>NC_072416.2:67131833-67449666 GCF_028858775.2 Pan troglodytes
TTTTTTTTAGACGGAGTCTTGCTCTGTTGTCCAGGCTGGAGTGCAGTGGTGCAATCTCGGTTCACAGCAACCTCTGCCTCCCGGGTTCAAGCAATTCTCCTGCCTCAGCCTCCCGAGTAGCTGGGACTACAGGGGCGTGCTACCACGCCTGGCTAATTTTCGTATTTTTTAAAAAGTAGAGACAGGGTTTCGCCATGTTGCCCAGTCTGGTCTCAAACTCCTGGGCTCAAAAGATCCACCTGCCTCGGCCTCCCAAAGTGCTGGGATTACAGGTGTGAACCACTGTGCCCAGCACGATACATATTAATTCCCTTGACCCTCACACTCTGAGATAGGTCTTACTATGACTACAGATGGGAAAACTGAGGCACACAAGAGGCAAATTACTTGCCCAGATTACATGACCAGTAAGGAGTAGCCAAACCAGTATTTGGACCCAGGTAGTCTTTCTCCAAAGGCTGTGCTTTTTACACTGTGCATTGCTGCTACCCAAGAGATACCGTATTTCCAATGAAAGAAAAATTCCCACGATCTCACCTCAACTCCTGCCCAAGATTACCACTGACAACTGGTGCAAAATCCCTCTAGATCTTTATTTATTACCATATTTTATTACCCCAAATAGTGCCCCGCATCATTTTTTCTGAGTCATATACCTTGGAGACACTCATATCAGTACTCACAGATCTCTTCCTTTGTGATGATGGCATGGCTTCCATTGTTTGGGTAAACTGCAGCTTACGCATTTGTTTATTGATGGTTCCATTGACTTGTTTCTAATTTCCAATGGTTTTTCAATGATTCTCAGACATAGCTTTGCATACCGAAATGTTTCTATGCAATAGGTCTTAAAAGGTTGGAGTGCCAGATCAAAAGCATATAACCATTTCAAATGTTAGTACCAAATGTCCCCCCAAAAGTTTGTACCAATTTACATTCCCCCACCCTCAGCTGACTTTGCTTTAACACCCATGAAATGCAAGTTCAGTCTCAAAGCAGTGTTGATACCATTCTCTAAGTAATTCAGGACTAGGAAGTCTTCAGGGCTGGAGTTTTCTGTGTACCAAAACCAACAACAGGGACACGCTAATATGCTTTGCAAGTTACACCCACCAGCAGCCGTGTCCCAGGTGCAAATACTAATTAGTGGCTTATAATTACTAGTTCGTGGCTTATAAATAGTCATCCGGGAGAGAAATCTTGAGCCCCTGCAGGTCTATTTAAAAGAGGTTTCTCATCTCTGAGACTCTGCCCTTGGCGTATAGGGTATGCCTTCTCATGGGGTTTGGAATGGCCCTAGAATAATGACTATATTTCCCAAACCAGATTCAGGACATAAGGTCTGATGGCCCCTTAAAGTACGGGTTCATCTGGAAAGCCCAGGTTGAATGGTTGTACCTCTGCATCACTGTATGTCAAGATCACAGTTACAGTTAACACTAAAAAGCTTATTATGCCCTTCTGTGCACTTGACACATATTAATCCCGTTAGCCCTCACACTGGGCCTGTGAGATAGGTCTTACTATGACCCTGTTCTACAGATAGGAAAACTGAGGCACACACGAGGCTAATTGCCTCAGATTACATAGCCAGTAAGAAGCAGCCAAACCAGTACTGGACCCAAGCAGTCTGGCTCCAAAGGCTGTGCTTTTTCCCACCGTGCTTGCTGCTACCGATACATAGATACTGTATTTCCAAATTGTTAAAATCTGTTCTCAGTATAAGTGTGGATAAAGAAAGTGGTTCCCACGTGGTGGTCACACCTGTAATCCCAGCATTTTGGGAGGCCGAGGCAGGTGGATCTCTTGAGATCTGGAGTTCAAGACCAGCCTGGCCAACATAGTGAAACACCGTCTCTACTAAAAATGTAAAAATTAGCGAGGTGTGGTGGTATGCATCAGTAGCCCCAGCTACTCGGGAGGCTGAGGCAGGAGAATCACTAGCCCAGGAGGCGGAGGTTGCAGTGAGCCAAGATCGTGCCACTGCACTCCAGCCTGGGTGACAGAGTGCAACTCCGTCTCAAAAAAAAAAAAAAAAAAAAAAAAAAAAAAGTGATTCCCTGCTTGTTTAAATGGAACACCTATGTCAACTTAAGCTTTAACCCAAATAGCCTCAAAAGAGTGTCCTAGTACATCAAAACCCAACCTCAAGCCAGGCACGGTGGTTTGTAATCCTAGCTACTCAGGAGGTCTTGGCAGAAGGATCATTTGAGCCCAGGAGTTTGAGGCCAGCCTGGGCAACATAGCAAAATAATCTCTGGGAAAACAACCACAGAAACAACCTCAGACACCAAAATTTGTTATACCTCTTGAGTTTGACCTTGTAGTTTGCCCAGAAGCTGGGAGGAGGTGTGTGAAAGCTCCGCAGCCCACCTGCTCCTGCACTTTGGCAGCTTTGGTAAATTGCTTATGGAAAGGCTTCTTTTGTAGAGTGGCCAAGATAGTAAACATCTAAGACTGCCTTCCTGGGAGCAGAGGAGGCAGAAAGCCATGTGGCAAATGTGCAACATAGAAAATGTAGCAAGTCTTCCCATGAACTCCAGAAATGTCTTCTTTGAAGATTGTTGCTTTCCCATCCATTTCCTATAAGCAGGGCTTCAATTTTCAGATACCATTCTCAGAATAACATTGTATCATTTTTGTTTGTTTTTTGTTTTGTATTTTGAGACAGGGTCTCTGTCACTCAGGCTGGAGTGCAGTGGCGCAATCTCAGCTCACCTGCAATCTCCACCTCCCGAGTTCAAGCGATTCTCCTGCCTCAGCCTCCTGAGTAGCTGGGATTACAGGTGCATGCCACCACACACAGCTACTTTTTGTATTTTTTAGTAGAGATGGGGTTTCACCATGTTGGCCAGGCTGGTCTTGAACTTCCGACCTCAAGAGATCAGTTCACCTTGACCTCCCAAAGTACTGGGATTATAGGCATGAGCCACTGAGCCCAGCCTACAGTGTATCTTTTTTTTTTTTTTTTTTTTTTTTGAGATGGAGTTCCACTCTTGTTGTCCAGGCTGGAGTGCAATGACATGATCTCGGCTCACCGCAACCTCCACCTCCCGGGTTCAAGCATTTCTCCTGCCTCTGCCTCCCGAGTAGCTGGGATTACAGGCATGTGCCACCACACCCGGCTAATTTTGTATTTTTAGTAGAGACGGGGTTTCTCCATGTTGGTCAGGCTGGTCTCGAACTCCCGACCTCAGGTGATCCGCCCACCTCAGCCTCCCAAAGTGCTAGGATTACAGGCATAAGCCACTGCGCCCGGCCTACAGTGTATCATTTTTAACAGTTATTCCTTGCAAGAAGCTCAAAGCATAAATACATTAATAGCTCTATTCCCATACCATTCCTTGAGAGAGGAAAAAGAAGCTGGGTTAATGGCCCTCTTTGGAGAAGGGAAAAATAAGGTCCAGAGAGGTCAATTATTGCAAATAAAAAATCAGTCAGTTGGCCAGCCCCTAACTCCAGCACAGAGCCGCAGGAGGCTGAGGGCAGGAGCTGCTGATTTCAGGAGAGAGTGGTTTGCAGAGTGGGTGTGGTGCCGGAGCACAGGAGCACCTCTTCTGGGGAACTAGGAAAGCTACTGGGCCTTTAAGTGGTTTATTAAATGATGTCAGATTTCGTCTTTACTGTCTACCTTAAGAGCAGGAGGCAGCTCAGAAGAGCTCCTGGGTGGGGTTTTTCTAATGTATTATCACACACACAGGTAGCCACCTGGCGCTGGGGAGAACAAAGCAGCCTGCTCTGCACTCCCAGAGTCTCTAGAGCCACCCCCACCACACACACTCCTTCATTGGACCACACACCACCTTCAAAACTTCAAAACTTGGCGACCATGTTAATCCTAGAGAAAGGCCAGCCTGAAAATAGGCTGTCTATGAAGAGAAGAGAATGGGAATGCTAATGTTTCAAAGACCTGAGGTTTTTGCTGTTCCAAGATTTCAAAGGACAGGTGCTAAGTTGTGGGTCTTTCTCTGTGGACAAGACCAGGGCGGTGTGATAGACAGAGTAATGGGGACTCCATTCCCCAAAAGAGACCCCTCATGAGTCTCTAGAGACTATCCTTCCCCATCCTTTGGGTGGGGAAAGCCCCACAGTGCAGAAGTTCTGTCCTTTAGAAAACAAAGTGAATCCAAGTTGTTTTGACAGTTCTGTCCTCCTACAGACAAGGGCTGGCTGGGTTTTTCCCAGTTCTGGAAAAAGGCAGACAGCAAACTGAGTGAACAAAACGGTTGTTGAAATCTAATTCCAGGTGTATCGGAGAGACCTGGGGACTCACCTCGTCCATCTGATCCTGTTCCTCTGTTTCTCCCCGGCTCTCCTTCCTAATTTCCAGCTCAAATCCACATCCTTCCTTCTTTTATTTTGTTCCTTCTGGCTTGACAGCTCACTAGTCCATTGTTAACTTTTTTTTTTTTTTTTTGAGACAGTGTTCGCTCTGTCACCCAGGCTGGAGTGCAGTAACACAATCTCAGCTCACTGCAACCTCTGCCTCCCAGGTTCAAGGGATTCTTGTGCCTCAGCCTCCCAAGTAGTTGGGATTACAGGCACGCGTCACCACACCTGGCTAATTTTTTTTGTATTTTTAGTAGAGAGAGGGTTTCGCCATGTTGGCCAGGCTGGTCTCGAACTCCTGGCCTCAAGTGATCCACCAGCCTCAATCCCTCAAAGTGCTGGGATTACAGGCATGAGCCACTGTGCCCAGCCCATTGTGAAGTTTTTAAGGTTAGTAAATTAAACAGGTGCCAACACTGTGGCAGGCCTGGTGCTGGAGGAAAATGGACAGACACTCTTCTTACGTGCTCTAGAGCTCACCGCCTGACTGGCTGGCTCTTGACTGGCCTCTCGGTGCCAGAAATGCACTTGTAAGTCTCAGCTGAGGAGAACCCTCGGGCTGTGTTCTCAACCCTGGATGCAGAATAGAATTGCCTGGGGAATTTTTGTTTTTAATCAAGCCTGGGGTCCACCCCCAGTGATTCTGATTAAATTGATCTGGGATGGGTTCCAGGCATTCATGATTTTTAAAAGCTCTACAGGTTTTCAAAGTCTACTGTGCAACACCCTGCCAGACATGGGAATCACTACATTGGCTTATCTGATGAGAAAAGAAAGTCAGGGAGTGGGGGTCCTAGCCAAAAAAAAAAAATTAACTGCTGCAAGTAGGACATATTTTGGCAGGGGGTCCCCTCCAACAAAGGCACTGATGGGAATGGCCCCTACCCTCAGCTTCGCTCTAACTGCTTTTATAAAGGGCCTAACTTTGGACCTCCTGTGTGACAGTGACTAATGATGTCTTTCATCAAGAAAGAAGACAAAGCAGAAGTGGCACACAATTAAGAATTGTGGGGCCATGGCTGGGCGCGGTGGCTTACGCCTGTAATCCCAGCACTTTGGAGGCTGAGGCAGGTGGATCACTTGAGGTCAGGAGTTTGAGACCAGCCTGACCAACATGGTGAAATCTCATCTCTACTAAAAATACAAAAAATTAGCGGGGCACACTGGTGCGTGCCTGCAATCCCAGCTACTCAGGAGGCTGAGGCAGGAGAATCACTTGAACCTAAGAGGCCGAGACTGCAGTGAGCAGAGATCATGCCACTGCACTCCAGCCTGGGCGACGGAGTGAGACTCCGTCTCAAAAAAAAAAAAAAAAAAAAGAATTGTGGGGACATGGCTGGGCACGGTGGCTCATGCCTGTAATCCCAGCACTTTGGAGGTGAGGCAGGTGGATCACTTGAGGTCAGGAGTTTGAGACCAGTCTGGCCAATGTGGTGAAACCCTGTCTCTACTAAAAATATTTTTTGACAATTAGCCAGGTGTGGTGGCACACGCCTCTAGTCCCAGCTACTTGGGAGGCTGAGGCAGGAGAATTGCTTGAATCCGGGAGGCGGAGGTTGCCGTGAGCAAAGATCACACCATGCATTCCAGTCTGGATGACAGAGGGAGACTCTGTCTCAAAAAAAAAAACAAAAAAAAGGGCCGGGCGCGGTGGCTCACGCCTGTAATCCCAGCACTTTGGGAGGCCGAGGCGGGCGGATCACGAGGTCAGGAGATCGAGACCATCCTGGCTAACACGGTGAAACCCCGTCTCTACTAAAAATACAAAAAATTAGCCGGGCGTGGTAGCGGGCGCCTGTAGTCCCAGCTACTCGGGAGGCTGAGGCAGGAGAATGGCGTGAACCCAGGAGGCGGAGCTTGCAGTGAGCCCAGATCGCGCCACTGCACTCCAGCCTGGGCGACAGAGCGAGACTCCGTCTCAAAAAAAAAAAAAAAAAAAAAAAAAAAAAAAAAAAAAACAAAAAAAAGAATTGTGGGGCCAGGCTTGGTGGCTCACACCTGTAATCCCAACACCAATTTTTTTTTTTTTTTTTTTGACACGGAGTCTTGCTCTGTCACCCAGGTTAGAGTGCAGTGGCGCCATCTCGGCTCACTCCAACCTCCGCCTCCCGGGTTCAAGTGATTATCCTGCCTCAGCCTCCCGAGTAACTGAGACTACAGGCGAGCACCACCACGCCCAGCTGATCTTTTGTATTTTTAGTAGAGATGGGGTTTTATCATGTTAGCCAGGATGGGCTCAATCTCCTGACCTCGTGATCCACCCGCCTCAGCCTCCCAAAGTGCTGGGATTACAGGTGTGAGCCACCGCGCCCGGCCTAATCTGAGGTGGGAAGATCGCTTGATCCCAGGAGTTCGAGACCAGCCTGGGAAACATGGTGAAACCCCATCTCTACAAAAAAATACAAAAAGTAGCCTGGCATGGTGGCACGTGGTCCCAGCTATTCAGGAGGCTAAGGTGGGAGGATCCCTTGAGCCCAAGAAGTTGAGGCTGCAGTGAGCCATGATTGCACCACTGCACTCCAGCCTGGGCAACAGAGCAAGACTGAGAAAAAAAAAAAGAATTATGGTTGATTTTATTGTAACAAGAGCCAAACAAGCCGGGTGTGGTGGCTCATGCCTGTAATCCTAGCACTTTGGGAGGCCGAGGCAGGTGGATCACAAGGTCAGGAGTTCAAGACCAGCCTGGCCAAGATGGTGAAACCCCGTCTCTACTAAAAATACAAAAGTTAGCCAGGGATGGTGGCAGGTGCCTGTAATCCTAGCTACTCGGTAGGCTGAGGCAGAGAATTGCTTGAACCCAGGAGGGAGAGGTTGCAGTGAGCCAAGATCAGGCCACCGCACTCCAGCCTGGGTGACAGAGCTTTTTCTCCAAAAAAAAAAAAAAAGCCAAACAAATTCGGAACAAGCTTACCTTAAGTGTAGACGGGGATTGTGTTCCACCACTCTGGGAAGGAGTGTGAACTTGTGTGTCCATTTTGTGTCACGTAACTACATGTGTGTGGTGCAGACACTTGCGTGGGAGTAGGCTTACAATGCGCACAGGAGAGAACCTCTCCCTGGGACTTCCCTGGGTGGGAGGACATTGCTGCTGACATCACCAGGCTTGGAAATCCTTTCTTCAGGGAAAAGCCTCCTTCTAGGGGAATCCTAGAGCCGTATTTAGCATGTGCCTCCCCCTCTTGCCCAGGACCACTGTGGTCCTCAATGAGGAGGTGAGTGTGGACTGCCCCAGCTGGGGTGTGCCAGCCAAGCCATGTGCCTTTTTATAATTCCCTCAAAGGTGCCCAAAGAGCTGGCATAGCTCTGCAGACTCCGCCTTTCCCTGCTACATTCTCTCAAAGGAACAGTGGGAGGAATTTACATAAAGGAAATCACTCTGGTTTTGGCTACCACTAATCCTAAATCCTGGCCCTCCCACTTTATTTACTGCTTTCATTGTAAACTGAGGTTGTGAAACCTTTTTCACATGAATCCATGTATGATAGAGACTGCACCCCACCCTGCCCCGGCTTATAAGGAAATCCTGCCAGGCGCGGTGGCTCATGCCTGTAATCCCAGCACTTTGGGAGGCCGAGGCGGGAGGATCACGAGGTCAGGAGATCGAGACCACAGTGAAACCCCGTCTCTACTAAAAATACAAAAAATTAGCTGGGCGTGGTGGCGGGCACCTGTAGTCCAAGCTACTCAGGAGGCTGAGGCAGGAGAATGGCGTGAACCCGGGAGGCAGAGTTTGCAGTGAGCCGAGATGGCGCCACTGCACTCCAGCCTGGGTGACAGAGCAAGACTCCGTGTCAAAAAAAAAAAAAAAAGGAAATCCTGTGAACTCAGAATTTATCTTCGTTTTTTTTTTTTTACAACATGGGGTCTCTCTGTGTTGTCCAGGCTGGTCTCAAACTCCTGGATTCAGGCAATCCTCCCACTTCAGCCTCCTGAGTAGCTGGGACGACATGCACATGGCACTGTGCCTGGCCTTAAAATACCTTTTTATTACAAAATTGTTTTACTTATTAATAGAAATTTCAGAGAAAAAAAATCCATTGTTCTACCACTTGATTTTAATATCAAACCTATTAATATATTATCAAACCTGATTTTTTTTTTTTTTTTTTAGTTTCACTCTTCTTGCCCAGACTGGAGTGCAGTGGCACAATCTCGGCTCACCACAACCTCCGCCTCCCAGGTTCAAGCGATTCTCCTGCCTCAGCCTCCCAAGTAGCTGGGATTACAGGCATGCGCCACCATGCCCAGCTAATTTTTTATTTTTAGTAGAGACAGAGTTTCTCCATGTTGGTCAGGCTGGTCTCGAACTTACGACCTCAGGTGATCTGCCTGCCTCTGCCTCCCAAAGTGGGATTACAGGTGTGAGCCACTGTGCCCAGCCTGAACCTGATCTTTTTTTTTTTCTTTTTAAGACAGAGTCTCGCCCTGTCGCCCAGGCTGGAGTGCAGTGGCGCGATCTCGGCTCACTGCAAGCTCCGCCTTCCGGGTTCACGCCATTCTCCTGCCTCAGCCTCCTGAGTAGCTGGGAATACAGGCTAATAAAAAATTAGCCCAGCTAATTTTTTGTATTTTTAGTAGAGACGGGGTTTCACCGTGTTAGCCAGGATGGTCTCGATCTCCTGACCTCGTGATCTACACGCCTCGGCCTCCCAAAGTGCTGGGATTACAGGCATGAGCCACCGCGCCCGGCCAAACCTGATCTTAATGATCAAACCTGACCTTGATATTTGGGTGAACTTCTCACCTGCCTTTAATTCATTTTTTTTTTTTAGACGATGTCTTGCTCTGTCGCCAGGTTGGAGTGCAGTGGCGCAATCTCGGCTCACTGCAACCTCTGCCTCCCGGGTTCAAGCGATTCTACTGCCTCAGCCTCCCGAGTAGCTGGGACTACAGGTGCACACCACCATGCCCAGCTAATTTTTGTATTTTTAGTAGAGGTGGGGTTTCACCATGTTGACCCGGATGATCTCGATCTCCTGACCTCATGATCCACCCACCTCAGCCTCCCAAAGTGCTGGGATTACAGGCGTGAGCCACCGCACCCAGCCTAATTCATACGATTTTAAAGAAAACAACAACATAAATGCAGGTATGCATACATAACGATTGTGTCTCCTGTTCGTTACTTAACACTGCATCGTAGGTGTCTGGAGTATTCCTCCATTGTCCTCATGAACGTGTTTTTTTAGTAGCTGCACAATATTCCACTAAAAAGATAAGTGTTGAAAATTGCCTTCTGGGTTTTTTTTTTTTTTTCTACACTCACCTAGGGGAGGGAGAGAAAAGAAAGATGGCTGGGAAGAGCTTTTTCTGTTTAGGATTCTGAGAAAAGCATCTCCAGGTCTGATTTGATATTCGGTTATCGGTCTAGTGTGCCCCTCCTAATCCTGACCTTCAAGCCAGCATAAAAGAACCTGGCCCCTTAGCAGGGGCTGACCGCTTTGCCTCCAGCAGAGCAGAGGCCCCTTAATTTGAAATGAAACGATTCTTCCATCAAAGGAGAGAGAGACTGGAGTTAAAATCGAACCATTCTAACGGCAGCACAGGAAAGTCCTTAAGCCTGCTTCTTCAAACATAGCACCTGGAAATGGTCCTGATTACATAGTGCTTGTCAGTAAGAGGGGAAAGTTATGAAAGAATAACTTTGTTTGGTGGTGGCTGCCTTGCTGTAGTCAAGGCACACACTTTCCACTTTGAATTATGTATTAACTAGCATTGCAGCTGAAGCCGCCTTGAAGAGAAAGCCCTGTTTGGGCAGCTGCGGGAACATAACCTGCTACTATTCAGGAGCCATTTTCAGTTCGCCCTCCTTAGCTTCAAGAGGTTTTCATGGTGGTCAGCCCAGGGAAAGTGGATGAGGATGAAACTTGGAGGGTTGGAGGCAGCCTGGGTAGCTTGGCTGCCATCCTCCATTCTGTTTTGCTTTGCTGGAAGTGATGGGCTGGATGCCAGGGAGGAGCAGTGAAGCGTTAAGGGCAGAGGGTGAGGGGGCAGCCTATAGAGCTTGGATGCCCCTCCTCCCGCCTCCCCTGCTCAAGCCACTCACTAGGAGACAGCGGAGCAGAACCGTGGGACGATGGAGCACCTGGGTCCTGGCAAGGTTGCTCTGCAACTTCCGGCACTGGTGATGACAGAGAGGTTACGGGTGCAGGATATTTGAGCATTTCGTGAGTTTGGATTTGGAATTTCATTGAAAGGTGAAATCTTTGTGGAACTGTCAGCTTCAGTTACCTCCAACCTGCTAAAGCTTTGAGAAAGGCCCCTTGAACTCTCTGCACTATCGAGTACTTTTCTCTTGGTTATGCCTCCAGTGTTGGAGGATTATTCCTGGCGTGCAAGGCACTCATTTAGGATTATTCCTTGTCACTGCCTGCGCTCACCTCCACCTCCAGAAGGCAGCACCCACACTTCTCATCGCGGCTTCTCCTCATCCTTTTATCGTTGCATCTGCCTCCTAACAGATCTCCCATACCCCATTCCTAGTCCTTACCCCAAAATGCTGCCAGCCCAACCTTCCCCAAACAGTACTTGCAATCTATGCCTATCTTGCTCAGACATATTCGGTAATTCCCCATAACCTACTGGATACAATTCAAACTCCTTATTTGGTCACTCCAAGTCCTCCACTCCAGTCCTAGCATCCTCCTCCTCCTCACAGCAGCTAGAGGGTAACAGGCACTTCCTACACAGCAGGCCCGGCTGGAACAGGCCCTGCTGGAAGCTCCTTTATTTTTTATTTTGAGGCAAAGTCTTACTCTGTCACCCAGGCTGGAGTGCAGTGGTATGATCTCGGCTCACTGCAACCTCCGCCTCCCGGGTTCAAGGGATTCTCGTGCCTTAGCCTCTTGAGTAGCTGGGATTACAGGCATGTGCCACCACGCTTGGCTAATTTTTGTGTTTCTAGTAGAGACGGGTTTCACCATGTTGGTCAGGCTGGTGGAACTTTAGTGTAGATTTCTTCTTCCACCCTGGCCTCTCTTGGCTGTCCTCTAAACACACGTCCCCCATTCCTACACCTGGTCTTGTACTTAAGCTATCCTTCCTACCTAAAATGTTCTTCCCTTTCTACATAGCAGCTCAGGTTCCCCATGAAACTCTGCCCAGCCTGTTCCAGCTCACAGAGACCTTTCCTGAAATCCTCAAACTCCTCACGTTGGATTCTCTCATCAATATTTAATTATAAACTGCCTTGTACAGTTTATACTTGTACTCTTTTTTTTTTTTTTTTTTTTGAGACGGGGTCTCGCCCTGTCGCCCAGGCTCGAGTGCAGTGGCACGATCTCGGCTCACTGCAACCTCCGCCTCCCGGGTTCAAATGATTCTCCTGCCTCAGCCTCCCAAGTAGCTGGGATTACAGGCGCAAGCTGCCACACCTGGCTAATTTTTTGTATCTTTAGTGGAGACAGGGTTTCACCATGTTGGCCAGGCTGGTCTTAAACTCCCGACCTTGTGATCCACCTGCCTCGGCCTCCCAAAGGGTTGGAATTACAGGCATGAGCCACTGTGCCCGGCCTATACTTGTACTCTCAAGCACATTTGTCTTCAAAATGGGTAACGTTCTAGATGGCAGGGACCAGCCCGAGATCTCCAGGTGCCAAAGCAGTGTTCTCAGAGCAGGGCTTCAGCGTTTGTTAAATGAGTGTTGTAAGTGCAGCATGAATCTTCTACTACTGAGCCAAATAGGAAGGCTTATTTATCCTCTGGAACCTGTGGAAAAGCCAATTCAGCAACATCTGAATTCATGTTTTTAAGTGATTGGGTGTGGAATTAGCCCTATTTCTAAATCCCCAGTGGTAAGCAGAGATAAACTCGAGCTTGATTGTAGCAGCCCCTTAAAGAAACCCCTCCCCACCTCCCCGTGAAGGGATGAATGCAAATAGGACACCACAAACTGGATGCTAATTACAGGCAAATCCTCCCTGGCATAGACTGCCATAAAGGTAAAGACTCTCTTATCTGCCTGATAACACCAGGTCCCTGGCCCTGCAGATCAGAAAAAAAGAGAGTGCTCCCTAGGGCAGGCCATTTAGGGGGCAAAGCCAATTAATTGGTACAGGCAGGGTGTTTGTTGTCCTCATGAGGTTCTGTCTGGACCCACTGCTGGTTAAGGAGGTTTTCATGGACTCGTGAGGTTGTGCTGAACCAGCCCCACCACCTGGAAAACTCCGTGGAGCTGGCGGCGTGAGAAGGGCAATAAGCCTTGGGACACAGTTGGAGTCTAAGAAACTAACTAGGCATGAGATGGTCCTGGCCCAGCCCCAGGGAGACAAACTTGCACCCAGAGAAGTCATGTTGCTGCTGAGTGAGGACAGAAGGGATCCTTCCAAACTGGCTTCTCCATTCCTTGGGCTTCTAAACAGGTCACTTACAAGCAGCCAGTTGGCTGGATATGACTCAGACACATTATGTCTGGCCTGCGGAGTGTGCATGTGTGTGTGTGTGTGTGTGTGTGTGTTTCCTTCAACATTTGAATTACCAATGCTTAAAAAAATTAGGAGATTTCACATACAAAATCTGGATTTCTGGCTTCTCTTGACAACAGAGCACCTGGCCACATGAGGCCCTCCCTGCACAGGGAGATGAGCCTCTAAACGGAGCGTTTGCTCTCCACCAGGCTGATGCACTCATTTTTGCCCTTGCCAAGCCCCTGCTTATTTTCTCTGATGTTGCAGATTGCAAATCTGGGAAGGAGGAAGGATCAGAGATATCCTCATCTGCAGCAACTCCAGGGGTCTGTGATGCCTCTGGGTGTGCAGGAGGTAGCCCAGGGCTCCGGGGTTCATAATGCAAAAGAGACAAGACATTTTTCTTTCTTTCTTTCTTTTGAGATGGAGTTGCCCTCTTGTTGCCTAGGCTGGAGGGCAGTGGCACGATCTCGGCTCACTGCAACCTCTGCTTCCTGGGTTCAAGTGATTCTCCTGCCTCAGCCTCCTGGGTAGCTGGGATTACAGGCGCCTGCCACCACACCCGGATAATTTTTTGTATTTTTAGTAGAGACGGGGTTTCACCATGTTGGCCAGGCTGGTCTCAAACTCCCGACCTCAGGTGATCCACCCGCCTCAGCCTCCCAAAGTGCTGGGATTACAGGTGTGAGCCACCACACCCGGCCAGGCAGTTTTCTTTTATTCAAACACTGATCCTTGAACTTGCTGTCACTGAGTGCTCTAGAGGGATGGCCATGTAGAACCCGTGGCATGGGCAAAGGATGCTGCTGTCTGGTTAACTAACACTTGCTGAGCGCTTACCCTCAGCCAAACTCTTCAAACTTCCTATCAGTCCGCCTAGCAATCCCATCTCTGGGATGAAGACACTGGGGCTTACTGGCAGACTCTAGAGCCCTCCCCTCCACCAACCTAAGGCTTCTCCATCTTTGTGTAAGTAGGAATGGCTCTGGTAGGGCCCCTCAGGCCATCTGAAGTTCAAAACACATTGGCAGCTGGGCTGGATAGCATGCCTATAGGACTAGCTCCTAGGGAGGCTGAGGCGGAAGGGCTTGCTGGAGTCCAGGAATTTGTTTTTGAGACAGGGTCTTGTTCTGTTACCCAGGCTGGAGTGTAGTGGTTCGATCATAGCTCACTGTTGCCTTGACCTCCTGGGCTCAAGCAATTCTCCTGCCCCAGCCTCCCTAGTAGCTGGGACTACAGGCGCACTCCACCATGCCTGGCTAATGTTTTTTTTTTTTTTTTCTTTTCTTTTTCTTTTTTTTTTTTATTTTTATTTTTTGAGATGGAGTCTCACTCTGTCGCCCAGGCTGGAGTACAGTGGCACAATCTTGGCCCACTGCAACCTCCGTCTCCTGGGTTTAAGCGATTCTTCCGCCTCAACCTTCCCAGTGGCTGGGACTACAGGCACGTGCCACCATGCCTGGCTAATTTTTGTATTTTTTAGTAGAGATAGGGTTTCACCATATTAGCCAGGCTGGTCTCTAACTTCTGACCTCGTGATCTGCCCACCTCGGCCTCCCAGAGCGTTGGGATTACAGGCGTGAGCCTCCACCCGGCCCTGGCTAATTTTTTAATTTTAATTTTTGTAGAGACGGGGGAAGTCTCGCTTTGTTGCCCAGGCTGGTCTTGAACTCCTGGCCTCAAGCGATCCTCCATCTTCAGCCTCCCAAAGTGCTGGGACTACAGGTGTGAGCCACTGTGCCTGGCCAATAATGTAAGATGGGATTGTGTGGAGTAGGTGTGCCTGGGGTCTTTGCTTGCCTGCGGGGACTGAGGTGTGAGGTCTGTGGCCCAAACTGAGCAATGGTGGGCAGGCAAGTCCCTGAGCCCCTAAAACTTCCGAGAGGAGAAGTTTTATAGACTGCAGCTCAGGTGCCTATAAATTTGTTGCAGCTTGGGAAGAAGTGATAGAAATTATATCAGGTGTATTTGGAAAACAGGTAAACTCTGTTTTTTGTGTTTTTTTTGTTTGTTTGTTTTGTTTTTTTTTGGAGACGGAGTCTCGCTCTGCTGCCCAAGCTGGAGTGCAGTGGTGCGATTTCAGCTCACTGCAACCTCCACCTGCGGGGTTCAAGCGATTCTCCTGCCTCAGCCTCCCGAGTAGCTGGGATTACGGGCATGGTGCCCGTAACGCCGAAAGTGCTGAGATTACAGGCTTGAGCCACGGCGCCCGGCCACTCATTTTTTAAAAACTAGTTATTAATTATAATTTCTCTTCAAGTTTTCCTGAGATGTAAAAACTCATCGCCTTCAGCTGGTTCTAAACTTCTTGTCTCTGCTAACAACTCTCCCCCCTCCTCGATCTCACCCCACCCCAGCGCACCCCAACTCACTTCATCTCACTTTACTCGAGTCTAGCACTATCTTTTAGGGACCTGAAAACTACTGTCGATAAGGTCAGTTGGGAATTTAGGAGATCATGGATGTCGGAAATAAAGGTGTGAAAAAGAAGAGGAGGAATTGTTTTGGCTTTAAGACACCGGAACCTCCAAGGTTCCTACAAAACCGTTTGCAGCTTTTGCAAACCGCCTTAAAGTCATCAGCGCCCCACTGCGGAATTCAAAGCTAAGCTGTCACAATTGTTAACACCTTCTTTGACCAGCCTTTTTACATTTGACAATTCTCTTCAGCGCCTCTTTCTTGCCAGCAGGAAGGTTTTGCTGCCTTGGCTTTCGGGAGCCCCCTAGACAGCGAACTGCCCCTTCGCGTGCAGAAGTCGGGGAAGAGTGCTCTCAGCTCGCCTTCCTTGCAGGGTGAGTAGGTTTTGCGGGTTAGAGAGCGGGGCGTGGGGGCGGGGAGGGAGAGTAACAATTTTGGAAGTCCCTGCGTGGTATCTGGAAAGTTAACGACGCTTCAGGTTCTAGGTTGAGCCCAGTGACCGTCTCGCCTTGGCAGCTGGTCCCAGGGCGATTGCAGAGCCGCGTGGCCTTCGGCCCCAATCGGGGGACCCAGCTTCGGAGAGGGCGCAGGGGCTGCGAGTCTTGCGAGCCGGAGCCGCGTCCACCCGGGACTAGGCGTCCCCGCCGAGCGCTGGCTTGTGGCGCTCCCTGGGACCGCGCGGGGTCGGGGGTGCGCCCTCGGGGGCCCTCCCACTCTGGTCAACTTTCCCGGCCCCAGGGCCGGGGGAGGCGCCTCTCCTGGCGGGCACGCGCCGGGTACTTAAGGGCGGCTCGGCAGGGCAGGCGGCAGTCGGAGCGCGCGGCGGCGCGGAGCGGAGCGGGAGGAGGGGCATGGAGCCGCCGCGGGCCTGCTGAGCTCCGGAGCGCGGCAGCCGGCGGCACGGTGAGCGCGGGCCGGCCGGCACCCAGGAGGGGCGGGCCGCGCGGGGCTGCGCCGAGGCCGGGGAGCGCCGGGCGGCAGGGGTGCCTCTCGCCGAGCCCCCCGCACCCGGCCAGCTCCCAGCCCTGCGGGCGCCGCGTCCGGCGCGGGGAGGCGGGTTGGGGGCGGCGGCAGCCCCGGGCTTCCCGGCGGCCGTTCCTGCAGCCCCCTCCCCACTGACCCCTCCTCCCTTTCTTCCTGCATCCTCTCCTCTTTCAGCCTCGCCTCCCTCCTCCCCGGCGGCTCCTGTTTTGTGAATGAATTAGGAGGCGGACGCCGGTGCGGGGCTCCAGGCTGGCTGGGGTACCCCTCCCCCGCACCTTCTACGACCTCCCGGGGGTTTGCACCTGTCCGGGCACCAAGGTACCAGGCGCCCACGTTCCTGCGGGTTAGCCGGGCCGCGGCAGCACGTGTCCGGGGGAGTGGGCTCCCCTCCCCTGGCCGGCCTGGAGGGGCCCGGAGGGCGGCCGGGCACAAGAGGAGGAGCCCCGCTGGGCGCACAAGTTTCCATGCCGCCGCGTGTGGCCCTGCCGCGGGGCGCACCTGTCAGCGGGAGAGACGCTGCACACCAGCAGCCCCTCAAAGTTTCGGAGGCTTGATGGAGAAGCGTGCGTCCTTGACTGGGGGTTCTCCTTCCGTAGTCCTGGGAGCCGGACTTGAGAGCGCCCCCAACCTTGTGCCCTTGAAAGCCGAGTGCGCGTTAGTTTGCCTGGGCTGGGCTCCCGTGGATGAGCGAAGGGCATGAGGAGGCGGCGGTCCAGGCTGTAGGATCACCCCACAGCCTCTGCCGGCTTGGGGTGACACAGCCCCCCGCCCCAGGTCTGGGCAGGAGAACCTCGACCACAGCCTGCACCAGCGCCTGATTGCACGTGGGGTATCTGGTTGAGGGACATTTTGGGGGCCTCTATTTGGGGGTGGGGGTAGTAACCTGGGTAATGCCTCTAATTCCTGCGGGGGAGGGGTCCCGCCCAGGGAAGGAGAGGGCCGGCGACACCGGGGATGCGCCTTTGTCTACAGGCACACTTTGCCAAGGTAGCTGGGATACCAGGAAGAGCAGGGCCTGGTCCGACTGGGATCCCTTGGGTTTTCCGTTCCTTCCCGGTTGGGTCGTGGGAAACCGGCACGTGGGTGTGGCCGGCGCCGCCTTTGCCAAGAGGCGAGGCTCGAGCGGGGATGAGAAGCGTAGCGAGTGCGTTCGCGGCTGCTTTGACCTGGTGGGCGCCGCCTCCGGCACTGCACCGAGGCGGGGCGCCAGCGCCCAGGTTGCTGGGCTGGCCTTGGCGCCCCCTTCCCCTACCTAGAGCGCAGGCAGGCAGGGGGGTCCCGCCGCGCCCCTTCAGCATGTAAGCTCCGGAGGGGAATGGGGGCGCTCCTAGGCTGCGGATGCAGGCCTGGGGACTCCTGGGCCGCAGGCGCGAGCAGTAGGGTGGCAACAGGGAGGGCTGGGAGTCCTGTGAAGGAAGCACACGGCGGGCTCCCCGGGACGGTGGGGCAGAGCGCCCGGAGGCCGCGCTTCCCGGAGAGGCTAGGCTGCCAGCAGCTCTTTTCGGGCCAACGCTGCTGGAAGGCTGCTAGTGCCGGAGTCTCAGGTCGATTTAGGCAGTGACTGCGTGTTCTTCGTCCCTTCTATGTGAGAGGCGTCCCGACAGGAAAGTGTGTTTGTTTTGGGGGCTCCGTTTCCTGAGACCTAAGAGTTGGAGCAAGCTTGGAAGCGAGGCATCATTGTCTGTAGACCTCAGTGAACATGGGGTTCTCTAGATCAGGCAGGTGGCAGAGAGGAGATAGTGTGGGTCAGAATGGGAAGGCCGGCAGCCATCCTTGTCACCTTTTCTTTCCCCTCCCTCACATCCCCCTCCCCACCTGCTCTGGAGGAAACCACAGTCACCCTCACCACTAGGGTAGCTCTTCGGGGCCGGAAGTGTTTCCATTTTTAGGGAAATGACTTACCTGAGACATGAGGCAGGAATCCATTAGAACTCCCATTGTGCTATGGGGAGACCAAGTCTCAGAGAACTGGGGCAAGGTCAGGCAGCCAGGAGGCAGAAGTGCTGTCTTAAACCCAATTCTCTAGTGCCAAGTCCTGGGCTGTTAAAAAATACAGCTGTTTCCAACAGGGGAGATGTTAGGAGCCCTGACTTAGTTGCAAATGGAAACTGGGCATTGTCTCCAGGAGTGGCTGGGCAGGGGGATACGCACAGAGACGCATGCTGCACGGGCACTAGGACCAAGCGGATGGGATGCCCAGGCAGCCACTGTGGAGGCTGCTGCAGTGGTGGCTGCAGTTCCCTGTGCTTTCTTCAGCCCTGGGCTCTAGGAGGCTGTCCACTCCCCAGCTTGCATTTCCTGGTCTGCCTCTCCCCCTGCTTTCCCTTTCTTTCCTGCCTCTCAAGTAAAAGGTGAGAAAGTGGAGGACACAGGGAAAGTTTCTCTAATAACTGTCTTGAGAAAGGGAAGCTGCTGCTTTTTCCCAATGCCCCTTTGTTTGCTGTTTCTTTTGCTCCTGCACTTTCTTCTTGGGTCTTACTGGTGGCTGCACTTTACTGGTGAATATCCCCTCCAGGAGTGGGTGCAGGGTAGGGGGAAGCTCTTAGGCCACTGGCTGCCTCCCTGGCCCTCAGGTGCCCAGAGCTGCCTCAGGCTCACCCCCTTGAAGCTTACCTCTTCAGCGCTTTGGGCCAGGTAGAGCCCAGTTCTGCCACCCACCAGCCAGATGTCACGTGACCCTCTGGGCCTTGGCTTGTCTACCCCAGTGCTACACTAAGGGCTTTGTATGTGTCGCCCATTTAACCCTCAAAGATGCCTTGAGGTTAGTCCTGCAACCCACATTTTACAGATGACGTGAGTAAGGGGGCACAGACATCAAGTGGCAGAGCTGGGATCTGAACCCCAGTAGTCTGGCTTCTGAGTCTACCAAGTCTTATGCTCAGTAAGCGGTAACGGTTTTGATCAGTGGGTCATGTCCACTAGTAACAGAGAACACCCATGCTCCCATGGACTGGAAATGCTGCCTCCTGCCTGACCCTTCATCTCCTGCCTTCTCTCGCCAGATGCCGGTGCAGCTGACGACAGCCCTGCGTGTGGTGGGCACCAGCCTGTTTGCCCTGGCAGTGCTGGGTGGCATCCTGGCAGCCTATGTGACGGGCTACCAGTTCATCCACACGGAAAAGCACTACCTGTCCTTCGGCCTGTACGGCGCCATCCTGGGCCTGCACCTGCTCATTCAGAGCCTGTTTGCCTTCCTGGAGCACCGGCGCATGCGACGTGCCGGCCAGGCCCTGAAGCTGCCCTCCCCGCGGCGGGGCTCGGTGGCACTGTGCATTGCCGCATACCAGGAGGACCCTGACTACTTGCGCAAGTGCCTGCGCTCGGCCCAGCGCATCTCCTTCCCTGACCTCAAGGTGGTCATGGTGGTGGATGGCAACCGCCAGGAGGACGCCTACATGCTGGACATCTTCCATGAGGTGCTGGGCGGCACCGAGCAGGCCGGCTTCTTTGTGTGGCGCAGCAACTTCCATGAGGCAGGCGAGGGTGAGACGGAGGCCAGCCTGCAGGAGGGCATGGACCGTGTGCGGGACGTGGTGCGGGCCAGCACCTTCTCGTGCATCATGCAGAAGTGGGGAGGCAAGCGCGAGGTCATGTACACGGCCTTCAAGGCCCTCGGCGATTCGGTGGACTACATCCAGGTAAGGGCGCCTCCCTAGGAGCGTGTGTACATGGGGATAAGTCTGGACAGCCTGGCAAACTCTCCGCCAAGAATCTGAGGTCTGGTCTAGGTCCCTTGGGTTGTGCACACACCTCTGCACTTAAGAAGGCAACAAGGTGGCCGGGCACGGTGGCTCACGCCTGTAATCCCAACACTTTGGGGGGCCGAGGCGGGTGGATCACAAGGTCAGGAGATCGAGACCATCCTGGCTAACACAGTGAAACCCCATCTCTACTAAAAATACAAAAAATTAGCCGGGCATGGTGGCAGGCGCCTGTAGTCCCAGCTACTCGGGAGGCTGAGGCAGGAGAATGGCTCCTGGGGAATAAGGCGTGAGCCACCACACCCGGCCTTATTATTATTATTTTTTAAAGACAAAGGGTCTCACTATGTTGCCCAGGCTGGAGTGCAATGGCTATTTAAAGGCATGATCAATACGCACTATAGCCTCGAACTCCTGGCCTTGGGCAGTCCTCCCACCTCATCCTCCCTAGTAACCGCGATTACAGGCACATACACCACCGCACCCAGCTCCATGTTAGCCCTTTTAATCCTCTTAACACTCCCAGGGAGAAGTGCTATTATCTCCACTCATAGAAGGTGAAAGCAAAGCACAGAGAAGCTAAGTAACTTGCCTAATGTCCCATTGCTAGTAGGGTGCAGAGCCAGGATTTGCGCCCAGGCCGTCTGTCTCAAGTCTTCTCTTACCTGTGATGCAGCACTGCCTCAGCAATGGCAACGTGGGGCTGAACCTCTTCATAAGAAAGCGTGGTGAAGAGCAAAAGAAACCATCCTCAAAAACACTCAAAATATTCTAGTTATGGCCAAAAAGTCCCATTCTTCCTAGTGTCAAAGTCATGTCTAGGTGGTGAGAGACACAGGTGCAAATGACTAGCTTCATTTTGTAGGAGCATCGGCAGGGGCGGGACCCTGATTAAACCCTGCCCAGCTTTGGTCAAAGCAATCACTGACATAAGCCTGGAAATTGTATTAGGTTGATATGGTTTCCATCTTCAAATAAAAAAAACCTCAAGAGTTGAAAAGATTAAAGACCACATCTTTCAGTACAAAGTAGAAACCCTAGGACCCTGGATTTCTAGGCCAGGATTTTTTTTTTTTTTTTTTTTTTGAGACAGAGTAGCTGGGATTACAGGTGTGCACCACAACACCCAGCTACTTTTTGTAGTTTTAGTTAGGGACAGGGTTTCTCCATGTTGGTCAGGCTGGTCTTGAACTCCTGACCTCAGCTGACCCACCCACCTTGGCCTCCCAAAGTGCTAGGATTACAGGCGTGAGCCACCGCACCTGGCCTAGGCCAGGATTCTTGATGGCATCCATGCTGCCTCTCTTCCTGACTCTGTTCTCTGACCTCCACGCCTGCCAGAGCAGGGTGCTGCCCATCACTTGATCAGTGCTTGAAGGTGCAGTGGCTGTCCTGCCAGCCCACCTGTGTACCAACTCAGTCTGCTGACAGCATTTTGAGTCCCCTAATACGATTTAAGTTTTCTCTGGTGTACCCACCTAAAATTAGCTCACTCAGATTGCGTGTCTGGCTTTTTTGACAGTTGTCTCTGCATGAGGGTTGATATGTTTATCTTTTTCTGGCTTCCTAGGCCCAGGACCTCCTCAGTCATGGAGGGAGTGAGGAGAGCTTAGCAGGCTGTTTGACTGCAGTTCACTTGGGGTCGTGGGACCTTGTGAAACTTTCCTGGGGACCCAAATGCTTAGGGAAAAGCCCTTGAGCCCTGGCACAGGCTCAAGCCACAGTGACTTTGTCATCTATTCCCTTCAAGCATAGGATCTCACCCCCACCCCACCCTGCCATCTCCCTTTCCTGGCCATCTGGGTTCTGGTGGATCAGCAAACAGGCTCACACACCTGAGCTGTCTCTTTACAGCCCTGGGATCACTGCATAAGGTTGCCCTGGGCCAGAGCCAGTGAGTGCTTGCTGGATCTCAGCCTGTCTTCTAACCGCCTGCTGCGGAGTTATCTCTCCCTCCTAGGCAGAACTGTGCCCGAGCCAGTGGGGAAACCCAGGCAGCACGAGAGCTCTTCTTCCCTTAACCTTGCTCAGTTAGAAAGACATCCCTGGACTGAAGGAAGCAAAGCAGCATATAAAGAATGGGCTAGGGCAGGGGCAGGGAGGAGCAGTGAGACCAGCAGAACAGCAGCAGTGCTGGGAGTCTTGGCCTGTAAGTGGAGGAGGCTCTGCTAGTCTGGCCTGAGGCTTCCTGGGCCCTTCCCAGGCATGGACCAGGATGTAAGGATATGCCTGGTGGGGAGGTGGGAAGAAGCACATATGAGGGACTCAGCCTGGTGCTGATGCTGTTCTGATTCCCCCTTAGCCTTCTACTGCTTATCTGTGGCCACCCTGTCTTCCAACATAGAGAAAGCTGGGTGGGGTTGTGGTGTCAGAGGCAGCCTCCTTTCCTGCAGGAATCTTACTCAGCAACTTTAATACAAGGATCTTAGGCTTCTACAGAACAGGGTTTTGGTTTATCTGTGGATCTCTTTGTTGCTCTCCTAACAGTGACCACAGAGTAAATCAGGTCTGTAAACCAGTTCTCCTGGCCAATGCTTACTGGATTTTTGTACCACTTCACTAATTTTTTAGAAACCAGAAAAGGAGTCAGCCACTAGGGCAACTAGTGGCCTGGGTTCAACTCATAATGAGACCACCTGTTAGAATCAGGCCATAAGCCTCCCAAGAGCTGGGCAGAGTTGGCCCTGGGGTCTGCCTGGAGGCAGCTGCTGCAGCTTCCATGCCTATTCAGAGCAGCCTCCAGGGGGAGCCCTCAGCCATACCGTGCCCTGGTCCGAGAGGCTCGGCCAAGGGAGTCTGTTGAGGGTGCAGAGGCCAGCAGCCTTATTACTGGTCTCATAGAGGTGCCTGCAAGTAGGTAGTCTGGTAACCACCAGTGGGCTGCAGGTTGTCCAAGGGGTCAGAGGCTGACACGGGGACCCCTGTGGTTAATTCTGTGGGGTCACTTAAGGCCATATGCAGCCTGTTAGTCCTGGGCTACCCTACTGTGCCTGCCATCTATTTCAGTGACGTTTCCCTTCTGCCGAAGGACCCCAGAGCAATTTTTTGCGTCCAGTGCTAAGCATGTCTCTCTCCACGCCTGGCACCTACTGTCTTCAGGGTTTCTCCCTCTCAGCCTAGTGGCTGTCAAGTCTGGTAGCTGAACACTTTTACTAACTTTCATTTTACCTCTGGCACCTTCTGGTAGCGCAGATCTCTTAGCTAGAGGCTGGAAGTGAGTCATGTGTGAAGGGGTCATGTCTCTCAGGCAGTGAGCAGCCTGGCAGTGGGGTGGGGGACAGGGTGTGCAGGTCTGAGGTCAGAATGGGCTGACGACGCACTCCCTCTGCAGGTGTGTGACTCTGACACTGTGCTGGATCCAGCCTGCACCATCGAGATGCTTCGAGTCCTGGAGGAGGATCCCCAAGTAGGGGGAGTCGGGGGAGATGTCCAGGTAAGATGAGACCAGGGATATCTGTGGGGAGGGCTCTGGACTCTTTTTCCTAATCCAATTGGATATGCCTGGGAAATGGGTGTCTTGACTTCCTAGTATTGGGGGGAGGTTCCTCGCTGGCAGTTTTCACTGACACCAAAGAGCTCGCCCCCCTCACTGCCCAACCCCTTTCTTGCTCTTCTTCCACATGAGGGGAAGTCACTTAAACAGGTATGGAGCAGAGTCTATACTGCAGGAGGGGCACAGTATTTTGAGGCCATACATCCTAGAAGGTACTTCCTTTTTGGCCGGTGGTACAGCAAGTAGCTCCAAAGTCAGATCCTTGAGCAGCCCTTGCTCTTAGGAGATGGGCTGAAGAGCTCTGGTCAGTACGGTAAGAATAAGGGCCCCAATCTGCCAGAGATACTGAAGCAGCATCCCAGGTCCCCTACAACTTTCCAACCACAGAAATCTCAGGACAGGTGGTTGTGGTGGTGTTTTGCATTCTTCCCAAGCCCCCTTCTCTGCCACCACCACAGGCTGCCTCCTGAGACCGAAGGTGGCTTTGACTGCTAGAGCCACTTAGTGGGGAAAATCTCTGCAGATAAGATGACACAGTAGGGAGGTAGAGCTGGTGCTGGGGACAGGGATTGTGTGTGGTTGGCTCCTCTGAGCCTCAGGTTTCCCAGCTCCAAAGGAACCGATGGCCAGGAATCTAAGCAGCGGGCCACAGAAGCCATGGTAAGGAGGCCTCGTGGTCTCTGATGTCTGTCCTCCCGACGTGCAACCTTAGGAGGCCCAGCATCTCTATTCCCTTGCAGATCCTCAACAAGTACGACTCATGGATTTCCTTCCTGAGCAGCGTGCGGTACTGGATGGCCTTCAACGTGGAGCGGGCCTGCCAGTCCTACTTTGGCTGTGTGCAGTGTATTAGTGGGCCCTTGGGCATGTACCGCAACAGCCTCCTCCAGCAGTTCCTGGAGGACTGGTACCATCAGAAGTTCCTAGGCAGCAAGTGCAGCTTCGGGGATGACCGGCACCTCACCAACCGAGTCCTGAGCCTTGGCTACCGAACTAAGTATACCGCGCGCTCCAAGTGCCTCACAGAGACCCCCACTAAGTACCTCCGGTGGCTCAACCAGCAAACCCGCTGGAGCAAGTCTTACTTCCGGGAGTGGCTCTACAACTCTCTGTGGTTCCATAAGCACCACCTCTGGATGACCTACGAGTCAGTGGTCACGGGTTTCTTCCCCTTCTTCCTCATTGCCACGGTTATACAGCTTTTCTACCGGGGCCGCATCTGGAACATTCTCCTCTTCCTGCTGACGGTGCAGCTGGTGGGCATTATCAAGGCCACCTATGCCTGCTTCCTTCGGGGCAATGCAGAGATGATCTTCATGTCCCTCTACTCCCTCCTCTATATGTCCAGCCTTCTGCCGGCCAAGATCTTTGCCATTGCTACCATCAACAAATCTGGCTGGGGCACCTCTGGCCGAAAAACCATTGTGGTGAACTTCATTGGCCTCATTCCTGTGTCCATCTGGGTGGCAGTTCTCCTGGGAGGGCTGGCCTACACAGCTTATTGCCAGGACCTGTTCAGTGAGACAGAGCTAGCCTTCCTTGTCTCTGGGGCTATACTGTATGGCTGCTACTGGGTGGCCCTCCTCATGCTGTATCTGGCCATCATCGCCCGGCGATGTGGGAAGAAGCCGGAGCAGTACAGCTTGGCTTTTGCTGAGGTGTGACATGGCCCCCAAGCAGAGCGGGTAAAGTGCAATGGGTAAGGGAGGGAAGGGGAATGGAAGAGAAAAGACGGGGTGGGAGGGAGGAGGGAGTGCTGTGTTTTAGTCTCTTAATGGTCCAAAGGACAAATCTAAAATGCAAAGAACGGTGATGTAGTATGGCCTGACAGCTCTGTTTAGAGGAGGCAACACTGATCCCCCAGATGCAGGGCTGCAGGGGATTCTGTGTTTTCAGACTGCCTGTCTGCTTGCATCTGCACATAGGCAGTAGCCTCCTCCTGGGCTCCAGAGGGCACTCAGAAGTTGTGCTAAACCAAGTTAAGTCCCATTCAGTGGCAACTTGTGATAGGTACCTGAGTGACGGCAACCTGCGGAAGGAGGTTCTCCCAGCCCATCTGAACACAACCAGAGGAGGCAGGAGAATTTCTACTGAGCGAGCTGGGCCGGTTAGTGTATGTCACCCCCACCCCACCCCTAAGTAGTCATCAATGCAATAAGATTGCGCCTGAGATACAAGGCCCAGAAGCCTGATCTTTGGGCATCAGAAAACAGGGTCCAGGAATGGTGCTTTATGTGAGATACCCCACTCCACATCAACATTCCAGGGATGAGCCAAACCAGCAGGGAGTTAGCACTGAACTGCTTTTAAAAGTGCACATTAAAAAGGAAAGTTTGCCAGGAGGAACAAAGAGATTGTGGTGGTGCTAAAGGAGGCCATAAGCTACACAGAGGCCTTGGGTGTTCCACCTGGAAACTGCTCAGACGTCTAGATGGGTTCTTAGCTTGTCTGTGATCTCTGCTGGGGAGATAAAAAGATTAAGCCCCAACATGTTCAGAAAAGAAGTGAAGTCTTGGGTATTTTAACCTGTATACTCTTGAATTCCTCTCAAATTCAGCTCTGATCTGAGGCTAAGACACACTCCTCACTTCACTTTCTTCAAAGCCACATTTTTGGAGGTATCACTGCAGTCACCTCTTCTACCCTCATCATCATGGGTAAGGTTTTCAAGGTGGCAATTGGGGCGGAGCCCCGGCTCTTATAGAAGCTTCAGCAGGAGGCAAGCGTGTTCTCAGCACATATGGGAACTATGAGGAGCCTCTGATCAAATTGGCTACAATCTTGGAGCTGCTTGGACGGATTCCTTGGCAGCCGGGTTAGCATGTGTGACTTTCAGGCTACTGTTCTTGACAATCATCTCCAATGGAAAGCTTTTCAGTGTTCCCAAAGTGAACTCTCAAATCCAAAATGGTTATCTTTGAGACCATCCATTCTCCTCAGTGGCTTCTCCAGGGAATTCTTACAGCCAAGTTGTGACAGTCACTGCATTTGCCTGCTTCTTTCCAGAAACCAAACTAGGAGATGAAACTGGTTCCTACATCCTAAGGTTCTTGCTTTCTCTCTCATGCCTCCTAAGGCTGTTTTTGGCTGTTTTCCCTCTGCTGCTTTTGGGGAATGAGGGGAAGCCATTTTCCAGTGACTTGCAATCCAGGCTGTTCTCAGCGTTTTGAGTTTAAAACCTGGGATCCTGACTAAGCCTTTGACTTAAGGGTTGCTTGCTTGCCCTCCAAATGTCCTTTCTCAGAGGGGCCAGCTAACCCGTGCAGAACCAGCACTAAGGTGGACAGCAGACAAGAGGGCAAGCCTCTAGTGTACCAAGTGCTTCCTACAAAGACACAAGGTGTGCTCTGAGCCACAGATGGGCAAACCCTGGTGCTTTCCTTCATCTCCCACGAACTCAAGGGTTTTCCAGGTGTAGCTAACAGTTGCTCACATCACACAGACCTCGAGTTTCTGGTAAGACTGCTGGTTGACATCAGACCCAACCCATGAAGGCTGGAAGGCAGCAGGCATTTGCTAAGGCAGCTGATCCAGGCAATCGTTCTGCTGGCCAAGAAGTTAAACTATTTTGAGCATTAGAATGGAGGAAATCCGGTCAGCCAAGTGCAGAGTTCAGACTTCGCTAAGGGCTTGTTTTTCTTCAGCATTTACTTGAAGATTAATGTAGGATGACAGGCTCTCCTGGCTGTCCTACCATCAGCTCTGCCTTGCACTGTGGTCAACTTTCCTCAAATCAAAAACAGGCAGGTACAGGTAGTGGGCTCACAACGTTTGACCTCGACTGGTTTTTCTAAGTTATTTTGTACATTTTTCAGCAGCAAAACCAAACTGGGTCTTCAGCTTTATCCCCGTTTCTTGCAAGGGAAGAGCCTTTATACAATTGGACGCATTTTGGTTTTTCCTCATTGAGAATTCAAATCCTCTTTTGTATTGTTTCTACAATAATTTGTAAACATATTTATTTTTACCTGCTTTTTTTTTTTTAATTTTCAGGTCAAGTTTTTTATACTGCACTTATTTGTCAAAATAAAGATTCTCACATATGCCGGTTATCTCGGAACTACTACTTTGTATTTAATGAAAGCTAGCTCTTTATTCCAGTTTCCAAAGAGGGACTTAAAATAGAAAGTTTAGTCAGGTGGGACTCAAGACCTGGGCAATATGTCCATCCTGGTAACTACACCCATGGGGGCTTAACTTTTAGTGTAGAGGGTCTTTGGTGAAATAACTAACTGGCAGATGAATGGGCCCTTGCTAAGACTAAAAACCAAAGCTTGCTTCCTCTTGGAGCAAAAGCATTTTAGCCGACATGATGTAAGACTATAGCCAAGCTAAAACAATGAAAAGCAGAGGAAACTTCCTTCCCTATGAAACAGGTAACAAAACACAGTGACACCAGCAGCCCTCTCATCCCATTTATTAAAGAAACAGTAAGAAAAGATACAATGCAGGAAAACCACCAACCATCCTTGCACACCAGGCTGAACAAAGCACAGTGATGTCTTCCCTTCATCCCCCACCCCCTCCCTAATTCCCATATTCCCATCCACATCAGTTTAAATTTTGAGGTTCTTTGATTGATTGGGAGTACCAGTGAAGAGGAAGTTGGATGAGTAGAGGGGCCTTAAATCTGGCCACCTCTAAGTCCCAGGAGAAGGGAGCTGCAGGCCTAGTCAGTCAAGCAGAAACTGCATTCGGTGGGTCTTTGAAGTGGTTGTCCATCTCCCTGTTCTGTGTTCAAGCCCCCAGGGAAAGGTATGGCAGTAGAGGATGACCAGGTCCAAGCTGCCCAGGTCAGAGCTACGGAAGCATGGTCCGTTCACCAACGCCACGTTTCTAGAGAGCAGTGAGCTGATTCTCCAATGGTGAGCAGGGGACTACATGTGAACTGGGACCTGCAGGCCAATGTATCCCTGAGGAAAAGTCCACAAGAACAATTCAAGAAACTAGTAAGAAACAATGGGCAGAAAGCTGTGGGACGAAAGCACAGCAGGCTTCTGGGAGGCTGGAGATCCTTTCTCTCAAGGGCAGGATTATTCCCACCTGCCACAGTTCACATGCCACAAATAACATCTCACCTTCAGTCAAGAAAAACACAAAGGAAAAAGATGGCTCATTTGAACTTGAGCCCGAGCTATGTTCTTCAGACTGTAGCTCCACAACTACCCTTTTACCTAAGACAGCCCCTGCCAAGAACCACAGTGCCTAGAAACCAAGGTGGTCCTGGAGGGAAAACGGTGTTTAAGGGGGCAACATTCCATTTGGGTACATTGCAGCCATTGGACCCCCTGGTCTGGGGAAAGCAGCTGGGTTTGTGCCAGGGAGGCTCCCCACTCTAGGAAATGGGACAAAACTCTTGCCTGCAGGGCCATTCATCCTTGGAAAGGAAGCTGGGTTGAGACCCAGGGTCCCAGTTGGCCTTGTGAAAGGAGCTGGGTTGATACCCACAGGGCCAGCTGGAGAAGGGCCCAGATGCCCGGCAGCTGGCCTGGGGAAAGTAACTTGACCAGGGCCTAATGGGCCAGTAGACCTTGGGAAGGTAGTTGGACTTGGACCCTGCAGGCCAGCAGCCCTTGGGAAGTTAGCTGGGTTGGGGCCAAGTGGCCCAGAGGCTCTTGGGAAAATGGTTGGATTTGAGCCCTGGAGGCCAGCGGACCTTTGGAAGGTAGCTGGGTTTGATGCCAATGTGCCAGAAGACTGAGAGAAGGCAGATGAACCCGCTCCCCTGGGAAAGGGATTGGCATTTACCCCCATGGGGCCAACTGGCCTTGAGAAATGAGCTGAATTAGGGCCTATGGGGCCAGGAGCCCTTGACATGGGAGATGGATTTGGCCCTGGAAGGCCAATTCCCCGAGAGCTAGGACCCGAGTTTGGGCCCATGGGGCCAGGTACTCTTGCCATGGAGGATGGGCTTGTGCCCATGTTTCCAGAAGCCTGTGAGAAAGAAGCTGAATTTGCTCCTAAAAGACCTGCTGCTCTTAGAATGGGGGCAAGATCAAGGCCTTGAGGTCCAGCCATTCTTAAGTTAAGACCAGATCCTGTGCCCAAGAGGCCACCTGCTCTGGCATCTAGATTAGGGCCTGGGCCCAGGCCACTTGGTCTTGGGTTGGGCCCAAGGCCTGGGCCTGGAAACACACCTGACCTGGGGGCAGAGTTTGTCCCTAAAAAGCCTGATCTCAGATTGGGGTTTGGTCCTGGGCCCAGGCCAACTGGCCTAGGATTGGGAGGACCATTCCCAGAGGTTAACAGAACACCGGCTCTCAGGTTAGGTCCAGATCCAGGGCCCATGGGACCACCACCTCTGGGGTCAGGACCTGCTCCCAGGAGACCACCTGCCCTTGGGTTGGACATAGGACCTGGTCCTGGGAGACCCCCTAACCTGGGGTTAGACAGAGGCCCTGGGCCTGGCAGAGCCCCTGTCCTAGGGTTTAGGGTGGGGCCTGGGCCTGGGCCTGGCCCCAAGAGGCCACCAGGCCTTGGGAAAGAAACTGCACCTGTGCCAGTGGGATTCATCCCTCTTGGAAAAGAAGCCATACTTGGGTCACGAGCACCAGCCGGGAAAGGTGCTGGATTTGAAGCCAATGAGCCTGATGAAGCTGGAAAAGGAGATGGGTTCCTTGGAAATGGGGTCAGATTTCCACCAAGAGAACTGGCCGCCATAAGGAAGGGATCCGAGTTCACACCCAGTGGGTGGCCTGTGTTCAGAACAGGACCCCCCTGTGGTCCCAGGGAACCGTCGAGCCGTCCTCGAGGTGGCAGCGGAGCACGAGTCCAAGGAGTTGGCCGCTCTCTAGGGAAAATCCGAGGTTCTTTCATACTTTCTTGGGGACGTTGGTGATAATGGGCTTGGGGCGGGTTTTGAAAAGGATCTTGTCTTTGATGAGTGCTGTCACCAGGTACCGGGTGCCAGTCTCGCGGCCAAGCTCATCACAGTCCTGATCCCCAGGAGTGTGTTTGACAAGGACTGCAAAAGGTTTCTCCAGGTGGATGATTTTCCCATACAGGATATGATGCCCCACGATCAGCACAGGGATTCCCTTTGGCAGAACAAGAACGAGATTCCTGAGGTTCCGGGGCAAGGCCATAACACTCAGGCGCCTCCTAAAGCTGCTCTTGGCAGTCTATGCTGGCACCTCCAATCCCTGGTCTGGCTCTGCCATTGTTGAGCAGCCACACTGGACCACCCACCCATGTGCCCTTTTTACTTTCTAGCCCCACATAGGAGAATTTCCACTTTCAGAAATGTGAGCTTTCCAGATTCCCCAAAATTAAATTTCCCTGCTACTGCAGAGGTAGGGGGAGAACAAGCAGAGAGCATCGCAGATTAGCTAGGCCTTGAATAACAAACCTGAGGCAGTCCTCACTCTGGGTCCTGGGAGCACCACCTTGGTGTAGCTTGCTTTCCTGAGGCATTAGGCAGGGAAAGAAAAGCCCCCTCACCTCAGTGGTGTAATGTAGGTCTCCCAGGAGGTTTCCAGCTAATCCAGTGCTGTAGCGAGCCTCGATCTCCCCCTGTAGCTCCATCAGCACCCATTCTGCCAGGCCTCCAGCCCTCGCACTGCAAGCAAAGGGCTGGCGGTTACAATATTTTTGAGGGGTGAAGGATGAATAGTGTCCTCACACCACCATTTGAGGCCCAAAGGACCTCTTTGTTGGATGTCAAGTTCTTGGGAAATTGGGCAGTGCTAGGCATGGAACTAGAGATCAGAATGCAAGGATTTGTACAAGATGCACCTAAGGACCCTGATTCTTCCAGACACATGGCACACCTCTATAGCCCTCATCATTTCAAGCCAAATTTTAAAATCTCAAAATGTACTTACCTGGAAATAACAATTTGCACCATGAGCTTTCTGTCTTTAAAAAGCAAGTGAAAACAAGCTGTAGAGAGAAAAAAAGAGATTTAGGGTAATAACAACAACAACTAATAATGACAACTAATGCAACCTCCACCTCCCGGGTTCAATCGATTCTCCTGCCTCAGCCTCCCGAGTAGCTGGGAATACAGGCACCCACCACTATGGCCAGCTAACTTTTTGTATTTTTAGTAGAGATGGGGTTTTTTTTTTTTTTTTTTGAGAGGGAGTCTCACTCTGTCACCCAGGTTGGAGTGCAATGGCACGATCTTAGCTCACTGCAAGCTCCGCCTCCGGGGTTCATGCCATTCTCCTGCCTCAGCCTCCCGAGTAGCTGGGACTACAGGTGCCCGCCACCACGCCCGGCTAATTTTTTTTGTATTTTTAGTAGAGATGGGGTTTCACCATGTGAGCCAGGATGGTCTCGATCTCCTGACCTCGTGATCCACCCATCTTGGCCTCCCAAAGTGCTGGGATTACAGGTGTGAGCCACCACGCCCAGCCCTAGAGATGGGGTTTCACCATGTTGGCCAGGCTGGTCTTGAACTCCTGACCTCGTGATTCACCCGCCTCAGCCTCCCAAAGTGCTGGGATTACAGGTGTAAGCCACCATGCCTGGCCGACAACTAATATTTATTACTTACTGTGTGCTAGGTACTTTTCTAAGTCCTTTAGACACATTTTATCTTGTTCCTCTAACAATGCCCTAAGTGGGAAGTGTTCTTTTACCAATATTGCACATATGAGATAGGGTTGCTTAAAATCACCAATGGTCAACTGTATGTGCAAAACTAATTAAGATCACATAGCTACTAAGACAAAGATGATACGAACCGAAGACATACATTGCAAAGACCATACTCTTGCTCACTATGCTAATGTGCCTTTCTTAAGGATATTTTTTTTTTCTTTTTCTTGAGACCAAGTTTCACTTTGTCACCAAATCTGGAGCGCAGTGGCGCCATCTCGGCTCACTGCAACCTCTGCTTCCCGGGTTCAAGCGATTCTCCTGCCTCAGCCTCCTGAGTAGCTGGGATTACAGGTGCATGTCACCATACCCAGCTAATTTTTTTTTTTTTTTTTTTGAGAGGGAGTCTCACTGTGTCACCCAGGCTGGAGTGCAGTGGCATGATCTCAGGTCACTGCAACCTCTGCCTTCCAGGTTCAAGTGATTCTCGTGCTTCAGCCTCCCGAGCAGCTGGGATTACAGGCATACAACCACCATGCCTGGCTAATTTTTGTATTTTTAGTAGAGACGGGGTTTCTTCATGTTGGCCAGGCTGGTCTCGAACTCCTGACTTCAGGCTGGCCACCCACTTTGGCCTCCCAAAGTGCTGGGATTACAGGCGTGAACCACCACACCTGGCTTAATTTTTGTTATTTTTAGTAGAGATGGGGTTTCACCATGTTAGCCAGGCTGGTCTCAAACTCCTGACCTCAGGTGATCCACCCACCTCAGCCTCCCAAAGTGCTGGGATTACAGGCATTAGCCACCACACCCAGCCTTGATCTCTTGACCTCATGATCCGCCCACCTTGGCCTCTCAAAGTGCTGGGATTATAGGCTTGAGCCACTGCACCCGGCCTCTTACTTTTTTCTTCTTTTGAGACAGGGTCTCACTCTGCTGCCCAAGATGGAGTAAGCAAAATCATAGCTCACTGAAGCCTTTACTGCCCGGGCTTAAGTGATCCTCCTACCTCAGCTTCTCAAAGTGTTGGGATTACAGATGTGAGCCACTGTGCCCAGCCTAGGGTAGTCTATTTCCTACTCTGCATGTTTCTTAAAAAAGCCTATGGAGTTTCTTAAGATTTTACTTTTTTCTTTGGTAATGATGTAAGCTTCAAGTCTACCTCCTTAGTTATCAAGGTTCAAAGGGTCTCCCTTTAAAAATAAAGCCAAGGGGGCCAGGTGCGGTGTCTCAGGCCTGTGTTCCCAGCACTTTGGGAGGCTGAGGCAGTGGGTCACTTGATGTCAGGAGTTCGAGACCACCCTGGCCAACACGGTGAAACCCAGTCTCTACTAAAAATACAAAAATTAGCCGGGTGTGGTGGCAGGCACCCGTAATCCCAGCTATTCGGCAGGCTGAGGTAAGAGAATCACTTGAACCCTGGGAGGCAAAGGTTATGGTGAGCCAAGATTGCTCCACCCTGGGCGACAGAGTGAGACTGTCTCAAAAAATCAATCAATCAATCAATCAATCAATCAATCCAAGGGAACTGAGAAAGTCCTCCAACATCTTTAGTGAATGGTAAGCTGACTTCTGATGTGATTCTTATCAAAAGCTTTCACCACCTTTCACTTAGATATGAAAATATCTTAATTAGATAACAGACTTTGGCCGGGAGCAGTAGCTCACGCCTGCAATTCCAGCACCTTGGGAGACCAAAGTGGGTGGATCACTTGAGGTCAGGAGTTTGAGACCAGCCTGGCCAACATGATGAAACCCCATCTCTACTAAAAAAAAAAAAAAAAAAAAAAAAAAATTAGCTGGGTGTGGTGGCGCACGCCTGCAGTTCCAGCTACTTGGGAGGCTGAGGCATGAGACTCAGTGGAACCTGGGAGATAAAGGCTGCAGTGAGCTGAGATCACACCACTGCACTCCAGTCTACACAGAAGAGCAAGACTCTGTCTCAAAGGGGGAAAAAAAAAAAAAGGATAATATGCTTTCATTTTATACAACAGCAGCACCACCTGGTGGCAAACTTGGAGTACTTTGTAAGAACTGGACATTTTTGCCTAAAGACAATTGGCTTCACTTTCTGTGATGGATAGATTCATGGGGGGCTGATAGGATCGGGGATAAAACTACAGCTTCTGGCTAAGTACTGTCAATGTATATATGCAGTTTAGTGGAAGGTTATTAGTTCAATGTTTACCACCTGTAGTATGGAAAGTTAATAGGTATTATAATTGTGCTCAAGCTTAGCAAACACCCGACTAAAATGTTAAACAGATTTTTTTTTGTTTTTTTGAGATGGACTCTCACTCTGTTGCCCAGGCTGGAGTGCAGTGGCATGATCTCGGCTCACCACAACCTTCACCTTCCAGCTTCAAGTGATTCTCTTGCCTCAGCCTCCTGAGTAGCTGGGATTACAGGTGCCCGCCACCACGCCAGGCTGGTCTCGAACTTCTGACCTGAGGTGATCCACCCACCTCAGCCTCCCAAAGTACTGTGTTTACAGGAGTGAGCCACCACCCCCAGCCGATTTCTTTAAGAGACAGGTCTTACTATGTTGCCCAGGTTGGTTCCAAACTCCTGAGCTCCAGGGATCCTCCCACCTCAGCCTCCCAAAGTGGTGGGATTACTGGCGTGAGACACTGTGCAAGCTTGAGATTTCTTTACTGGTACGTTAATCTTCCTTTTGGATCTGCAGCCTTACAGTATGACTCTACTCCTAGAGCACCAAACACTTTGGGAACATGAAATTGGTCAACTCACTAGACTTTTTTTGAGACAGAGTTTCGCTCCTGTTGCCCAGGCTGGAGTGCAATGGCGCGATCTCGGCTCACCGCAACCTCCAACTCCCGAGTTCAAGCAATTCTCATGCCTCAGCCTCCCGAGTAGCTAGGATTATAGGCATGTGCCACCATGCCCAGCTAATTTTGTATTTTTAATAGAGACGGGGCTTCTCCATGTTGGTCAGGCTGGTCTCGAACTCCCAACCTCAGGTGATACGCCTGCGTTGCCCTCCAAAAGTACTGAGATTACAGGCTTGAGTCATTGCGCCCGGCCAACTCACTAGACTTTTTAAATTCAAATATAAGTAACAGCTAACATGTTTTGAATTTTTACTGTGGAATTTTTACTGTGCATATATATTGGTGGTTTCTCATTCAACCATCATAACAAGTCTATGATATAGGTATTTATTCCTATTTTGCAGATCAGGCTACTGAGGCATACACAGATGAAGTCACTTGCTTGTATGTTGGACACACACAGCTGCTATGTGACAGAGTAGAAATCTGGGCCATCTGACTATCTACACTCATAATCACTACACAATTCTGCCTTCCCAAAGGAAAAAAAGTATTAATGAGAACGAAAAAGAATCAAGGCATCAGGCAGGCATGGAGTATATGCAATAGCTGGTCAGAAGGGCAATATGGAATCAAGAGAGCATCCTTGAATTGAGTCAGACCTTCTGCACCAGCACAGGTTGTGGGACCACTGGAAAAGGGGTAATACCCAAGCTCAGAACCCAAACATTTCCAAAAGAGGCCCCACCACTACTCTCAACAGAACTAAAAGCACTTTAAAAATCCTTTTATAAAGTTTCTTGAAGAAGGATAACAATTTAAAACCAGAAGGCCTAAATTTAGCTCTCCTGCCTGTAAGTGTGGACCTCTTTACTGTGTAGTCAAGAACAAGTCACTTTGTGACTATGACACCTAGATTATGTCCTATGAAACTATTGCAAAGACCAAATATAACATCTGCTGAGGTGCTTTAAAGACCCCAAGTTCTATTGAGATGAACTAAGTTTTTTGAGACAGTGAGATAAGAAAATCAGCATTCTGACCCATAATTTTGACAATTTAAGGAATGGTACATTTTAGCCACGAATCAAAAAAAAGGCTCAATAATGCACACAGAGAAGGGGCTCTTGCAACTATGCTTTTGAAGATGATGTAGTATATTTTCCTGGATGGGTACAAGTGACAGTAAAATACAGGTGGTTTTAGAGAAGCAATAAGGTGTTCACATAGGTACACGGTATATTCTAGGAAGATCAAGGCAGGGAAGGAGACAGAGCCTACTTCCTGACAACCAAAATCAATCGTTAAGCACTGTGACCATGTGCTTTAGAAAAATGCCGAAATATTTTCAGTGCATTCTCCATTTCCTGGACAGTCTCCTGTTCTGAACAGGAATTCAGAACAATGGTGTCGAAAACACATTTGGTTGCTGGGATGGCACAGCTGTACTTGCATACCAATCCCCCATGCCTCAATAAGAATGCACACCTTTACACACTGATGCAGGAGGCTCTGCCTGTGTACATCTATGGCATTACCAGACATCTAGCAATGCTCCTGCAAATAGTTCTGTGGCCCACAGGCCTCAGCATCTTACCACCATGCTCAGTCAGGCTGGTAAAAACTTGTCTTATCCTAGAACTATTGGGATGCTGCAGATGTATGTAGAAATGAAGTTCGAGCCCAGCTTCTAAGAGTTTAGTTCACAGGAACTTACAGACTGCTCTGGCTACAGTTAGGTAATTTATACGCACGTGGGTGTATTTACTACTAGTCAGGAACGTAGAGGAGGGCATCCTTTAGTGAATTTTAAAATTCTACTTTAGCACCTTAAAATATCCTGTAACACCTGAATTCTGTTATTTCTTTTCTTGCTCCTTGAGATTCTACTCCACACAACTGTTTGTAGGGCACAGTAGGTAGGGATTCCTGAGTACTCCCCTGAGGACACACCTGATGGAGGTGGCAGTGAGTATATATTTCATTCAGTGTAGAATTGATTAAAAAGTGTATGAGGCCGGGCGCGGTGGCTCATGCCTGTAATCTCAGCACTTTGGGAGGCCAAGGTGGGCGGATAACCTGAAGTCAGGAGTTTGAGGCCAACATAGTGAAACCCCATCTCTACCAAAAATACAAAAATTAGCTGCACGTGGTGGCAGGTGCCTGTAATCCCAGCTACTCGGGAGGCTGAGACAGGAGAATTGCTTGAACCTGGGAGGCGGAGGCTGCAGTGAGCCGAGATCGCACCACCGCACTCCAGCCTGGGCAACAAAGAGCAAAACTCCGTCTCAAAAAAAAAAAAAGCATATGAGAACATGCAACCCAATGTGCCCCCATCCCCTTGAGAGTAGACAGAGTGAGTAGAAAAAAGAGGTGGGGAAGAAGTATAATACAAATAAATCCCTATTAGAAATAACAAGCATAACAATGGAAATTATCTGTATAAGAAGAATATGTCTAAGTCTTCAGTCTCAATTCATTCCAGCAACACTGAAAGACGACTAGAGCAATTTCTAGTTGTTTGTTCTAAGATGGGGCTTGTTTAGAAATTGCAGCTCTATCAAGAGCATCTGAAGGCACGATTTGATGAATACACTATACATGAAGTCAAGAAACTAAAAGAGAGTCAGTGGAAGAGCTCTCCCGGCAACTTTTTTTTTTTTTTTTTTGTGAGACAGTGTCTCCCTCTGTTGCCCAGGCTGGAGTGCAGTGGCTCGATCTCAGCTCACTGCAACCTCTGTCTCCCAGGTTCAAGTGATTCTCCTGCCTCAGCCTCCCAAGTAGCTGGGACTACAGGCGCCCGCCACCATACCCGGCTACTTTTTGTATTTTTAGTAGAGACAGGGTTTCACCATCTTGGCCAGGCTAGTCTCGAACTCCTGACCTCAAGTGATCTGCCCACCTTGGCCTTCCAAAGTGTTGGGATTACAGGTGTGAACCACCGTGCCCGGCCAAATTTCTCTTTCTTCTTTTTTTGAGAAAGAGTCTCACTCTGTCACTCAGGCTGGAGTGCAGTGACGCAATCTCGGCTCACTGCCACCTCCGCTGCCCAGGATCAGGGGATTCGCCTGCCTCAGCCTCCCGAGTAACTGCAATTACAGGCACCTGCCACTGCGCCCTGCTGATTTTTGTATTTTTAGTAGAGATGGGGTTTCACCCTATTAGTCAGGCTGGTCTTGAACTCCTGACCTCATGATCCACCCGCCTCGGCCTCCCAAAGTGCTAGGATTACAGGCGTGAACCACAGCGCCCGGCTAACTATCTCTTAAGAGCAGAGTTCAACCCCAGATTTGGCTAGGACTAACATGTCTTTCGTTAGGAACAATAATTCCAGGTTGACAAGGCTAACTGCAGAGCCAGGGAGAGACTTCTGTGATGTAGCTTTTCAAAAAGATTTAAATTCATTATATTACAGTGTGGTATCAGACTCACAGGCCACAACTCATGTGCAGCCTTGGAAAGATAAAGAAAACCAAACCTTTCCCTGCAATAAATTATGTATCCTGTCCCCAATCTCATGAGGAGGGAAAAAAGTTTTCTACTTGATCTTTATGGGCCTTCACGCAGCTAAATGAACTAAACAATACATAAATTCTGTATTCCTAAGTTAGTCAAACGACTTTATCTCAGTAAAGGAAACTTTTTTCTCCTCAAAAAGGCACCAGCATTCAAAGAATCAATCCTGACCCACAATGGGAACCCTACCCAAAACTAAAAAGCTTTGGCTGTAATCAGACCACTCTAGAATATACCTTATTTAACCAGCATTTGGATTCTCTCTCTCTTTTGAAATTAGTAACTACTATTATAAAAAACCCACCAGGCACGGTGGCTCACGTCTATAATCCCAGCACTTTGGGAGTCCGAGGCGGGTAGATCATGAAGTCATGAGTTCGAAATCAGCCTGACCAACATGGTGAAACCCCGTTTCTACGAAAAATACAAAAATTAGCCAGTCATGGTGGCGCTCACCTGTAATCCCAGCTACTCAGGAGGCTGAGGCAGGAAAATCGCTTGATCCTGGGAGGCGGTAGTTACAGTGAGCCGAGACTGTGCCACTGCACTCTAGCCTGGGTGACACAGCAAGATTCCATCTCAAAAAACAGACAAACTGAAACAAACAAAAAAAAAACTGGCAAATCAAAGCACCACCGTGATTTCTTAAGAAAAGCCCAGGCAGAAGCCGGGTGCGGTGGCTCACACCTGTAATCCCAGCACTTTGGGAGGCCGAGGCGGGCAGATCACGAGGTCAGGAGATCGAGACCATCCTGGCTAATACAGTGAAACCCCGTCTCCAGTAAAAATACAAAAAATTAGCCGGGCGTGGTGGCAGGTGCCTGTAGTCCTAGCTACTCAGGAGGCTGAGGCAGGAGAATGGCGTGAACCCAGGAGGCAGAGGTTGCAGTGAGCCGAGATCACGCCACTGCACTCCAGCCTAGGCAACAGAGCGAGACTCCGTCACAAAAAAAAAAAAAAAAAAAAAAAGGAAGAAAAGTAAAGTCCAGGCAGAACATTATTTTTATAATACAAAAGGCTTCATTTCTCACACAGCTAGCCTCGTTCACTTATCTGTATCCTCTTATTTCACCCTGACACCCTATGATTTTAGCAAGGTCTTCTCACTCCCATTTCACAAATGAGGAAACAGGCTTAGAGGAGCTAAATGTTAACTGGTCACACAGCTACTTAAGTGGAGAGCTGGGATATGAACCCTAACCCCTCCACAATCTGGCCCCTCTTGCAGTTCTCCTCACACAGCCCCCTCCTGTAAAGCACCTCTGTATGATAACTTCCCTTGCTTTACAAATATTAGCCTCGTTCTCACAGCATCTCTTACAAAATGGCAAAGTAACCTATGGAAAGACCTTGTAACTTGCCACCAAAGTATTATATCTGTGGGGTAGGCAGCTAAAAACAAAGCAGCAGCTTGCTTTTTATCATACCCAATTGAGATGTTTCAGTTTTTGAAACTTTTAGAAAAATCTACTCAATGCCACCTCTAGGACGCAAAGCTTTACCCTCTGCTCCTGAGTGTGAAAGTCAAGAGAATAGAGGACATTCTTTGTCAAGTATTCATTTTAATCTTCCACAGAATTTAATTCTTACCCTCTGGTCTCTGAATTGTTAAATATTAAATTGTTAAAAGATTACTGTCTTACAGAGAACAGAACAGCCTGAGCAATGATCCTCATAATCCTTCAAAATAAAATGTGGCAGAAGAAAGTGTGATATGTATCCAATTAAACCGAACATATGGCTTATAGCAAAAAAAGAGGCTTTGACTCAATGGTTTAACCTCAGTACAAATAACTAAATTTTAATAAAGCTAAACAACGTTTTAGAAATTTTGTTTTTTTTTCAGACAGGAAACCAAGCCTTTAAATTCTCAACCCTTAAACATTCTTTTCTAAACTGGGGTGAAATCACTTAATTATTTCAGAGTGTAAATATTCACAATTTTCTATTTTTTGCTAGGCCAACAGTTGGCATTTATTGAGCTTTTGTTTTTTGATCCCAGGGTGGATACTTTGTTTACGAATATAGTGAAGCACTCACTTGTCATACAGACCTGGATTCTGTGATTTTGCCACCTATCCCATATGTGACAGTGGGTAGTTTAACCTCACGTGTTTTCCTAACAATACACTGGGCATAAACACCTATTTTGAAAGGCTGTTGCAAGAACGAGTAATGAATGTAAAGCTTTTAGCACATTGTCTGACACATGGTAAGCCTTCAGGGTCAAGCTATCGATTTCCCAGAGAAAGGTGGCATTTTCTTAGTATTCATCAAATAGAATGTCTTAATACTACACTGTGTTAGCATATTAATGTTTATAACGGACTAAAGCATTCTACGAAAGGAGCAGGTCATCAGAATAAAATCAAGTTTTCATAATAGTAGAATTCAAACATGGCAGTTGTGGTTCACCAAACTGCTTCAGGGATTAAGTTTTGGAAGGTAATTTCTCTAAATATGATGACTATGTCTCTATGTGCCTTTCTACCAAGTGAACAACTCAGAACGTTTTACATACAACTGAATACAGATTATTTTTATTTGTAGTGTTATCGTGGTTTTGTAACTGAAGGGGACAGGTCTATACTTTTGAAGGGGATCTTGTCTCTTGAAAGGCTTATGTTACTAAGTCTAAAATCCTGTTTCCAAATGAGAATCTTGCTCCCCTCCAAAAAGGGGCTTATGGAGGGTTGGTGGAATTGAATGCTTCCAAACTTTACATTAGTGAAGTGTGTTCAAAAACGTGTGTGGATGCTATGCATACACGTGATACTTCCCATCACATTTTAGGATTCCCACGTTGGAGGGAATCAATTACTGGTATTTGTAGCAATGGGTGGAAAAGATGGCTTCAGTCGATCTGAGTTACTGCAGTTTTCTCCATCTTCTGCTACTCTGCAGCCCCATCTTAGCCTGTCCTCCTCTTAATGGTACGGCCCCCTGTACTCCCCCAAACCCTTTCCTTTCTAGCCCGGCGTAGTCTCTCCCTCTGTGCTCTTCCTCCCACCCACCCCCATCTACTCCATCCACTCCCTCTCGGCCCCCTCCCACCCTTTCTGCTAGAGCTACAAACACTTCCTATTTCTAGTCCCACCCACTTTCTGGGACTTCTCAATCCGCTTCCCCCCTCTTCTCCACCCCCCTCCAAATTACAAGCTGTTTTAACCCCTTTTCCTGCCTCCCAGGGAAACTATTCTTTAAACCGCCTTCCTCCACACCACCCACTGGAGTGGTCTTCCAAACCGTTCACCCTCTTCCCAAAGATTACTCTTTAAACGTCCTTTCTCTACCACCCTCGTTCTCCAAATTGTTCCCGGTTCTCAAGTACTCCGCTCCTCCAGGACCCCACCCCACTCGTCTCTCGGCTTTCCTCCCACAAAAGAACCTGGAATGACTCTCCAACCACCCTTCCAATTACCTCTCCCAGAAGCCTCCCCCCTCCACGATTACAAATGTTACCTGGAACAAAACCTCACGGTCCTAACCCCCACCCCGAACTCCCCTTTCTGCTCTTCCCGCTACTTCCTAGGTTCCAGTTCTACTCCGCTCCCGCAAGCATAGCGGGCTGGGCTCCCTCCCAACCCCGGGAAGAGCCCCTTCCCGCACGTACCTCGAGATTCCGGCCCTCGCCGCCCCCTTCTCCGTCCTCCGCCCGCGCTCGGCCACCCTTTCCGCCCTTCTCCCGCTCCGCCCCGCTCGCTCCCTTCCTTCCCTCCGCCTTCCGTCTCCACACCGCTCCCTTCCCCCACACTCCCGGCCCTCCCACCCCGGAGGTCCCTCCGGGCTCGCCCCCACCTCCGCGCCGCCCTCCCGCCACCCTCCCCCTTCCCGGCCACCCCTCCCCCGCCCGCGCTCCCCGCCCCTCGGCTCGCCATTCTTCTCTCCGAGCCGCGCGCCCCGCCCGGCCCCGGCTCCCTAGCTTCCCGCTCCCTCGCGCCCTCGCCCCCATCCCCGGCTCGGCCCTCGCTCCCCGCGGCCTCCCGTGCCCCCCCGCCCGCGGCCTGACCTGCAATGGCGGCCGCCGAGCGCGGCGCCGCGCGGCCAACGGGCGACAACCGAACCTCCCGCCGCCGTCGCCGCCGCCGCGAGCACTGCCTGCGCACTTCCGACTATGCGCCAGGAGCACTTCCGGGGCAGAGCCTGAGAGCGCGCGCGCACGTGGGGCCGGGGCGGAGAGAGGCGAGCACCGGGAAGGGGAGCGTGGGGCCGCTGGTGAGTTGGGGAAGGGGCGTGGGAAGCGGCTGCGAGAGCTGGGGGGTCTTACAAGGTGGCCGGCCCAGGGTCGGCGTCCGGCTGAGCTCCTTGTCCCGAGGGTCTCCTTGTCCCGAGGCTGGGTGGGGGCTCTCTGTAGACTCGGGGAGAGGGAAGGGGAGGCGAAGACCGCGCGCGCCTCAGACGCCCCGGCCCGACCGAACGCGCTTGCTCTGTCTGCGGGTTCCTAACCTTGAAGCTAGGCGAGTGAGGGGCGAACAAGACCTGATCTCTACTCTCGGCCAGTATATATGTTGGCGGGCGTCGGGGGGACGGGGTAGGGTAAGTGACAGACGTCAGACCAGGCAGCCAGAGTAAGTCAAACCCTGTCGTTTCTTCCTCAAGAGGAGCTCGGTTCTGCCTGCCCCATCAGCCTCACTGTCACTACCTCAGTTTAGGTCTGTTGTTTGCAAACTTAGCAATAGAGTTGAGGAGAAATGCTTGCTAAAATGCGGATTCCTAGGCGCCCCGAGATAGGAACTCTGGAGCTATGGAGTGGGACCCTTTTTTATTTTTTGCTGAAGCCTCCTTATTATTCAAGCCATTCTGAGCTTTTGAAGATTGAGTAATTCTTGGGGAGGGCATTGTTAGCAGCCATTTGGAAATGAACTTCAGGGAGATGTTGTTGGAGCCTTCCAGCCAGAACAGTGATATTAAGGAACTGAATACTATATGTGACATACTGCAGTTAACATATAGCAATAATGACTCTCTTTTCGCCCCCTAGGAATGGGTGAATTTAAGGTCCATCGAGTACGTTTCTTTAATTATGTTCCATCAGGAATCCGCTGTGTGGCTTACAATAACCAGTCAAACAGATTGGCTGTTTCACGAACAGATGGCACTGTGGAAATTTATAACTTGTCAGCAAACTACTTTCAGGAGAAAGTAAGTCATTTGGGAGTCTGATATGGTGTTTTGATGTTAATTTCTTCTGAAGTTCAAGAAACTTGTGTGTCTTTTATAATCAAACTGATTGAGTGACTTCCTAGCCCCTCTGAAGTTGCTTGGAACTACCAAACTTCTGAGATCTCCTAACTGATGAGAGAAGCTCAGTTTCAATCTGTGTAATGTTGATTAGAAGGGTCCTACCTAGAAATGTGACATCTCACTGCCTGTCATTGGAAACTGAGGTTTGCTGGATCTTTTGGACACAGGAAGGGAAATTGTTGGTATATCAGTCTCAACACCATTGCAGCTTTGGTAAGCAAAATTTCCTGCAGGGAGTATCAGTACTGTTTCATTGTCAATTCAGAAAAAATGATAACACGTTTTAATATCAGAAACTTTTTGGTGATGTGGGAAGATGGATTCCAAAGTTCATCTGTCTGAGAGAATGTAGATCTACATGTCTACATTTGGGAGTAAAGGAGATTTAAAATTAGGTAAAATGTCCTTTGGGTGTATGCAGAGGTCTATTAGTCCTTTTTCTTCTCCCCTCCAAGGGCACTGACTAGTGATTTTCTTCGGGTGCAACATCTTAGTTCATGTTGAATGACTGTTATGTACTGGGTGCTGTGATATAAATGAGTAGATGGGCAAATGAGTGAATTCAGTGCCCAGCAGCCTGGTACGTGGAATTTAGGCATTCTGTAAATGTTTCTCGGTGAATGAGTGGCAAATACTGGGCACTAAGACAAATGTCAGAGGCCCTAACTTTACGGAGCTCAAAGACCAGTGGGAGAAAGATAAGTGTACAGTTTCCAACCTGTAAAATAAATATGATAAACCGAAACACAGGCATAGAACCTTCATAGAGAATTGCCTTCCCTGAGAGGTGGGTCTAGGAAATGTGGAAAGGGATGATTTACTGAGCTCACCCCTGAAGAACTAATCAAAAGGTAAAAACTACAGGACCACCACAAATGGGTTACATTCTGTGGTATGAAGAACATGCGCTGGCGTGTGCTTATTGCGTCCTGTGATTTTCTTTCTTTTTCTTTTTCTTTTTTTTTTTTTTTTTTTTTTGAAGACGGAGTCTTGCTCTGTCACCCAGGCTGGAGTGCAGTGGCGTGATCTTGGCTCACTGCAACCTCTGCCTCCCTCTCCTGCCTCAGCCTTCCAAGTCGCTGGGATTACAGGTGTGCCACCATGCCTGGCTAATTTTTTTATTTTCATAGAGACGAGGTTTCACCATGTTGGCCAGCCTGGTCTCGAACTCCTGACCTCAAGTGATCTGCCACCTCAGCCTCCCAAAGTGCTGGGATTACAGGTGTGAGCCCTCATACCAGACTGATTATCTTTTTCTTGGTCGTCGTCTTCTTTTTTTTTTTTTTAACAGTCATGGCCATATTATGATTTTTCTGTTTGTCATTTGTAACAGTTATAACTATATAATTTGTGTGTTTGTTTAATGTCTTTCTTCCATGCTGAACTTCCAATTTTATGAGGATAGGAACCATGTCAGTGATACTCACATCTGCATTCCCACCATTTATCAAGCGCCTTGTACAAAGCCACTGCTTAATGTTTCTTGAATGGATAAGTCAACCATTCCTTACCTAGTGTTCCTTATTTTCTTTTCTCCTTCATCTGTTTTCTTTATTCTTCAACAATTAATTAACTCAGGCTGGTTTCCTGCTTTCCCTATATTCCCTTTCCTACTAGATACGATTGCTTAGCTCTGTCAGTGACTCTCAGAGCAAGAAAAAATTAGTACGTTAAAGTGAAAAGAGGCAGGGCAGAGTGGCTCACACCTGTAAACCCAGCACTTTGGGAAGCCAGGGCAGGTGGATCACTTGAGCCCAGGAGTGTAAGACCACCCTGGGCAGCATAGTGAGACCCCATCCCTAAAAAAATAAATAAATAAATTAGATAGGTGTGGTGTTGTATGCCCATAGTTCCAGCTACTTGGAGGGTTGAGGCGGAAGGATCGCTTGAGCTCAGGAGGTTGAGGCTACATTGAGCCAAGATCATGCCACTGCACTACAGTCTGGGTGACAAAATGAGACCCTGTGTCAAAAAAAATAAATAAATAAAAGTGGGCCTGATGCGGTGGCTCACTCATGGCTGTAATCCCAGCACTTTGGGAGGCCATGGTGGGCAGATCACCTGAGGTCGGGAATTCGAGACCAGCCTGACCAACATGGAGAAACCCCGTCTCTACTAAAAATACAAAAAAAAATAGCGGGACGTGGTGGCACATGCCTGTAATCCCAGCTACTCAGGATGCTAAGGCAGGGGAATCGCTTGAACCCGGGAGTCGGAGGTTGCAGTGAGCTGAGATGGCGCCATTGCACTGCAGCCTGGGCAATAAGAGCGAAACTCCGTCTCCAAAAAACAAAAAAGTGAAAGAATATGAGCATATGAGCTAGGAGTAAGGAGACCTTCATTCACCTCATGCAATTGACTTTGGCACTTTTGGCAACCTACTTAACCCATGTATATCTTGGCCTTTTCAAGTTGAAATAGGAAAAATTATACCTACTTAGTTCCTTTTTTGTCAAGCAGGTCTAAGCATAAAATGCCTTGATAGCTATGAAAACTTTTGGGTTGGGTGCAGTGGCTCACGCCTATAATCCCAGGACTGTGGGAGGCCAAGGCTCACTGCAGCCTCCGCCTCCCAGGCTCAAACAATCCTCCCCCGTCAGCCTCCGTAGTAGCTGGGACTATAAGTGTGTGCCACCACACCCGGCTACTTTTTATATTTTTTGTAGAGACAGTGTCTCGCTCTGTTGTCCAGGCTGGAGTGCAGTTCAAACCTTTTCTGCTGAAAATGTTTTGCCGAACTAGTCCTAGTAAAAGAAACAAATTTAACTGTATAAAAGTAATTAGAATTTGAGCTGAAAAAATGAAAATGTCATTAGGCATGATCTGATAGCACAAAACCCCACACTAGTTATTTATGGGGAAGTTGTTTTTACCATGTTGCCTGTGACCACTCAGTACCGGTACCTGATGAATTTGTGGTAATGTTGAGAAGTTATGGTGTTTCTGCAGTTTTTCCCAGGTCATGAGTCTCGGGCTACAGAAGCTTTGTGCTGGGCAGAAGGACAGCGACTCTTTAGTGCTGGGCTCAATGGCGAGATTATGGAGTATGATTTACAGGCGTTAAACATCAAGTATGCTATGGATGCCTTTGGAGGACCTATTTGGAGCATGGCTGCCAGCCCCAGTGGCTCTCAACTTTTGGTTAGTAAGCAACTATTGGTAATTCAAACCAAAATTTCTCTCGTGCCTGCTCAGACTTTCTTCCCTGTGCTCATAGGAGAGTAACGATATATTATGGCATGTGGCAACCCCAACTATAAGATTGGAATTGATAGTGAAGATTTTTAAAATCCCCAGCATTCTTTTTGCTGCTAGTCTGGACCTTGTTGATTCATTTATGAAATGAGAGGATTACATCAGTTCAACATTTCCCAAACTGTGTTCTGTGGAATTTGGAGATGTAGAGGTTTTTTTGTTTTGGTTTGTTTTGTGTTTTATGGTAAATTTCATTTCAGAAATACAGCATATTTAATCCTGCTGTAAATTCACAATGCACATCGGTACATGAAGAGTTCTGAGAGTCCCTTCAGCAAGTTAACCTGTGCACTTGTGTTTCAGCCCAGTGTTTCTCAAAAATATGACCACACACTGAGCCCCTTCCCATAATTACCATTAGAGTGGGTGCTTCCAGATCTTTAATTCTGTGATGAGTCTGATTATTTTTGATCTGCACTAATTTGCACAATATCTGAAGGTGTTTCCATTTAGGTTATAATGTTAGTAGGTCTTTTATTTAGGCCAAGGGTCTCTAGCAGAAGTATTCTATGAAATCCTACTTCTAATCCATGTCATATACAGGAATGGGGCCACTAATTAGAACTCTTAATATCAGTCTGTTTTCTGTCTAGGATATGAAGGCTACTGAGAATACACTATTAGTTTCTTGATAACTAGTACTTTCTCTCACAAATGATTTTTCTTTTTCACGGCAACTGATAGCTTTAAGGAGGAAGAGAGAATAGAGAGAGTGTGTGTTGTGTGTGTGTGTGTTTAGTCCTATAAAATGTTTACTATTGATCTTTTCTGTTTACTACCTCTTTCTCAAATAGGTTGGTTGTGAAGATGGATCTGTGAAACTATTTCAAATTACCCCAGACAAAATCCAGTTTGAAAGAAATTTTGATCGGCAGAAAAGTAAGCGTCATTTTTCATGGGGCGGTAAATAGACTTAATAAGAAATTAAGTTTCTGTGCCACTGGGGATGGGATATTTTCCCATGAATCCAGGTAATATTTTATCTCTACTGGGTACAGGGAGGGTATGTGCTAGAAGCCATCCCCAGCCCAGGCTTTACCCATTGTATAGCATAGTTGTGACTGCTTAGTTAAGTAATAATATAGAAAACCAGAAATCCAAAATTGGAAAGCTAGTGTTTCTGTGGAAGTCAATTTGTTAGTTATCACTTACTTTTGTGATGTTTTAACAAGCGTACATGAAGTCTTGAACTACAATTTTGTCATTAGGAACTATGGTTCTTTTCTTTCTTTTTTTTTTTTTTCTGGAGGCAGAGTGTCACTCTGTCATCCATGCTGGCAGTGGCAGTGGCATGATCTCGGCTCACTGTAATCTCCGCCTCCCGGCTTCAAGTGATTCTGGTGCCTCAGCCTCCCAAGTGACTGGGATTCCAGGCACGTGCCATCATGCCCTGCTAATTTTCGTATTTTTAGTAGAGACAGGATTTCACCATGTTGGCCAGGCTGGTCTCGAACTCTTGGTCTCACTCAAGTGATCCACCCGCCTTGGCCTCAAGTGCTGGGATTACAGGCCTGAGCCACTTGCCCTGGCCAAGGAACTGTGGTTCTTAATCCTTCTGGTGCATTCAAGTTGAATGAGGGAGTTTATAAACAGTTGCCCATCCTTGGGCTCCACCTGGGCTGAATTGGCATTGACCCTTTAGAACAGGGGTTGGCAGACTGTTTCTGTAAAGGACCAGATAGTAAACATTTTAGGCTTTGCCAAACCTACATTGTCTGCCAACTCTGTCAGTGTAGTGCAAAAGCAGCCATAGACGATACTGAAACTAATGGGCAGGCTGTGCTCCAGTAAAAACTTTATTTACAAAAACAAGCAGTGGGCCTGATTTGGCCTGTGGGCCACAGTTTGGTGACCCATCTTCTAGAATAGCAAATGTCCTCTGTGTCCATTAGTAATACTTATCCTCTGCTAATCAGATTCTTGCTTCGTTTTTAATATATCTTGGGTGCTCTTTTTTTTTTTTTTTTTTTCCTGAGATGGAGTCTTGCTTTGTCGCCCAGGCTGGAGTGCTGTGGCGTGATTTTGGCTCAGTGTAACCTCTGCCTCCGGGGTTCAAGCAGTTCTCCTGCCTCAGCCTCCCTAGTAGCTGGGACTACAGGTGCGTGCCACCATGCCCAGCTAGTTTTTGTGTTTTTAGTAGAGACGGGGTTTCACCATGTTGGCCAGGCTGGTCTTGACCTCCTGACCTCGTGATCCACCCACCTCGGCCTCCTGAAGTGGTGGGATTACAGACATGAGCAACTGCACCCGGCCTGGGTGTTCTTTCTCAATTACAAAGGTAATACAATGCTTTTAAAAAATCTCATACATTTTGTCAAGTATGAAATAGAAAATAGGTGTCTCAGCTGGGCACGACGGCTTAACACCTGTAATCCCAGTACTTTGGGAGGCTGAGGCGGGTGGATCACTTGAGGTCAGGAGTTCGAAACCAGCGTGGCCAACATGGTGAAACCCCATCTCCACTAAAAATACAAAAATTAGCCAGACATGGTGGCAGGTGCCTGTAATCTCAGCTAGGGAGGCTGAGGCAGGAGAATCACTTGAACCTGGGAGGCGGAGGTTGCAGTGAGCCGAGATCGCACTGCGGCACTCCAGCCTGGGCGACAGAGGAGACTCCGTCTCAAATAAATAAATAAATAAATAAATAAATAAAATGGTGCTTCAAGGAGTACTATAGATGAGAGAGCTAAGATTCTAGAACACTCTAGAGATAGTTGTGGGAAGAGAGCTCAGTTACTCTTCGTATATCTATGTGTATGTCACTTTCTTTTTTTGTTGTACAACTCCCAAGGTCGCATCCTGAGTCTCAGCTGGCATCCCTCTGGTACCCACATTGCAGCTGGTTCCATAGACTACATTAGTGTGTTTGATGTCAAATCAGGTGATTGTTTTTTTCAGTTCATTTGGGGTGTGGGTTTTGTCAGATTCACATTTCTGAGTTTTCAAAAGCTTGAGCCTTTGTCATGGTTTCATGACCTTTATGGCCTAACATGTCATTAATCTTCTGAGATGTCCACAATTAATTTTACTCCTTTCTTGGATTACTACCACTGCTTTTAGGGGAATCTTGGATCTTCAGTAAGATATAGTATTTTTCATTCATCATAATAAGAATTCACAATAAAATACTCTGAACTAGTACATTCGTGTACTATAAACAGTAGAATTACCTATTTATAGATCCCAGTCCTTGGTAAAAATGGGCTTCTGTCATTGAGGAACATAAGATTTTTGTAGCATAATTGGTGAAACATGAGATCAGAAAAGCAGAGAACCATGATATTTTCTGTTCTTGGCCTGGAAAATTGGCTTCATAGAATCCTTCATTGATAGGGTTGATCTCAACTTGTTAGGTGGACATGTCTGTATTTCCGTCTGAGATGCAGAGATAAAACAGGTTGGCTGGGCGCGGTGGCTCATGCCTGTAATCCCAGCACTTTGGGAGGCCGAGGTGGGTGGATCACCTGAGGTCGGGAGTTCAAGACCAGCCTGACCAACATGGAGAAACCCTGTCTCTACTAAAAATACAAAATTAGCCGGGGTGGTGGCGCATGCCTGTATTCCCATCAACTCAGGAAGCTGAGGCGGGAGAATCGCCCCATTGCACTCCAGCCTGACAACAAGAGTGAAACTGCGTCTCAAAAAAAAAAAAAAAAAAAAAAAAAAATCCCTTAAGCTTATTACAAAAAAGAGGGAGTCCTTCTATATCTCTCTCACTCTCCTCGAGGCAACCACTTGTGACCCTTAGCAGATTCTTTTGGTATCTATCACTGCAGATCCTAGCATGCTTTTTATGCTACATTTTGATTTTTCAGCTTTAGACCATTTTTTACTGACTTCTGCAACTTGCCCCTCTTTTTCTACCGTCTGCCACAGGCATCCACACTTTCTCCTGATCCTCCCAGTATGGTTATATTATAACTTTGTTCAAATTAGTAATTGATGTTTTTATTATTATGACTATGTATATACTACTCACATAGTAAATTTTCTTTCTTTTCCGGTATACTTATTGTTTAATAGTGTCTCTGTCTCTCTGTCTTACTGATACATTCCCACATTTTTCCAGTTGCATAAATTAGGTTCAAGTCCATCTGATTTTCTTTCTCCACTTTTATCTTTGTGAATAAGTCCCTCCCGGTGCCTTCTGACCCACTCCCATCTGGCTTAGCCACTCTGGGCCTGCTGCACAGCTGTGAGATCTGAAACTCTTGATTGATTTTTCCATTGTTCTCAGGATCTCCTTTGCTTCTCTATCGGATAGGATCTCCCATTTCTGTGTTATTCACTTTCTTGGTTTACCCTTTGGTGGATCCTGAGTAAGAGTGCATGAGAAAGAATTCTAGGTTGGAAATTCTTTTCCCTTAGAATTCTGAAGCCCTGGCTCCGCTGTCTTCCAGCTCCTCGTATTATTAGCAAGTAAGCTGCCATTCTGAGAGTTATCCCTTTGTGTAGGACCTGTTTTTTTTTTTTCCCCCCAGGAGCTTTTAGGATGTTTTATCCTTACTGTTATGAAATGTAATAATTAGGTTTCTTGGTATGTGGATCAATTAATTGTTCTGGACACCTGGTAGGTTCTTCTAATCCAATACCCACGTCCTTCAGTTCTGGGGGGAAATTCTTTTATTTTTCATTTCTTTGTCTTTTTACTATGCTTTCTGGGAGAGTTTGTCTTTTTTATCTTTGAATCCTCTATTGAGTTTTTCTTTTTTGACATTTCCAGAGTTCTTTTTTTTCGTGAATCTTCTTTTTTACAGCATTATCTTTATGTTTCATTATACAGAAACTCTTCTCTTTCTTTTTTTATTTTATTTTATTATTATTATACTTTAAGTTTTAGGGTACATGTGCACAATGTGCAGGTTAGTTACATATGTATACATGTGCCATGCTGGTGTGCTGCACCCATTAACTCGTCATTTAGTGTTAGGTATATCTCCTAATGCTATCCCTCCCCCCTCCCCTCACCCCGAAACTCTTCTCTTTCTAAGGCTATTAATAATTGTCAAGTGTTTTTCACTCTGCCTGTTTCTTCCCTGTTATTCATTTATTTGTTTCTGTTAGTCCGTTTGGCCTCTGCCTTTCATGTTAAAGGCTTTCCTCATGTCTGGTGATCATCTCATCACTGCATCATGTGGCTTACTGAGCTTGGGTTTCACTGAAGAATGATCTGGCTGGACTGCTTATTTGGGGTAGCCCTGAAGCCAGAATCTTCAGATCTTTTCTTTTGTGTCAGTTATGTTCCTCAGAAATGGTTTTTCATTCTCCTGCCTGGTGAGTATTGGCCTGGCTATCAGCATTCTAAGGGGAAAAAAAAGAATGGTGTTCTCAACATTCAGTGAGAAATGTTCACTTAATCCTGGTTTTCATATACTGCTTCTGCCTGATAGCCCTCCTCAGACAACGTCTCCAGTATTCTGCTGACGTGCATTTTGGGAGCTTCCCACCTTCTTAGTCAGGGCATGGCTATCTGAGGGGTCTACCAGCTGTTAACAGATCCCTCTTTGAAGCCCCACTTACTCCTTTTCTAGAATATCTGGGGTCCGCAATTCCTGAGTCCAAGGATTCCATAGTATAAATCAGATGGCTTCTTGGCTTTCCTCTCTGCTGACCTGAGACTTAGTTTCAGGGCTCTGCTAAGTCAGTGCCACTACTTGTCTGCTTTCCAGTTCCCCATATTTTGTCACTGATCTCTCCCTTTCCTGTGGGATTTTGGAAAAGAGCAGAGTGTAATGTGTGTGTGCAGTTGACCAGCTTTAAGTGAATGTCCCAAATGTCTCTTTCCATTTCACCCCCCCAAAGGGGTTTCTGTTCTCATTCTCTTCCCTCCCTTCCTCCCTCCCTTGCACCTTCTATCCCTTTCCTGTTAGGCTCTCCCAACACCCCTTCTCTTCAGGTAACCATTTTGGAGTTCCGAGATCAGGTTCACCAGAACTACCATTTATAGGCTGACTGTTCAGTCAGCTCACCTACCATATCATGCTTACCGCAGGCGGGTTTGTTATGTTGTTTCGTAGAGATGAGGTCTCACTTTGTTGCCTAGGCTGGCCTTAAACTCCAGGGCTCAAGCAGTCCTTCCACTTTGGCCGCAGGCAGATTTTGAAGACAAAGAAATAAGTACCATTTGAAGGTGTGCTTTTCTGATTTTTCAGGCAGCGCTGTTCATAAGATGATTGTGGACAGGCAGTATATGGGCGTGTCTAAGCGGAAGTGCATCGTGTGGGGTGTCGCCTTCTTGTCCGATGGCACTATCATAAGTGTGGACTCTGCTGGGAAGGTGCAGTTCTGGGACTCAGCCACTGGGACGCTTGTGAAGAGCCATCTCATCGCTAATGCTGACGTGCAGTCCATTGCTGTAGCTGACGTGAGTACAGTCCCTGTTTAGAGTGGTTGATGTACACCCTTGGGGGGTGAGTAGAGAAAGCAGCCTTAGTGACATGCCATGAACAGTGGTTCCTGATCCTGATGTTGTACTGGAGGAAGATGAGTTTAGGAAAATGCATCTGAAAACCCACATTGTTTCCATAGTACCTAACAATTGGTTAGAGAATACAGGATACTCCAAGAGATTAGTTAGCAGGGAGATTTTCTTTAGACACTGCTCACTTCCAGTTCGTCTTGTTTGATTGTAGATAGGGCGCAGCAGCCTAGAAGAATCTGGAGAAGTGCTATATTTATACCTTTGTATTTATGCATTTATTTTTAATTTAATTAAAAAAATAGAGATGGGGTCTCCCTATATTGCCCAAGGTGGTCTTAAATTCCTGGGCTGGGGGATCCTCCCATCTCAGCCTCCCAAAGTGCTGGGATTATAGGCAGGAACCACGGCACCTGGCCAAAATGTCTTATTTAGTAGTAGTTCTTTTTTTTTCTTTTTTTGAGACGGAGTTTCACTCTTGTCGCCCAGGCTGGAGTGCAATGGCGCGATCTAGGCTCATTGCAACCTCTGCCTCCCAGGTTCAAGCGATTCTTCTGCCTCAGCCTCCCCAGTAGCTCGGATTACAGGCCCCTGTCACCACACCCAGCTAATTTTTATATTTTTAGTAGAGATGGGGTTTCACCATGTTGGGCAGGCTAGTCTCGAACTCCTGACCTCAGGTGATCCACCCACCTCGGCCTCCCAAAGTGCTGGGATTACAGGTGTGAGCCACTGTGTCTGGCCTATTTTCTCTCTCTCTTTTTTTGAGACGGAGTCTAGCTCTGTCACCCAGGCTGGAGTGCAGTGGCACAATCTTGGCTCACTGCAACCTCTGCCTCCAGGGAGCAATTTCTCCTGCCTCAGCCTCCGAAGTAGGTGAGATTACAGGCGCCCGCCCCTGTGCCCAGCTAATTTTTATATGTTTAGGCTTTCACCATGATGGCCAGGGTGGTCTGACTCCTGACCTCAAGTGATCTGCCTGCCTCGGCCTCCCAAAGTGCTGAGATTGCAGGCGTGAGCCACCACACCCAGCCTATTATTTTCTATGACATAAATATTGTAGAGGAATGGTAACGTGAATTCTCATTCAGAAACCTTTGAGTATTTTAGCAGTGAGACATGGAAAGTGACTTTATTTGTTGACCAGCTCCTTTATTCTTTATCTCCTTAGTTTGAGAATGATGTGCTATCCCACATGCCGACATCCATATTCTAGTGTAGTGTTCCTATTCCATATCACAGGTTTTTTTAGAACAGTTTGATGTATGTTAAGGCCCTGAAAAACATAGATGTCACATGTAAGTGATAATAGTGGTATAAGTTGAAATGAGTGGGATAAATTCCCCTTTAAAAATAGAGTTTTAATCCACAGCAGTTGTAATTATTATACTTAAGAGTTAATTATTGGCCGGGCGTGGTGACTCACGCCTGTAGTCCCAGCACTTTGGGAGGCCAAGGCGGGCGGATCACCTGAGGTCAGGAGTTCAAGACCAGCCTGGTCAACATGGTGAAACCCTGTCTCTACTAAAAATGCAAAAATTAGCTGGGTGTGGTGGTGGGCGCCTATAATCCCATCTACTTGGGAGACTGAGACAGGAGAATCACTTGAACCTGGGAGTCGGAGGTTGCAGTGAGCCGAGATCATGCCGTTGCCCTCCAGCCTGGGCGACAAAAGCAGGACTCCATCTCAAATAACAATAATAATAATAATAATAATAATAATGATTTCACCTAAGAGAAAGAGAATACAGAGTAAAGGAGAAGTCCTTGTCTTCCAAATCTCTCTCTGGATGGGACTTTGAGAAAACTACCCTTTTAAAAAAATTTTTTTGAGACAGTCTCTCACTCTGTCTCCCAGGCTGGAGTGCAGTGGTGCAATCTCGGCTCACTACAACCTCTGTCTCCTGGGTTCAAGCGATTCTCCTGACTCAGCCTCCCAAGTAGCTAGGATTACAGGTGCATGCCACCATGCCAGGCTAATTTTTGTAATTGTAGTAGAGACTGGGTTTTACCATGGCTGGTTTTGAACTCCTGACCTCAGGTGATCCACCAGCCTCGGCCTCTCAAAGTGCTGAAAATACAGGCATGAGCCACCGCCCCTGGCTTTTTCTTTTTCTTTTTCTTTTTTTTTTTTTTGTAAATTAAGTAAACTGTGTAGTTGGAGGTGGGGGAGTGTTTGAGTTCCTAAGCTGCTGGGTATGTCCACTTTTGTCTTAGGCTAATGGTTTTCAAGTAGTGTCTTTAGAGAAGAGGGAGAGGCTCCTCAGGGCCACCTTATGTGCTGTCCTTGGAAAATGCTTTCCTTTCTGGTACACAGTCATGACCCTGCAAGAGAGTTGGCATAAGGTTAAGGCAGTGTGGTGTTCCCAGAGCACAGGCTTTGGAGCCAGATGGCCGTGTTTGTCATGGCTTTAAACCCTTTGGAGCTCTGGTTTCCTTATCTGTGAAAAAGGTTACTAAATGATGATTAGGCAGAAAAAAGTTATAATCATGACTCATACAAGTATGAAATGGAAATAAGTCCGATTTTCTGTAATTCCTTAATGAGGGAACTGGTAAAATATTTCAAGCAGTTCAACCCGGGAGGCAGAGGTTGCAGTGAGCCAAGATTGTGCCGTTGTGCTCCAGCCTGGGCAACAGAGACTCTGTCTCAAAAAAAAAAAAAAAAAAAGATATTCCAAACTTCAGTCTTTTTACCATTAGTTTTGTAATTCTCCCCACATTATTTACTTTTAAACTATTTTAAAAGTGTACATTTCAGTGGAATAAAGTTCATTCACGTTGTCGTACAGCTATCACCACTATCCATTTTCAGAATTTTTTCATCACCACAAACAGAAACCTGTACTCATTAAACACTACCTCCTCATTCCTCCATTCTCTCAGCCTCTGGTCACCTCTATTCTACTTTCTGTTCCTATGAATTTGCTTATAACATTTGTTATTTTGTATCTGGCTTATTTTACTTAGCATATTGTTCTCAAGGTTCATCCATCTTGCAGCATTATCAGTATTTCATTCCTTACTAAGACTGCATAATATTTGTGTGTGTGTTTTGTTTATCCATTCATCTATTAGTGGACGTTTGGGTTGTTTCCATCTTTCGGCTGTTGTAAACAATGCTGCTCTAGGCCAGGTGCGGTGGCTCACGCCTGTAATCCCAGCACTTTGGGAGACCAAGGCGGGTGGATCAGTTGAGGTCAGGAGTTCGAGACCAGCCTGGCCAGTATGATGAAACCCTGTCTCTACTAAAAATACAAAAATTAAGCCGGGCGCGGTGGCTCACGCCTGTAATCCTAGCACTTTGGGAGGCCGAGGCGGGTGGATCACGAGGTCAGGAGATCAAGACCATCCCGGCTAACATGGTGAAACCCCATCTCTACTAAAAAAAAAAATACAAAAAATTAGCTGGGTGTGGTGGCGGGCGCCTGTAGTCCCAGCTACTCGTGAGGCTGAGGCAGGAGAATGGCGTGAACCAGAGAGGCGGAGCTTGCAGTGAGCACGATTGCGCCACTGCACTCCAGCCTGGGCGACAGAGCGAGACTCTGCCTCAAAAAAAAAAAAAAAAAAAAAAAAAAAAATTAGCCTGCATGGTGCTGCGTGCCTGTAATCCCAGCTACTTGGGAGGCTGAGGCGGGAGAATTGCTTGAACCCGGGAGATAGAGGTTGCAGTGAGCTGAGATCGTGCCATTGCACTCCAGCCTGGTCAACAGAGTGCACCTCCAGCTCAAAATAATAATAATAATAATAATAATAATAAGCCGGGCGTGGTGACTCACGCCTGTAAACCTACCACTTTGGGAGGCCAATGCGGGTGGATTGGCTGAGCTCAGGAGTTCCAGACCAGCCTGGGCAACATGGTGAAACTCTGTCTCTACTAAAATACAAAAAAATTAGCTGGGCATGGCGGTATGCGCCTGTAGTCCCAGCTACTCGGGAGGCTGAGTCAGGAGAATCGCTTGAACCAGGGAGGCGGAGGTTGCAGTGATCTGAGATCACCCCGCTGCACTCCATCCTGGGCGACAGAGCAAGATCTGTCTCCAAACAAACAAACAAACAAAAAATAATAATGCTGCTCTGAACATTGAGGTACAAGTACAGGTTGAGTGTCTCTGATCTGGTTGTGCTTGGAACCAGAAGTGTTTCAGATTTTGGATTTTTTTTTGGATTTTGGAATATTTGCATATACATAATGAGATATCTTGGGGATGGGACCCCAGCCTATACAAGAAATGCATTTATGTTTCATACGTCCCTGATACACATAGCCTGACAGTAATTTTGTACAATATTTTATTCATTTTGTGCATGAAACACAGTTTTGACTGTGATCCAGCAGATGAGGTCAGATGTGAAGTTTTCTACTTGTGGTGTCATGTTAGCACTCAAAAAGTTTCGGATTTTGGATTAGGAATCCTTTTTTTTTTTTTTTTTTTTTAGCTGGGACTACAGGCTCATGCCACCACGCCTGTCTAATTTTTGTTTTGTTTTGTTTGTTTGTTTTGTTTTTTGAGACGGAATCTTGCTCTGTCGCCTAGGCTGGAGTGCAGTGGCGTGATCTCCGCTCACTGCAAGCTCCGCCTCCCTGGTTCACGCCATTCTCCTGCCTCAGCTTCCCAAGTAGCTGGGACTACAGGCGCCCGCCACCACACCCGGCTAATTTTTTGTATTTTTTTTTTTCAGTAGAGATGGGTTTTCACCGTGTTAGCCAGGATGGTCTTGATCTTCTGACCTTGTGATCTGCCCGCCTCGGCTTCCCAAAGTGCTGGAATTACAGGCGTGAGCCACCGTGCCCAGCCTAATTTTTGTATTTTTAATAGAGACGGGGTTTCATTATGTTGGCCAGGCTGGTGTCTAACCCCTGACCTCAAGTGATCCGCCCGCCTCGGCTTCCCAAAGTGCTGGAATTACAGATGTGAGCCACTGCACCCGGCCTAATTTTTGTATTTTTAATAGAGACGGGGTTTTATCATGTTGGCCAGGCTGGTCTCTAACCCCGACCTCAAGTGATCCGCTCGCCTCAGCCTCCCAAGGTGCTGTGATTACAGGCCTGAGCCACCACGCCTGGCCCTGGATTAGGAATCTTCAATCTGTATTAGTATAGCTGTTTGAGTTCCTGCCTTCAGTTTTTTTGGATGTATATCTTCATTACTTTTTTTTTTTTTTTTTTTTTTTTTTGAGACACGGTCTTGCTCTGTCACCCAGGTGGAGTGCAGTGGTGTAATCCTGGCTCACTGCAGCCTCTGCCTCCCAGGCTCGAGCAATCCTCCTACCTCAGCCTCCCAAGTGGCTGGGACTACAGGCATGCACCACCAGGCTAAGTTTTTAACATTTTTTGTAGAGATGCAGTCTCACTATGTTGCCCAGGTTGGTCTCAAATTCCTGGGTTGAAGTGATTCTCCTGCCTTCCAAAGTGCGGGATTACAGATGTGAGCCATCACATCTAGCCACATTACTACTCTTGTTTGGGTTTTTTGTGTTGTGAGTTGTTTTTTTTTGTTTTGTTTTGTTTTTTCTTGTTTATTTCTTTCATTCTTTTTAAAGATGAGACTTTGGGAGGCTGAGGCGGGCGGATCACCTGAGGTCAGGAGTTTGAGACCAGCCTGGCAAACGTGGTAAAACCCTGTCTCTACTGAAAAATAAATACAAGCCCGGGCACGGTGACTCACATCTGTAATCCCAGCACTTTGGGAGGCCAAGGAGGGTGGATCCCCTAGGTCAGGAGTTTGAGACCAGCCTGGACAACATGGTGAAACCCCATCTCTACTAATAATACAAAAATTAACCAGGCATGGTGGCGCACGCCTGTAATCCCAGCTACTCAGGAGGCTGAGGCAGAAGAATGGCTTGAACCAAGGAGGCAGGGGTTGCAGTGAGCTGAGATCGTGCCATTGCACTCCAGCCTGGGCGACAAGAGTGAAACTCTGTCTCAAAAAAAACAAAAACAAAAATTAGCCGGGTGTGGTGGTGTGTGCCTGTAATCCCAGCTACTTGGGAGCCTGAGGTGGGAGAATCTCTTGAACCCGGGACGGCAGAGGTTGCAGTGAGCCGAGATCATGCCACTGCACTCCAGCCTGGGTGACAGAGCGAGACTCCGTCTCAAAAAATACAAACAAACAAACAAAAAAAGATGAGGTCTCACTATGTTGTGTAGACTGGTCTCCAACTTCTGGGCTCAAGTGATCCTCCTACCCAGTCTCCTGAGTAGCTGGGACTACAGGTTTGTGCTGCTCTGCCCACCTTGTTTATTTAAGAAACTCTTTTTTATTGGTGTTTCTTGCATTTTTTTTTCTTTTTTTAAGCCAGAGTCTCGCTCTGTTGCCCAGGCTGGAGTGCAGTGGTGCGATCTTGGCGTACTGCAACCTCTGCCTCCCAGGTTCAAGTGATTCTCGTGCCTCAGCCGTCCAAATAGTTGGGATTACAGGCATGCGCCACCACGCCCAGCTAATTTTTGTATTTTTAGTAGCGACGGGGTTCACCATGTTGGCCAGGCTGGTCTCAAACTCCTGGCCTCAAGTGATCCACCCAGCTCAGCTTCCCAAAGTGCTGGGATTATAGGAGTGAGCCACCATGCCTGGCTGATGTTTCTTGGATATTTTTAATGAAATAAACGTTATTAAGAAACACCTGTTCTAGTTCCAGATAAAGGATTTTCAGTATTTTTATTGGTTTAATACATTTCTTTAGTGATAATAGCTTGATCATGTTAAATATTCGTATTAAATAACATGGTATGAATTTCTTTGTTAGGTTTTCTCTTATGTTCTTTCGAAGGATTTAAATTTCTCAAGTAGGTCCTAGGTATTTTCTCTCTCTCAATGCTATTCTAAGGAGATCTATGTTGGGTATATGAAGCGTTGCTGTACTGTAGACGTTAATTTTGTCAGTAGGGGGCGCGTTGTTACCAGTGTCTGAGCTTGCTCCTTTGATGGAATCCTTAGCTTCTGGAAGGAAAAGACCCTTGTAACTTTCCTACTGATTCTGGGCATAGGTTTACCCCTAAGCTGCCGAGACAGAAAGCCTCGGAATATTTTTCCAACCAGACCTTGTTTTGCTTACGTGTACCTCCCTCATGATTTAATTCCTCAGCAAGAAGACAGTTTCGTGGTGGGCACAGCCGAGGGAACAGTCTTCCATTTTCAGCTGGTCCCTGTGACATCTAACAGCAGTGAGAAGCAGTGGGTGCGGACAAAACCGTTCCAGCATCACACTCATGACGTGCGCACTGTGGCCCACAGCCCAACAGCGCTGATATCTGGAGGTGGGTTCCCCCGCTGGTGAGGCTGCTGCTTTACCCTGCCCAGTTCTGGCTGTTCTCGTGCAGGACGACTTCTAATTCTGTACACCTTCTCCCCTGCTTTCCCAGGCACTGACACCCACTTAGTCTTTCGTCCTCTCATGGAGAAGGTGCAGGTAAAGAATTACGATGCCGCTCTCCGAAAAATCACCTTTCCCCACGTAAGTGTCCATTCCAAGCCCCTGCTAACCCCTCATCTCCCCATCCCTGTGTCCCCCTGTCCCACAAGCTCTGAACACAGCTCACGCTCGGCAAATTTGTAGGACTTTTTTTTTTTTTTTGAGACAGAGTTTGCTCTTGTTGCCCAGGCTGGAGTGCAATGGCGCGATCTCGGCTCACCACAACCTCCACCTCCCGGGTTCAAGCGATTCTCCTGCCTCAGCCTCCCGAGTAGCTGGGATTACAGGCATGCGCCACCGCGCTTGGCTAATTTTATATCTTTAGTAGAGACTGGGTTTTTCCATGTTGGTCAGGCTGATCTCGGAACTCCCAACCTCAGGTGATCTGCCCGCCTCGGCCTCCCAAAGTGCTGGGATTACAAGTGTGAGCCACCACGCTCAGCTTTGTGGTCCTTTTTTTTTCTTTTTTTTTTTTTTGAGACTGAGTCTCACTCTGTCGCCCAGGCTGGAGTGCAGTGGTGCGACTCCACTCACTGCAAGCTCCGCCTCCCAGGTTCATGCCATTCTCCTGCCTCAGCCTTCCGAGTGGCTGGGACTACAGGTGCCCACCACCACGCCCGGCTAATTTTTTGTATTTTTAGTAGAGGTGGGGTTTCACTGTGTTAACCAGGATGGTCTTGATCTCCTGACTTCGTGATACGCCCGCCTCGGCCTCCCAAAGTGCTGGGATTACAGGTGTGAGCCACCGCGCCCAGCCCCCCCCTTTTTTTTTTTTAAACCATCTGGGACATGGAGATATTGTAGGACTTTCTGTAGCTACCTTCTTCATTCCTTCTGTTTTTGAGGCAAGCCACTGCAAAGACATTTATGGGGGTAGGAGATATGCAGCAGCACACCTAGTTCAGTTTCTGGGGAAATTTTTCCCTTTTCCAAATAGTTGTCGGTTATGGGAATTTTGTTAGTTTGTCTTTCAGGGTAGGCTCTATTCTGGGTGGGAGCGGGAAAACCCAGGCTTCCAGTGTTCTAGGTAAATGGTACCATCTTCCCAAGCTAGAAAACTTGCTCCCCACACCTGCTGCCCCATTCATTCAAGCAGTAAACCTCATTGAGTCTACTCATTAGTATCTTTATACATATGTTATAGATAGATAGATAGATCAACAGCTCTATTGAGGCATACTTGATATATTAAAAATCATACATATTTAATGCATATGGTTTGATGAGGTTGAACATAGTCCTCATAATCTCTTGAATCGAGTCATTCATTTCTCTTTGTCTACGCTGGCATCATCCTAGTTTGGATCAGTGTCTTTTCTCATCTGGGTTCCTTTACAGTAGCTTCTTAATCATGTCCTTTTATTTCCATTTGTGTCATTCTAGCCTATTCTTCATTGATCTTATTTTATTTTATTTGTTTTTGTTTTTTTGAGACAAGGTCTTGCTCCGTCACTCAGGCTGCACTGCAGTGGTGTAATCTTGGCTCACTGTAACCTCTGCTTCTTGAGCTCAAGCAATCCTCCCACCTCAGCCTCCCGAGTTGCTGGAGCCGCAGGCATGCGCCACCAGGCTCAGCTAATTTCTGTTTTTCTTTTTTTTTTTTTTTTGAGACGGAGCTTTGCTCTTGTTGCCCAGGCTGGAGTGTAGTAGTGAAATCTCGGCTCACTGCAACCTCAGTCTCCTGGGTTCAAGCGATTCTCCTGCCTCAGCCTCCCTAGTAGCTGGGATTACAGGCACCCGCCACCACGCCTAGGTAATTTTTTTTGTATTTTTAGTAGAGACAGGGTTTCACCATGTTGGCCAGGCTGGTCTTGAACTCCTGACCTCAGGTGATCCACCTGCCTTGGCCTCCCAAAGTGCTGGGATTACAGGCATGAGCCACTGTGCCCGGCCTCAGCTAATTTTTTTATTTTTTATTTTTTTTAATAGAGGCAAGATCTCACTATCTTGCCCAGGCCAGTCTCAAACTCCTGGTCTCAAGCAATCCTCGCACCTCAGCCTCTCGAGTGCTGGGATTACAGGCATGAGCCACTGCTCCAGGCCCATTGATCTGTTTTAAAGCACCTTTGTTCATCACTCCATGCTTCAAAGCCTCTGGTTATCCCTGTTGGCTTCAGCATAAAGACAGTTTCCTTAGTGTGTCTTATAGAACCTGTCTCCATCCAGGCCTGGCCCTTCAGCTTCTTTTTGCACCTCTCGTGCTTGTAGCACCCCCACCCAGGCTAGCCATTCTCAAGGTCTTTTTGTTCCCTCAAATACTCTTACCTTTGAGCTATGTCACATGCCATCACCCTCCTCAGAATGTTCTGCCCTGCCTCCTTCGCCTGACTGGTCTTTCCCAGTGAACCTCATCTGGGCTTCTGTATTTACCACCACACAGCTAGGTTAGATGTCCTCTCTCCTTATTTTTCAGTACATACTGTGTTTAGCCGTGTTAAAATTCTTGGCACACTGAAGTCTAATTGCTGATTTAATTCTGTGTCACCCCTTTAGAAGCATGTTGAGAGCAGTAGCTATGTTTTAATTCATCATCGTGTTCATAGATCCCAGGGCAGTGCCTGGCATATGGGAGTACTTAGGAAATATTTATCAAGGAAATGGATTTCAGCAGTAAAAAATGTGCTAAGGTGGTGCTACTGTATCTGGTACTAAGGCAGTAGATGACCCTGACTTATTTTTTAACTTCTTGATTCTTGGATATAGCGATGTCTCATTTCCTGTTCTAAAAAGAGGCAGCTTCTCCTCTTCCAGTTTGCTCATCACTTAGAACTTTGGCGACTGGGATCCACAGTTGCAACAGGTAAGATGGGAGCACGTTTTTTTCAATAAGAAAACTGGAGAGAGAAGCCAGAAATCAGAATTGCGGTTGGAATTCTGCTTATAGAAAAACTGAAGTAGACTTTTGTGTCCATTTTAACTAATGGTTTTCCCACCCATTAGATAAAGCAAATAAGCTGTTTAGAGTATTAGAATCTTTAGCAGGATATTGGATCATCTCTTAAAAGTTTATGGCTCTAGGTGGTGCGCTGCAGGGTGTAGTCAAGGTAAGGGTTGAAGAATCGTAGTTTGCGCTAGCTTAACTGAGGTGAAAACAGGCTGTTGAAAAACAACAAGATTTAATGATGGGTAATGATAATCCTGTAGAAAAAGAGGATCACATGGATCTTATTGGAGTGACAGCCTAGTGGCCTTTTTGACTTATTAAGGAAATGTTTGAGTCCTCTCATTTGCAGTGGATTAAAATCGAGGCCACACAAACTCCACCTGTGTCCCTGGCTATGGAGTAGAGCTTCAGGGAATTAGTGATGTATCAGAGGATAGAAGCAAAGGAAGTACTCACTGCTTTCTCTTCATATACCCCTCAAAAATTATGAGCTTACTCAGTGAGCTTGCATTTTTCTGATTTCCCACTGATAGCGATTCCATTTTTCCAAGGAGTGACTTTTTAGAAGAAAAAATGTACAAATACTCTTTCTTTCATAAGAAAAATCTCAGGGAAGTTTCTTGTTTCAGGCAAGAATGGGGATACTCTTCCACTCTCTAAAAATGCAGATCATTTACTGCACCTAAAGACAAAGGTAAGGAAGTTTGTTTAGGCTCTGAATTCTAGAGCCTGAATTCTAGGCTCAAAATTCCCATTCTGAATTTTGAGGTTGCTTAGTTTGCATCATAAATTGTATAAATTCTAAAACTATTTGAATGAAGGACTGTGTCACCAGGACTGGGTTTCCTGTGATTATAAGTAGGACGTTGAGGATTTATTAGATGGATGTATACAGGAAATAGGTTTCTCTTCTTTTGATATTATTATGAAAATAATGTGCTTTTATTTATTTATTTATTTATTTATTTATTTATTTATTTTTGAGATGGAGTTTCACTCTTGTTGCCCAAGCTGGAGTGCAATGGCACCACCTCAGCTCACCGAAACCTCCGCCTCCTGGGTTCAAGCGATTCTCCTGCTTTAGCCCCCCAAGTAGCTGGGATTACATGCATGCGCCACCACGCCCGGCTAATTTTTTGTATTTTTAGTAGAGATGGGGTTGGTCAGGCTGGTCTTGAACTCCCGACCTCAGGTGATCCGCCCGCCTTGGCCTCCCAAAGTGCTGGGATTATAGGCATGAGCCACCTCGCCCAGCCATGTGCATATTTTTAAAAACTCAAATAGTACAAAAGGATATACAATGAAAAAAAAAATCATTTTGTGAGTTTTTAAAAACTACATACATGTTACATTCAACTTTTCTTTATTCTCCAGATTCTTTTTTGTTTGGTTAGTTGGTTGGTTTTTTTGTTTGTTTGCTTACTTTTTTGAGGCAGAGTCTCATTGTGTTATCCAGGCTGGAGAGCAGTGGTACGGTCACGGCTCACTGCAGCCTCAACCTCCCAGGCTCAGGTGATCCTACCACTTCACCCTTCCAGGTAGCTGGGACTACAGGTGTGCACCACCATGCCCGGCTAATTTTTTGCAGAGTCAGGGTTTCACCATGTTGTCCAGACAGGTCTTGAACTCCTGGGCTCAAGCAATCCTCCACCTCAGCCTCCCAAAGTGCTGGGATTACAGGCATGACCCACTGTACCTGGCCTTCAAATGTTCTTCATTTGCTATTTCTTAGAAGTCTTTAAAGCAGAACGCCGTACACAAAACAGAAAATAAGTACTTCAAACCACCTATCCTCCAGAGCTTTCCTTCAGTAAATGCCTCCCTGCTCAGGTTTCTGAAGTTGGGGTCTAGTATGAGGCTATCTATGAAGTATTCAAAGGGCCAAAATAAGAATAGACCTCCATTCTTGGATTTGGAAATCAAAGCCATGCCTTTTAGGTGCTCTGCCTCTGAAATAATCATATTAATGCAGACCACACGAGGATCGAGATTATGTGTAGATATCTGTGGATATGTCCAGAGTGGCAAGAGCTTGAGGTGTCATGTCCCAGTGCACCTTGTTATGTGAAGTTTAATTGCACATTCATCTTGATTCCTGATATTGCCAGGGTCCTGAGAACATTATCTGTAGCTGTATCTCCCCATGTGGAAGTTGGATAGCCTATTCTACAGTTTCTCGGTTTTTTCTCTATCGGCTGAATTATGAACATGACAACATAAGCCTCAAAAGGGTAAGTGATAGTCCAATATCTGGTCACGTAAGAGGAAACTTCCTAAATATGTCATTTTTGTGTGAAGTGGAAATCAACTGGATGTGAATCCTTGCTCAGTTAAAAACTATTTGGAGATTTGGAGAGGGCTGTTATGAAACAGTGTTTTATTTCTTTCTTTCTTTCTTTTTTTTTTTTTTTTTTTTTTTTGAGACGGAGTTTTGCTCTTGTGACCCAGGCTGTAGTGCAATGGCACAGTCTTGGCCCACTGCAACCTCTGCCTCTTGGGTTCAAGCGATTCCTGTGCTTCAGTCTCCCGAGTACCTGGGATTACAAGCACCCACCACCGCGCCTGGCTGATTTTTGTATTTTTAGTAGAGATGGAGTTTCACCACCCATGGGCCATGCTGGTCCTGAACTCCTGACCTCAAGTGATTCACCCGCCTCAGCCTCCCAAAGTGCTGGGTGCTGGCATTACAGGCGTGAGCCACCGCGCCCAGCCTTTTTTTTTTTTTGACCGAGTTTCACTCTTGTCACCCAGGCTGGAGTGCAATGGCACCACCTCAGCTCACTGCAATCTCTGCCTCTCGGGTTCAAGCCATTCTCCTGCCTCAGCCTCCCGAGTAGCTGGGATTACAGGTGCCCACCACCAGGCCTGGCTACTTTTTGTATTTTTAGTAGAGATGGGGTTTCACCACGTTGGCCAGGCTGTCCTGAACTCCTGACCTCAGGTGATCCACCCCCTCAGCCTCCCAAAGTGCTGGGATCACAGGCATGAGACACTGCGCCCGGCCCACACCCAGCCTTTATTTCCATTTTGAAATTTTGAGGTATGTTCTTAGAGGGATAGGGTAATGCCCTACAGGCAATAAAATTAAAGCTTTTCTGTTTAGTGGTTTCACGTGCGACTTAGTTATTTCCTTGATAGAGAAGTGAATATTTAGTAAAGAGATGAAAGGGGGATGTATAGATTACTGGAGAGAAACCAGTGTTCTGTGCCGAGTCAGTTGGCTTACTTAGAGACAGGAAGCATTAATGTACCTTAAGCCTAGCTGTGATTGTTTCTGATGGGCTGTAGGTCTCCCTTCTCTCACTGGCTTTTATTATTGGTTCACCCAAAGGTTTCCAAAATGCCAGCATTCCTTCGCTCTGCCCTTCAGATTTTGTTTTCTGAAGATTCAACAAAGCTCTTTGTAGCATCAAATCAAGGAGCTCTGCATATTGTTCAGCTGTCAGGAGGAAGCTTCAAGCACCTGCATGCTTTCCAGCCTCAGTCAGGTGGGAATCTGGTAACTGGCCATGGGGAGACTTGTTGTGTCTAAGATGTAACTTTTTTGCTGTTAAGCCTCCATGTCGGGGGTTCCCTCATGTTCCTCCTACCCTGCAGATACACTCACTCACATGTTTGCTGTTTCAAGTAGGAGGAGATAGCTGGCAGATGAAGACTCTCGATGAGATCTGCAATGTTCTTCACACCTACTCTTTTCTCACTGGGTTTTTGATTCCTTATTTGGGGCCAGAGAAGTTTCATCATCCTTAGTTTGTTAGCAGAACAAGAAGAAAGTTAAAGTCATTTGCAATCCTGACACCCAGAAATAGCTACCATTAATATTTTGGTATTTTCTAATATGTATTTGTATATAAGTATTTTGTGGGCATGTTGCCTTTTTTGGTTGTTTGTTCATAAAAAGGTACAATCATAGATGGCTGCCACCTCGACCTCTTGGGCTCAAGTTATCTTCCCATCTCAGCATCCTGAGTAGCTGGGACTATAGACACTCACCACTATGCCCAGCTAATTTTTTCATTTTTTTTGTAGAGACGGGGTCTCATTATGTTGACAAAGTTGGTCTTGAACTCCTGGGGTCAAGTGATCCTCCCATCCTGCCCTCCCAGCTGAGATTATAGGCATGAGCCACTGTGCCTGGCCCCAAAAGTATTCTTATACATACAGTTTAATTACCTATGTTCATATAATGTTACTGAGAATTTTTCTGTTTTCCTTGAGAATGTGAGTATTAATGAACGAGTGTGGCTATGTAGCTAGCTATGGCTAACTGTTAAGGACTTAGACTCAGTTTCCAGATTAATTAAGCTGGTAGTTGTTTTGATACTTCCTATGGGCCTTTCCCCTCTCCCTTGTCCTGGATTTTAGCTGCTGCTTCACTGTCATTTACACTCCCATCAGCCTGGAAAGTCAACTCTTTTTTTTTTTTTTTTTTTGAGATGGCCTCACTCTGTTGCCGAGGCTGTCGTGCAGTGGTGCGATCATGGCTCACTGCAGCCTCACCCTCCCCAGGCTCAGATAATCCTTCCACCTCAGCCTCCCAAGTACACAGGAGCATACCACCACACCCAGCTAAGTTTTGTATTTTTGTAGAGACAGGGTTTCACCATGTTGCCCATCCTGGTCTTAAACTCCTGGGCTGAAGCAATCCTCCTGCCTCAGCCTCCCAAAGTGCTAGGATTACAGGTGTGAGTCACCATGCCTAGTGAAAGTCAACTCTTTTATCTTCAACTCTCACTGTTCATAAGCTGATCCAGAAGCCTACAGGAGAAGAAACCCACAAGTTAGGGGTCAGATAAATAAAACTATTTATTATCTATATATGTTTTTATTACAAAACTTAGGCTATTTATCTTGTATCTAGCTCTCCTTGAGATTGGACTCTACATTATGTATATGACTTTATTTTTTCCACTTCTCTCATCTCACTTCCCCTTGTAGTCAAGATGGTTTCTTCACAGCTCTCAAACCTGCATATTCTACTCCTCGTCACTTAGCTTGCACTGTTCCCCATCCTTTTTTCCTCATCCCCACCCATCCTTTGGCAGCTGGGTTATGCATGTTATAAAGCCATGTTATCGTTTGGGGGCGTTACATGCAGCACGCATTTTGGCATAGAGCATCACTGTCCAATTTTTATCCCACACTAGTTGTCGTGTTGCCAGATTGGTTTAAAGTCTCTAGATGACAAAGATGGCTCAGACGTGCCCATCCTCCCTTAGTGCTAAATATACAGCAGGCATCCAATAAATTAAAGATATGCTTCAATAAATTAAAGAACAGCTATTGAACTTGCTGTTTGTCCGTAACTTTTTTTTTATTATTAATTTATTTATTTTTGAGACAGAATTTCAAAAGACAGAGTTTCTTGTTGCCCAGGCTGGAGTGCATTGGTGCCATCTCGGCTCACTGCAACTTTGCCTCCCAGGTTCAAGTGATTCTCCTGCCTCAGCCTCCCTAGTAGCTGGGATTACAGGCACCCACAACCATGCCCAGCTATTTTTTTTTTGTACTCTTAGTAGAGATGGGGTTTCACCATCTTGGCCAGGCTGGTCTTGAACTCCTGACCTCAGGTAATCCACCTACCTCTGCCTCCCAAAGTGCTGGGATTACAGGTGTGAGCTACCACGCCTGGCCTGTCCATAATTTTGGCTTAAAAAAATTTGGGGGCCGGGCACAGTGGCTTACACCTGTAATCCCAGCACTTTGGGAGGCCGAGGTGGGCAGATCATAAGGTCAAGAGATCGAGACCATGCTGGCCAAAATGGTGAAACCCCATCTCTACTAAATATACAAAAATTAGCTGGGTGTGGTGGTGCACGCCTGTAGTCCCAGCTACTTGGGAGGCTGAGGCAGGAGAATGGCTTGAACCCGAGAGGCAGAGGTTGCAGTAAGCCGAGATTGCACCACTGCACTCCAGCCTGACAACAGAGTGAGACTCTGTCTAAAAAAAGAAAAAAGAAAGAGGCCAGGCACGGTGGCTCACGCCTGTAATCCCAGCACTTTGGGAGGCCAAGGTGGGCGGATCATCTGAGGTCAGGAGTTCAAGACCAGCCCAGCCAACATGGTGAAACCCCGTCTCTACTAAAAATACAAAAATTAGCCAGGCATGGTGGTGGGTGCCTGTAATCCCAGCTAGTCAGGAGGCTGAGGCGGGTGAATCACTTGAATTTGGGAGTTGGAGGTTGAAGTGAGCGGATCCGCCACTGCACTCCGGCCCGAGTGACAGAGCTAGACTCCATCTCAAAAAAAAAAAAACAAAAAACAGAAAAAAAAACCATTTGGTAGGAAAGGAGTTTGAAACAATTAAAGTATATATTTTAGTGGCAGATGCTGCCGTCATTCTCTATTCCTGTAGTAAGCAGTGTCTTAGGCCTGGGGAAGTAATAACTTCTGTTTTATCTCTCTGGACCTTCTTTACAGGCGGGATGGCTAAATAAGTAGATGAAAAAAGTAGAAACATTAACATCTAGAAGTAATTTGCACAGTGATCAGTAAATTATCCTGGCAGTGATTTAAAACTCTAAGGGTCTCCTTGGCTTTTGCCATCATCTCCAGGGCAGGGCTGGCTGTGGACACTGTGTGAATTCAGAGATGTAACTGTTTTGTCTTCACAGGAACAGTGGAGGCCATGTGTCTTTTGGCAGTCAGTCCAGATGGGAATTGGCTAGCTGCATCAGGTACCAGTGCTGGAGTCCATGTCTACAATGTAAAACAGCTAAAGGTGAGCATAGGGTTTCACGGCAGCAGTTTGAATCATTGTACAGGAGCCAGTTCACCCTGCAGTTAGAAGATTCAAGGCAGATTGGCATGACCTGGAAATTTATTAGACTTTTTTCTTTTTCTTTTCTTTTTCTTTTCTTTTTTTTTTTTTTGAGACGAAGTCTTACTCTGTCACCCAGGCTAGAGTGCAGTGGCGCGATCTCGGCTCACTGCAACCTCAGCCTCCCGGGTTCAAATGATTCTCCTGTCTGAGCCTCCTGAGTAGCTGGGATTACAGGTGTGTGCCTCCACACCCAGCTAATTTTTGTATTTTAATAGAGACGGGGTTTCACCGTGTTGCTCAGGCTGACCTTGAACTCCTGAGCTCAGGCAATCTGCCCACCTCGGCCTCCCAAAGTGCTAGGATTACAGGCATGAGCCACCGCGCCTGGCCAGACTTTTTTCTTTTTAACTAATAATTTTTCCAGGTTTGGAATCCTGTTTTATTTTTATGGAACCCGGAAGCTATACTGTGTAACATTAAAAGCAGCTAATGGAAACAGTGAAACCCATTCATACCTGGAAATTTGAAATTAATGATCTGTGGGTGATGTAAACACATCCAGGTTCTTTCTGTATTTTCGGGAGGAAAATTCTGATATACACAGACAAATAGTTGCAGATAATAAGAGTTCCTTTCATGGCTTGCCTTGTAATCTCAAGGTAAACATAATCAAAACTTCGAAAAAGGAATACTGGGAAAACATTTTTCACTAATCAGTAATGACGCTGTCAGTCATAAATTGAGTCATTAGTGATCCCTTACAAGTCCTCATCTTCATTATAAGAATCAGATTCGAACTACCCAAAACTTGGAATAAGCATTAAAAGTGTATAGAATAACATCAAACTGCAACACTTCATGGGTTTACCTGTTAACTGCATAGTGTAACCTTTGTTGCATTATGGTAGGAGCATGTACTGAGCACTTGTCTTTGAGCCTTGCCTGGCATTTAAAGAGTGTTTGTGTGTAGCGTGCACATGCTTTGCAATTGTACATAAAAATCCATGCCTAGGCATTTATTTATTTTAAACCTGGTGTAGAGCTGTAGACTCCCTATTCAATGACACATTTATAAGCAGTTTGTACAGATGGATTTACTCAGAGGGAAAGGCTTTACTCTCAGTTCTCCACAAACGCTGTTAGTTTTGTACGCGGTTAAATAAGCTTTTTATTTTTTTGAGACAGGGTTTCACTCTGTCACCCAGACTGAGTGCAGTGGCACAGTCACAGCTCACTGCAGCCTTGACCTCTCTGCTCAAGCGATCCTTCCACCTCAGTGTCCTGAGTAGCTGGGACTACAGGCGAGTCCCACCACACCTAGCTAATCTTTTTTTTTTTTTTTTTTTTTTTTAGTAGAGATGAGGTCTTGCTGTGTTGCCCAGGCTGGTCTTGAACTCCTGGACTCAAGCGTTCCTCCCGCCCTGGCCCTTCCGAAGTGCTGTAGTTACAGGTGTGAGCCACTGCGCCCAGCCAGTAGGCCTTTTGTTTTTTTTTTTGAGATCGAGTCTTGCACTGTTGCCCAGGCTGGAGTGTGGTGGCGCAGTCTCTGCTCACTGCAACCTCCGCCTCCTAGGTTCAAGTGATTCTCCTGCCTCACCCTCCTGAGTAGCTGGGATTACAGGCGCACGCCACCACGCCCAGCTAATTTTTTTAATTTTTGGTAGAGATGGGGTTTCACCATGTTGGCCAGGCTGGTCTCAAACTCCTGACCTCGTGATCCGCCTGCCTTGGCCTCCCAAAGTGCTGGGATTATAGGCATGAGCCACTGCGCCCGGCCAACCAATAGGTATTTTTTTAAGAAAATGAGGACTGGTGCGGTGGCTTACGCCTGTAATCCCAGCACTTTGGGAGGCCGAGGTGGGTGGATCATGAGGTCAGAAGTTCAAAACCAGCCCGGCCAACATAGTGAGACGCCGTTTCTACTAAAAATACAAAAATTAAGCCAGGTGCAGTGGTTCACGCCTATAATCCCAACACTTTGGGAGACCGAGGTGGGTGGATCACCTGAGGTCAGGAGTTTGAGACCAGCCTGGCCAACATGGTGAAACCCCGTCTCTACTAAAAATACAAAAATTAGCCAGGCATGGTGGTGGGTGCCTGTAATCCCAGCTACTCGGGAGGCTGAGGCAGGAAAATCACTTGAAACCAGAAGGTGGAGGTTGCAGTGAGTCAAGATCATGCCATTGCACTCCAGCCTGGGAGAAAGAGTGAAACTCCATCTCAAAAAAAAAAAAAGAAAAAGAAAAACAAAAAATTAGCCGGGTGTGGTGGTAGGCGCCTGTAATCCCAACTACTTGGGAGGCTGAGGCAGGAGAATCACTTGAACCTGGGAGGCAGAGGTTGCAGTGAGCTGATTATCACGCCACTGCACTCCAGCCTGGGTGACAAGAGCGAAACTCCATCTCAAAAAAAAAAAGAAAAAGAAATGAAAGTTCATTGGTTGGGGAAATGCCTGAAATTTTTGGAACTTCCCTAGAACCCTTTTGAATTATGAGGAGCAGTATTTAAACCCCTAACCTAGACCATTCAATCTTTGCTGAGGAAAAGTGTCACTTAGAGTTGCCACTTGTGTCTTTTATTTGTTCCCAGCTTCACTGCACGGTGCCTGCTTACAATTTCCCAGTGACTGCTATGGCTATTGCCCCCAATACCAACAACCTTGTCATCGCTCATTCGGACCAGCAGGTAAGGGAGATTCCAGTGCTTTCTAATCCCTTCCTGCTGGATAGTAACCTAGAAGCTGGAATATTGGGCAGTTGCGGGGAGCTTTTTTTTGAAGGTGTTGGAGGATATAAGGTAGTTTTCTCCTGTGTGAAGTAAAGCTTCCTTGCCGGTCTGGGCTCATCATAGGCCAGCAGTATGCATTGGTTTCATGGGATGCAATTTAAATGGAGAAGCACTAAGATTCTAGAGTAAAGAATCACAAGAGGGAGGAGGAATTTTGAAGTACTCATTTTCCTGATTGTTTTAGAGGAGAGATGACATGGGCTTGGGTATTAAACTGGATATGGGATGGAATAAGATTTTGAGAGTTGAAAGTGACTAAAAGATTGTATCATTCACCTTTACGCTTGCCGATGAGGAAATCAAGCCCTAATAAGATCAGGTACCTAATCTCAGCCAAAATTAGAACCTAATCTACTTTTTTCTATACCAATTTGTAAGGAGATTGTGATTATAAGGAGATCTTAAAAAAAAAAAAAAACCTGGGCTGCGGAATATATTAGGAAGTTATCAATAATTATATTAGGAAGTTATCAATAATTCATCTGTAAAATTGGAGATGTTAATATCTACCTCACTGAGCTGTTGGGAAGATTAAATGTAATCCAGGAAGCACATTTAAGTAGACTGCTAGGCAAATGATGCTTACTACTTTGATGGTCAGTTTTTTTTTTTTTTTTTTGAGACAGAGTCTCGCTCTGTCGCCCAGGCTGGAGTGCAGTGGCGCGATCTCCGATCACTGCAAGCTCCGCCTTCCGGGTTCATGTCGTCCTCCTGCCTCAGCCTCCCGAGTAGCTGGACTACAGGCACCCGCCACCACGCCCGGCTAATTTTTTGTATTTTTAGTAGAGATGGAGTTTCACCATGTTAGCCAGGATGGTCTCGATCTCCTGACCTTGTGATCCGCCCGCCTCGGCCTCCCAAAGTGCTGGGATTACAGGCTTGAGCCACCGCGCCCGGCTGATGGTCAGTTTTTACACTCACACATGCACACACACACTGTCCAAAAAGTGAAATCTCTCAGTTTTATAGATTTGAGTCCTTGACCAAAGACTGAAGGAGTAGTGAAGCCACACATCTTTGCCTTTGTCACACATAATGATAATTTCCCCCATGATACCTTTTACTGGCACTTAGTCCCTTAAGTGCGTCTGAAAGTAAAACTGATGGGAAGTTTTTTATATCTGTTAGATTAGCAGAGATCAAAGACTTGATAATATACAGTGTTCTGAAGGTATAGGGAAACAGTACTCTCACACATTGTGTAAATTATCCTAACCCTTTTGGAGGACATTTTGGCAATACCTTAAAAATTTTAAAGTCCATGTGGTCTTTGACTTAGAAATTTCAGTTCTAATCATTCTTTTTATATATATATAGATATATATGTCTATATATAGATATATATGCTTCTAGCTGTGCAAAAAGACGTTTATACAGAGACAGTTCATTGCAGCTTTGTTTGTAGTAGACAAAGATATGAAACAAGCTAATGTCCATTAAGCAGAGTGGATAAGTAAATCATGATACATGGATAAAATGAGTGGACTATTCTATGTTTCAGAATGGGCATGACCGATATATATGTGTATTAATGTGGGTCAGTCTCCATGATATAACACTGAGCAACAAAAGCAAGATACAGAACGCTATGTATTATGTGCATAAAATAGCTCTGAAAAGATGGGCAGGGCGCGGTGGCTCACGCCTGTAATCCCAGCACTTTGGGAGGCCGAGGCGGGCAGATCACGAGGTCAGGAGATCAAGACCATCCTGGCTAACAAAGTGAAACCCCATCTCTACTAAAAATACAAAAAATTAGCCGGGCGTACTTGTGGGCACCTATAGTCCCAGCTATTTGGGAGGCTGAGGCAGGAGAACGGCTTGAACCGGGGAGGCGGAGCTTGCAGTGAGCGGAGATCATGCCACTACACTCCAGCCTGTGTGGCAGAGTGAGACTCCATCTCAAAAACAAAACAAAAAAAAGTGTTGGGAGAGCATAGAATGAATATAATACAGTTGAAGCTTTGTATAGATACTTTTTGGTTAGGGATGAGAATGCCCTTCTGGTCTTTCTGAGTACCAGCCTGCATTTCTCTATGTCATGTCCTCCCTCAGGTATTTGAGTACAGCATCCCAGACAAACAGTATACAGATTGGAGCCGGACTGTCCAGAAGCAGGGCTTTCACCACCTTTGGCTCCAAAGGGATACTCCTATCACACACATCAGTTTTCATCCCAAGAGACCGATGCACATCCTTCTCCATGATGCCTACATGTTCTGCATCATTGACAAGTCATTGGTGAGTTCTTCACTGCTACCTCCCAAATCTTCTTCTGAATCTTAAAGTTCTAAAAGCAACAAGTACAATAAGGTAAGAGGACAGAGACTCAGAATAAAGGTAGCTAGTAAATCAGAATAAAGGTAGCTAGTACATTTCTTGGAGGAGAGGGGCTTTTGTTTTACAGATTCCCTGGTTTGTGTTCCCACAGTTCTTTGGGAGGCTCTCAGGGAAGGGGCTGGCCTTTGTATACTGGCTTTTGCTGATTTGACTATTTGTCTACTTTGCGAGTAAGCACATAAATCTTACACAGAAAAGTGATTAGGCCAGTATTCAGAAGGTGACCCTCATCCAGAAGTATCATTGATTTGGCTAACTTGCTTTCAACTTTGAACTCTAGGGTATCTGAATAACCTGGTTTCATTAAAGGAGGTACAGGCTGAGGTTTTGACCTCTGTGCCCCTTTGCTAAAGCTACTAAAACGCTGTCTGCAGGCTTGAGGAACTGGTCTTAACATCTTCGAAAAACCCAGCTAGGAAAATTCTTCACGGCTGTGATTTACATGGGATACGAGCATTTTCTTCAGTTTTAGATTCTGTCCTCTTTGCCAGCTGCTGTTTTGATTCACCCTGAATTTGTATGGCTTTTCTGGGCAGGTGCTTTGTTTCCTAGGAGCATTGTGGCCATGCCTGTCCTGCACTTTGGGCTTAGATTACAACCATCACACGGTGTTTTGGTGTGTTTGTGAAGGTGGGGGTGGAAGGAACGTGGGGGAAAGCAGCAGATGGCTCTAAAGGAGGTGTGCACGGGGATGTGTCACTGGAATCATCTCATGGGCCCTGCGACCTCTGGGTGTGGGAAGCAGAGCTGGCTGACAAGTGCCTTCTGCAAGATGAGTGATACAGGAAGGGCCCCTCCCACTCTCTTGCCTCTTTGTAATTGAGCCCAGATCATTTTTTCCAAAGCATTGGCTTTAAGTTCATCGCTTCCTTACAGTAGGCATAGCTATTTCCCAGGAAGTCAGAGACAAAATATCATTTCTTTGGCCAGAGGCCACCTCGAGGTGTCAGTGACATCAGCAGGGGTGGTTTGTGTTGAGGTTTCGCCTGGGGAGAACTTCAGTCACTTGTCCAGTCTGTGATCTGGTTGGGGGAGAGTCTAGAAAGCACAGACCCTGTGTGGGCTGAGCTCCTGCACTTGCCAGTTTGTTCCCTTCTGACAGAGTGATACTGATGAGACAGGCCAGAAGCCCCAGAAGGGCCCTTTGATCTTGCTGCATGGAGTTAACAAGCTCTCTTTGCCTCATACTCCCACCCTCTGCAGTGTGGCTGCAAGAGTAGCTTCAGCTTTTTCTCCCTCTCTCTCCTTTTCTTCTTTTTTTCCCCCCCTAGTTTTTCTGAATAGAGGTATTATGGCTACAGCTGTTTTCCTGAATTAACGAATGTCAGGGAGGTACTGAATATATATGATGGTTAGAAGATGATGTTGGGCTCAAAATGCACTACAGATCTTTGGTCTGCAGAAGCCCAATAAAAGTAACCATTTAAACAATGTGTCTTTGTTTTTTTAGCCCCTTCCAAATGACAAAACCTTACTCTACAATCCATTTCCTCCCACGAATGAATCAGATGTCGTCCGGAGGCGCACAGCTCATGCTTTTAAAATTTCTAAGATATATAAGGTAAAACATCTTGTGTTGTTATTCTGGATAGTTGGTTCCTTTGTGATACCAAAATGTAATAAACTCCACAATCGGAAGATAAGAGCACCTTCAGTTTCCATGCAGAGAACCTGGCTTGTGGGAGACAAGTCACCTTTTTGAGGCTGGCTGTCCCTTGTATATGTTTTATTGTTCTTGCCTTAGTAGGTTAGAGGAAGGCACATCATACCTAACCAAAATGAAATGCGTAAGTAGTGAGAAATGTTGGCGCTGAGGGTAGAGTCTTTGTTGTCATGAGAGCTGGCTTTAAATTTTACTTGTTGTAGTGTTCCATAGGATAAATGTCAAGCAGGCTGGGCTTGGTAGCTCATACCTGTAATCCCAGCACTTTTGGAGGCCAAGGCAGGTGGATCTCCTCAGCCCAGGAATTCAAAACCAGCCTGGGCACCATGGTGAAACCCCATCACTATTAACAAAAAAAAAAAAGGAGAGTTCTGTAAATTACTGATTACTCAAATGACTCAAATGTGATTAGCTTCTTGATGCATTTGTAGCTTGCCAGTTGTCAGTTGCCTTAGGCTGGGTATGGTGATTCACGCCTGTAATCTCAGTACTTTAGGAGGTTGAGGCTGGAGTTCAAGACCAGTCTGGGCAACATAGTGAGACCCTGTCTCTACAAAAAAAAAAAAAATACAAAAATTAGCTAGGTGTGGTGGAGCATGCCTGTAGTCCCAGCTGCTCAAGAGGCTGAGATGGGAGGATAGCTTGTGCTCAGGAGTTCAAGGCTGCAGTGAGTATGATTGCATCACTGCACTCCAGGCTGGGTAACATTGAGATTCTGTCTGAGAAAAAAAAGAACTTAGGCTTTAAAGTCCTTGCTTAACATTGATTCTTGAGATATAAGAAGCCTAGATTTTCTATCCAGAGAAATGTAAAAAAATCCTGCTGAGACCTTTTATGAGTGAACTTAGTTAAAAGCTCCCAATCTTGGCCGGGCGCAGTGGCTCACGCTTGTAATCCCAGCACTTTGGGAGGCCAAGGTGGGCGGATCACGAGCTCAGGAGATCGAGACCATCCTGGTTAACACGGTGAAACCCCATCTCTACTAAAAATACAAAAAATTAGCCGGGCATGGTGGTGGGCGCCTGTAGTCCCAGCTACCCGGGAGGCCGAGGCGGGAGAATGGCGTGAACCCGGGAGGCGGAGCTTGCCATGAGCCGAGATTGCGCCACTGCACTCCAGCCTGGGCGGCAGAGCGAGACTCTGTCTCAAAAAAAAGGCTCCCAATCTTGAGCCAGGCGCAGCCGTGCACACCTACCTATTGTCCCAGCTACTCAGGAGACTGAGGCAGGATGATTGCCCAGGAGTTCAGGGCTTCGGTGCACATTGATCATGTCTATGAATGACCACTGCTCTCCTGCCTAGGCAACATAGCAAGATCTCTAAAAAATAAAAAAAAAAGCTTTTATGCATTCCAACTATTTTGAGTCCCAGGGCAGGAAAGATTGTCAAGAAATTTAAATCATTTAAGCCTTGAACTAGGCTAACCTTTTAGCTTAGATGGTGTCTACCTACAGTCAGTTCTTTCAGGACTAGCCCTGGATCCTAAGTCCTGATAGAATAATTATCATCCCTCTGCAGCCTCTACTCTTCATGGATCTTTTGGATGAAAGAACACTCGTGGCAGTAGAACGGCCTCTGGATGACATCATTGCTCAGCTCCCACCACCCATTAAAAAGAAGAAATTTGGAACCTAAAACAGGGCACTGTCTGTGTCCTTCCTTGAACTGTCTACCCTGTTGCTTTTCACAAATCATGGTAATAAAACAAGTTATTCTTGAGGACTAGTCATTATAAATGTTTTCTTCCAAAATAATGGACAGTCATTTCCCTTCATTGAATGAAAATGAATGGAAATTCCAAATGAGGTATTTGTATTGGGGATAATGTGCTCAGTAGCTACAAACTCATCTAATGTTGATTGAGTCCTGCTTATTCTGTAGGCCACAATCTCAGAAGAAAAGATATTTGTGTTCTGTTCCCTATTACATGCCTAAGGCTTCAGAGAGCTGATAGCCTTCACTTCCTGCCAGCCCCCAGCCCATGGAACTGCGTAGGAATCTGCCCATCCTTGCCCTGGAGGGCAGAGGACCGTAATTACTTACCCAGGATAGCCTGACCACTAATCAGCCTTAGAGTTCAAGGAAGAATTTCAACTCCAGCATTATAAGGGAGTGCTCCATCTAAAAAATAGATGCCTTTGACCTTTGACAGTCAGCCGTTAATTTTTTTTAAAGCTTGGGTTATCAGTCCCATTAACTGCCTTTTTACCTGTTATGTGCTGGTTTCAAAAGGTATGGAAGGGCCAGGCATGGTGGCTCATGCCTGTAATCCCAGCATTTTAGGAGGCCAAGGTGGGAGCATCACTTGAGTCCAGAGACCAACCTGGGCAACATAGGGAGACCCTATCCCTAAAGAAATACAATATGAAAAAAAAGATATAGGAGCTGGGCACACATCAGTAGTCCCAGCTACTCGGGAGGCTCACTGGAGCCCAGGAGCTTGAGACCATAGTGTGCTATGATCATACTGGTGAATAGCCACTGCACTCCAGCCTGGGCAACATAGTGTGAGACCCTGTCTCTTTAAAAAAAAAAAAAAAAAAAAAAGGTAAGGAAACACTGGGCAGGAATTTTGTTAGGGATTAAGAGTAGAGATGGGGACCCGAGAGCCCACCATGTATTTCACATTTTTCATTCTCTTCTACCTGCTCTGACATTGTTATTCCCACGTGTGTTGTCAACTGGCCAGTTTTAATGTGATCTTTAAATTAGAAAGTGAAGAACTCTAGTTAACTAAACTGAGCAGATAGATTTCTTTCCCTTCTCGGGATGTATTCTGTTGCATGCCTGCGTAAACCCAGTTTGTGTGGTTTTTGTTTGTTTGTTTTGGGGATGGAGGGCTGAAGTGTGGGCAGAGAAGTGTGTGGGTTCTGATAACATCATGAATGAAGGGTTGGTGAAAAACATTTTGCCATGATTAGCCCCACCCTCCATTCTGGAAAGGGAAAATAAATGAGGATTTAAGGTAGATGTTTGGGGGGAGAATTAACAGAGAGAGAGAGGTTATAAGAGAGATAAACAGAGCCCAATAATTTATCACATAAAGGACAGCCTATTTTAGGTTTGATAAGAAAGAACAGATATGATAAGATTTATAATGGATGTCTTTGCCTCTGCCCCACCTGTTAGGTTTTACAGTGATAGGAGTAATTTAAACAAATACCTGCTGGGCGCCATGGCTGTAATCCCAGCACTTTGGGAGGCTGAGACTGGCAAATAGCTTGAACCGAGGACTTTGAGACCAGCCTGGGCAACATGGTGAAACTCCATCCCTACAAAACATACAAAAATTAGCCAGGCGTGGTGGCAAGCACCTGTAGTCCCAGCTTCTCAGGAGGCTGAGGTGGGAGGATTGCTTGAGCCCAGGAGGAAGAGGCTGCAGTGATCCCTGAGCACGCCGCTGCACTCCAGCCTAGATTTTTTTGAGACCCTCTCTCAAAGAAAACAAAATACCTGCAACTTTTTAGGTCACCTCTGTAAAAAAAAAACTTGCCTCTTGTTGAATAAATTTTTTTCTGTAAGGTATATTTTTCCAGTCTGGATTAGACTGGACTATTAGGGACCTTTTTAGTTTACTGAAGATTCTGTCCTTTCTAAGAAATGTTTTAAGTGGTTGAAATGACAAGTTCAAGTTGCTGGTCTACATTGAATACTTGTGAACAGATGGAGGCTAGGATGCCTTAAATAGTAACTCACTTGTGGCCCGGTGCAGTGGCTCACACCTGTAATCCCAGCACTTCGGGAGGCCAAGGCAGGCAGATCACTTGAGGTTCAGGAGTTCAAGCCAGCCTGGCCAACATGGCAAAACCCCATCTCTACTAAAAATACAAAAGTTAGCCAGGCATGGTGGCACACGCCTGTAATCCCAGCTACTTGGGAGGCTGAGGCAGGAGAACTGCTTGAACCTGGGAGGCAGAGGTTGCAGTGAGCCAAGATCTCACAGAGCGAGACTCCATCTCAAAATAAAATAATAAATTAACTCACTTGCTTTTCATTCGTTGTAGAGCTGTAAATTCAGAGAATCCTTGTCAACTGGAATCTAGTTTATGGCTTAACTTACTTAAATTCTAGAATCTTGTGGGTTGTGGAGGATGTAATTCTCACAGAGAGAGCCCACAGATCATCTGAATGAGGAAGTAAAAGTTCTGAAAGTAGAAAGCACTCCTTTTCAACTTTTCCAGCCAGTGATTTGTACTTCCTTAAATGGTATGGGAAGTAAGTGCTTTGGGCCTTGAAATTCTTCCAAAGTAGAAAACTTGGAATACAAATGAAGCAGAAACTGACTAGGGCAAGTTAGAGAAATTGGGGTAAGGGAAGGGAGGGGAAAGGAGGGGAGGGAATGTGAGGGGAAGGGACTGTGGGAGAGGGGAGAGGAGGGGAGGGGATGTAAGGGGAAGGGAAGGGAAGGAAAACCAGTATTAAAAAAGGGGACCGCTTTAGTGCATGGGTTTCAGGGTGTTTTTACTTTGGGGGTTTGTGTAACCTAGACATTTAAAACGTTTCCCTCTTCGCGTTATGTTTCTGTTTTTGCCATTTTGCATACCTCTGCTCATTCTTGGGTTCTACAGAAAAATTCTGATTTGAAACCAGCCCAGGAAAGGTCTTTTTTGTCAATCTGACTCAAATGCTTTAAAAATTCACTCTTCTCAGGTACTGGTTAGTAAACTAATCTCTGAATGGATAATTCCCATGTACCGTGGAGAGTATAGCAAATTCAACTAAGAAGAACTAAAATCTTGGAATATTGGAAGATAGAGACCATCAAATTTGGGGGGTGTTAGGCTTTCTTTTGAGCATCAACCTTTCTTTAAATGGTACTTAATACCGAACCACAATGTATGCTGTAGATAAAAATGAAGTTATTCCTATTGGGTGGAGATGAAGCAGGAGTTTGTAAAAGAAACGTGAGTCTCAGTCTTTTTTTTCCTTTTTTTTTCTTCTTTTTTTTTTTTTTGAGACAGTCTTGCTCTGTCACCAGGCTGGAGTGCAGTGGTGCGATCTCGGCTCACTGCAACATTCGCCTTCTAGATTCAAGCGATTCCCCTGCCTCAGTCCCGAGTAGCTGGGACTGCAGGTGCCCGCCACCACGCCTGGCTAATTTTTTGTATTTTAGTAGAGACGGGGTTTCAGCATGTTGGCCAGGATGGTCTCAATCCCCTGACCTGGTGATCTGCCCACCTCGGCCTCCCAAGGTGCTGGGATTTCATGTGTAAGCCACCGCACCTGGCCATTCTCATTTTTACAGTCTTGGAAATGGGAGATCAAGAAGGGTAGAGGTAATTTTTCCCATAGTCACACATTGATTTGTTAGAGGCCAAGGTGGCATTCTTCAGCTTATTCCCCCACTATCTCAGTTATAGGAACCTAATCATAAATATGATTGTCAGAAGCATTTGAACCAAAGCAAATGTATCTTGAATAGGAGCTAGGTAAAATGAGGCTGAGACCTACTGGGCTGCATTCCCAGACAGTTAAGCCATTATAAGTCACTGAATGAGATAGAAGGTCGGCACAAGATACAGGTCATAAAGACCTTGCTGATAAAACAGGTTGCAGTAAAGAAGCCGGCTAAAACCCACCAAAACCAAGAAGGCCACAAGAGTGACCTCTGGTCGTCCTCACTGCTACACTCCCACCAGCGCTATGACAGTTTACAAATGCCATGGCAACGTCAGGAAGTTACTGTATATGGTCTAAAAAGGGAAGGCATGAATAATCCACTCCTTGCTTAGCATATCATCAAGAAATAACCATAAAAGGCTGGGTGCGGTGGCTCATGCCTGTAATATCAGCACTCTGGAAGGCTGTGGTGGGCAGATCACCTGAGGTCAGGAGTTCCAGACCAACCTGGCCAACTTGGTGAAACCCCGTCTCTACTAAAAAAAAATACAAAAATTAGCTGGGCATGGTGGCACACACCTATAGTCCCAGCTACTAGGGAGGCTGAGGCAGGAGAATCACTTGAACTGGGCAGGCAGAGGTTGCAGTGAGCCGAGATCGCACCACTGCACTCCAGCCTGGCGGCAGAGTGAGGCTGTGTCTCCAAAAAAAAAAAGAACCATAAAAATGGGCAACCAGCCTTGGGGCTGCTCTGGCTTTCCTTCACTTGCTTAATAAACTTGCTTTCACTTTACCAACTCGCCCTGAATTCTTTCTTGCATAAGATCCAAGAACCCTCTCTTGGGGTCTGGATTGGGACCACTTTCCTGTAACATGATGATTAGCAGGCATGATACACAAAGGATTTTCTGTTTCGTAGGCTACAGGGAAGGTGTTTGAGCACTTGATCTAGCTGTAATATTGAGTTATGTGGGCAGTCTTTTGTGTTAGTCATATAGAGTGTAGTAATGTACAATCTAGGACATTGTCTCCTGGTGCTCATGTCTGGGTGTTTCTTGGGCCAATTCCTGGGTGTGGCTCATACTGTGTCCATTTTCTTTCACTTTTATTTGGCCTTCGTACTGGCTGTTTTCCCATCAGCAGTGTTTGAAAGTATTTGTTTCCTTATTCCTTACCAATGTATTGGCAGACTAATTTTAGCCTATCCAATGGGTGAAAAATGCTATCTCATTTTACTCTGCATTTCCCTGTTTACTAATGAGGTTGCTCACTTTATGTGTTTGGCTGTTTGGCCAATTGCATGAATTACATATTCATAACCCTTTCTCCTTTTTTTCCCCTAATGTGTTGTCTTTTTCTTTCTTTCTGGTTTTTTTTTTTTTTTTTTTTTTTAGACAGTCTCACTCTGTCACCCAGGCTGGAGTGCAGTGGCGCAGTCTTGGCTCACTGCCAGCTCCGCCTCCCGGGTTCAAGGCATTCTCCTGCCTCAGCCTCCTGAGTAGCCGGGACTACAGGCGCCTGCCACCATGCCTGGCTAATTTTTTGTATTTTTAGTAGAGACGGGGTTTCACCGTGTTAGCCAGGATGGTGTCGAGCTCCTGACTTCGTGATCCGCCCACCTCGGCCTCCCGAAGTGCTGGGATTACAAGCGTGAGCCACCGTGCCCAGCCGTGTTGTCTTTTTCTTTTAGTATTTCAAGGTATTTTATGACGTAGATCAGCACTGTCCAATAAACTTTCTGTGATGATAGAAAAGTAGGCCAAGCGTGGTGGCTCATGCCTGTAATCGCAGCACTTTGGGAGGCCAAGCCGGATGAATCACCTGAGCTCAGGAGTTTGAGACCAGCCTAGGCACCATGAAACCCCGTCTCTACTAAAAATACAAAAATTAGCTGGGTGTAGTGGCGCATGCCTATAATCTCAGCTACTTGGGAGGCTGAGGTGGGAGAATTGCTTGAGCCTGGGAGGTGGAAGTTGTAGTGAGCAGAGATCATGCCACTGCACTCCAACCTGGGTGACAGAGTGAGACCCCTGTATCAAAAATAAATAAGTAAGGCTGGGCACGGTGGTTCACGCGTGTAATCCCAGCATTTTGGGAGGCCGAGGCGGGTGGATCATGAGGTCAGGAGTTCGAAGCCAGCATAAGGTGGCTCATGCCTGTAATCCCAGTGCCTTGGGAGGCTGAGGTGGGCGGATCACGAGGTCAGGAGTTGAAGACCAGCCTGACCAACTTGGTGAAACTCTGCCTCTACTAAAAATACAAAAATTAGCCAGGCATGGTGGTGTGTGCCTGTAATCCCAGCTACTCAGGAGGCTGAAGCAGGAGAATTGCTTGAACCTGGGAGGCAGAGGTTGCAGTGAGCCGAAATCGCACCACTGCACTCCTGCCTGGGTAACAGAGCAAGACTCCGTCTCAAAAAAAAAAAATTCTGTTCTTAGTCACACTAGCAACATTGCAAGTGCTCAATAGTCACATGTGCCTAGTAACTATCTTACGGCATAGCACAAATAGAAAACATTTCTGTTTTATTTATTTATTTATTTTTTGAGATGGAGTCTCACTCTGTCGCCTAGGCTGGAGTGCAGTGGCACCATCTTGGCTCACTGCAACCTCCACCTCCTGGGTTCAAGCGATTCTCCTGCCTCAGCCTCCCAAGTAGCTGGGACTACAGGCATGCGCCACCATGCCCGGCTAATTTATATATATATGTACATATATATATATATATATATATATACACACACACACACACACACACGCACACACACACATATATATACACACACACATATATACACACATACTTATATATGTGTGTGTGTGTGTATATATATATACACATATATATTTTTTTTTAACTCTGAACTTTTTATTGGCCTCCTGCTCCTCAAAGGGTACCCTGCTTCTGCTGGCTTAATGCCTCAGAACTTTGGTGTCGTTGGTCTCAGACACCACTTTGTCATCCACTGTCCGGCGGGTGGTGGTCTTTTGGATGGTTTGCAAAAAATATGGAACGCTTCACGAATTTGCGTGTCATCCTTGCTCAGGGGCCACGTTAATCTTCTCTGTATCGTTCCAATTTTAGTATATGTGCTGCTGAAGTGAGCACAATTTTTATATTTTTTGTAGAGACAAGGTTTCACCATGTTGGCCAGGCTGGAACTCCTAACCTCAGGTGATCTGCCTGCCTCAGCCTCCCAAAGTGCTGGGATTACAGGTGTGAGCCACCATGCCTGGCCAGAATTTTTAATTTTAATTTAAATAGCTACATGTGCTAATAGCTTTCATATTGACCAGCACAGATCTAGATATTCAGGCTTAGCTTTGTGTCAGTTCATTGTCTTTAGGAAGTTATAGAATTTAGTAACAGCTATACATTTATTGAGTGGCTACTATATGCAACTCACCAAAAACAGAAGAAAAATACAGCCTCAGCCCTCAAGAACTATAACACCTAGAAGGGGAGAGAAGCAAGTAGATCAGTCATGCTACATGAGGTCAGGTACAGTGGCTCATGCCTGTAACCCCAGCACTTTGGGAGACCAAGGCAGGAGGATTCCTTGAACTTGAGACCAGCCTGGGCAACACAGTGAGACCCCATCTCTACGAAAACATTTTTTTAAAATTAGCCAGATGTGGTGGCACATGCCTGTGTTTCCTAGCTACTCGAGAGGCTGAGGTGGGAGACTTGTTTGAGCCTGGGAGGTTGAGGCTGCAGTGACCTGGGACCACACCATTGCATTCCAGCCTGAGAACAGAGCAAGACCCTGACACACAGACACACACACACACACACACACCACACACACAATAGAGTGGTTTCCACAGAAGGAAGCTAAGCAGTTTAGGAAAGTATGTGGAAAAGACAAGTTGTTTTGGATACAGAGTCCTTGAGCCAACATGTAGTGAGAAATAAGACCAGTTGGGGTGGGCCTTCCAGTCTGTGGTCCAGAATTTTCATTCAGTGGAAAACACAGCTGTGAGTCACTCACACATTCAACGGAATGACAGTAAAAATGCCCATTTGTGTAAGGGGCAGAAGAGACTGGAAGTTAGGGAGGCAAAAAACAGGCTGTTGTGTAGGTGACGTGGGGTCTATGTTAGGGCTGCCATAACAAAGCACTATTGGGATGGCTTCAACAACATAACTTATTTTTTTTTTTTTTTGGAGACAGGGTCTGGCTCTGTTGCCCAGGCTGGATTGCAGTTGCTCAATCTTGACTCATTGCAGCCTTAACCCCTGGGCTGAAGCAGTCCTCCAGCCTCAGCATCCTGAGTAGCTAGAACTACAGGTGTGCGCCACTACACCTGGCTAATTTTTTTTTTTTAATAGCCCAAACTGTCATTTTTTCTTTTTCTTTCTTTTTTTTTTTTGGAATAGAGTCTCACTCTGATGCCCAGGCTGGAGTGCAGTGGCACGATCTCAGCTCACTGCAGCCTCTGCCTCTAGGGTTCAAGCGCTTCTCCTGCCTCAGCCTCCCAAGTAGCTGGGGTAATAAGTGTGTGCTACCACACCCAGCTAATTTTTGTATTTTTAGTAGAGACGGGGTTTCACCATGTTGGTCAGGCTGGTCTCAAACTCCTGATCTCAAGTGATCCACCCGTCTCGGCCTCCCAAAGTGTTGGGATTACAGGCACGAGCCACCGCACCTGGCCTTTTTCTTTCTTTTTTTTTTTTTAATCAAGGATCTATTTTTTTGTAGAGATGGGGTCTCACTATGTTGCCCAGGCTGGTCTAGAACTCCTGAACTCAAGCAATCCACCTGCCTTGGCCTCCCAAAGTGCTGGGATTATAGGCGTGAGCCACTGTGCCAGACCAGAAATTTATTTTCTCATAGTTCTGGAGGCTAAAGGTCTGAGATTGAGATCAAGGTGTCAGCAGGATTTTTTGTTTGTTTGTTTGTTTGTTTGTTTTTGGTGGTGGTGGTTGTTTTGAGACAGAGTCTCACTCTGTTGCCCAGGCTGGAGTGCAGTGGAGCAATCTTGGATCACTGCAACCTCCGCCTTCCAGGTTCAAGTGATTCTCCTACCTCAGCCTCCTGAGTAGCTGGGATTACAACCATGCAACACCATGCCCAGCTAGTTTTTGTATTTTTAGTAGAGATGGAGTTTTACCATGTTGGCCAGGCTGGTCTTGAACTCTTGACCTCAAGTGATCTGCCAGCCTCAGCCTCCCAAAGTGCTGAGATTACAGATGTGAGCCATCGTGCCTGGCCTTGTTTTTTAGCTTTTTGTTTGTTTGTAGAGACGAGGTCTTGCTGTATTGCCCAGGCTGGTGTTGAACTCCTGGACTCAAGTGATCCTCCTGCCTCCTGATGTGCTGTGGTTACAGGCATGAGCCACCACGCCAGGCTGGATTGGTTTCTTCTGAGGCCTCTCTCCTTGCCTTGTAAATGACCATCTTCTCCCTTCATCTTCCCATGGTCTTCCCTCCATTCATGTATCTCTGCCCTCATCTCCTCTTATAAGGAAAACAGTCAAACTGGATTAGGGCCCACCCCAGTGACCTCATTTTAACTCAGTTACCTCTTTAAAGATTTGATCTCCAGGCTGGGTGTGGTGGCTCACACCTGTAATCCCAGCACTGTGGGAGGCCAAGGCAGCCGTATCGCCTGAGGTTAGGAATTCGAGACCAGCCTGGCCAACATGGTAAAACCCCGTCTCTACTAAAAATACAAAAATTAGCTGGGCATGATGGCAGGCATTTGTAATCTCAGCTACTCGGGAGGCTAAGGCAGGAGAATTGCTTGAACCCAGGAAGCAGAGGTTGCAGTGAGCCGAGATGGTGCCATTGCACTCCAGTCTGGGCAACAAGAGGGAAACTTCATCTCAAAAAAAAAAAAAAAAGAGGCCGGGCACGGTAGCTCACGCCTGTAATCCCAGCACTTTGGGAGGCCAAGGCGGGCGCATCACGAGGTCAGGAGATCGAGACCATCCTGGCTAACACGATGAAACCCCGTCTCTACTAAAAATTAAAAAATTAGCCAGGCGTGGTGGCAGGTGCCTGTAGTCCCAGCTACTCGGGAGGCTGAGACAGGAGAATGGCATGAACCCAGGAGGCGGAGCTTGCAGTGAGCTGAGATCAGGCCGCTGCACTCCAGCCTGGGCGACAGAGCGAGACTCCATCTCAAAAAAAAAAAAAAAAAAAAAAAAGAACTGGTGAAGGGGGAAATAGACTTTTAATTTAATTTTTATTTTTTTATTTTTTTTGAGACAGTCTCGCTTTGTCACCCAGGCTTGAGTGCAGTGGCACGACCATGGCCCACTGCAACCTCCGCCTCCCGGGTTCAAGCGATTCTCCTGCCTCAGCTTCCCAAGTAGCTGGGATTACAGGCACCTGCCACCATGCCTGGCTAATTTTTGTATTTTTAGTGGAGACAGGGTTTCACCACGTTGACCAGGCTGGTCTCGAACCCCTGACCTCAAATGATCCACCCACCTCGGCCTCCCAAAGTGCTAGGATTACAGGCGTGAGCCACCGTGCTGGGCTGACTTTTATTTTTAGATATTATTTGAATTTCATGACAAATTACGTAATTTCCGTGATTGTCAATAAAAAAAAGAAAAAAGAAAACACTGGTGATTTTCCGTAATTAAGTGGATTCAATGTAACTAAACTTCTATTTAGTGTGTCCTTGCTAATATTTTCCTTTAAAAAGTCACAGTGCTAAAAAACTGTCACCAGCTGCTGCTTATTAGGAATGTGGTTAGCAAATGTGGGTTTTCATAGTCATGCTGTATGAGATCGTTAATCCATTTTTGCGGGTTTCAGATGGTTAGTGATTTATCTTGGTGGGATGAATTAAAAATGTGCTTGCATCAGCTAAAGGACATATGCACCTTTCTCTCTTTCGTGACATGTTTGTGCTGGAGTGAAAATATATTGCAGGATATTTCTACTGGAAGGTAAAGTAGTACTATTCATTGAAAAGGATAACTGATCCTGCTGCCTTCTTAGTGGGGAAGAGTTATGCATAGATAATTTTTCAAAGCTGGATGTTGGATCAGTTATTTTATAAGCTTATTTCTCCCTTTGGCTTCTTCCTTAGTAGTAATTGAGTGGCTCCTGCTTTTGTTCCTCTGGCATCAGGCCACCTTTGTGGCAGTGACCTTCAGGCTTGCTAAGGGCTGCAATTTTGCTTGAGGCCCTCCTTCCTTATGAAATTACACAACACTCAAACATTGGAACCAGCCCCAGATCCACTAATTCTTTTCCTTTGACGGACTCTTGGCAATCTATACTGTCTTTCAGCCAAAGTGTAGCTTTATACAAGATCTGTTTGTCACCGAAATTAATTTGGCCATTTGCCCTTTAAGCATGGCATCAAATGGTGTTATGGCATACTCATTCCTAGATAAAGTATAGACTAGCAGCTGGAGAGTTTTTTTTTTTTTCTTCCTTCCTTCCTTCCTCTTTCTTCTTTTCCCTCCCTTCCTTCTTTCTTTCCTTCCTTCCCTCCCTCCTTTCTTCCTCTCTCTTCTCTTCCCTCCCTCCCTGCCTGCCTGCCTCCCTTCCTCTCTCTTCCCTTCCTCTCTCTTCCCTCCCTCCCTCCTTCCCTCCCTCCCTCCCTCCCTCCCTTCCTTCCTTCCTTCCTTCCTTCCTTCCTTCTTTTTGAGACAGGGTCTCACTGTGTCACCCAGGCTGGAGTGCAGTGGTCTGATCACAGCCCACTACAGCCTTGAACTCCTGGGCTCAAGTGATCCTCTCACCTTAGGCTCCCTAGTAGCTAGGACTACAGGTGCCCACCACCACACCCAGTTAGTTTTTGTATTTTTTATAGAGATGGGGTTTTGCCACATTGCCCAGTCTGGGCTCAAGTGATCCTCCTGCCTCGGCCTCCCAAAATGCTAGGATTATAGGCTTGAGCCACTGTGCCCAGCCAAGAGTTTCTATCAAAGGTTTTATTGTTGGTGCGGCTGAAAGTCAACTGGTAATAACAGCAATGGGTACTCATTTATTTATTTATTTATTTGAGATGGAGTCTTGCTCTGTCCCCCAGGCTGGAGTGCAGTAGCACGATCTCGGCTCACTGCAACCTCCGCCTCCCAGGTTCAAGCAATTCTCCTGCCTAAGCCTTCTGAGTAGCTGGGACTACAGGTGCATGCCACCACGCCCGGCTAATTTTTTTGTGTGTTTTTAGTAGAAACGGGGTTTTTGTATTTTTAGTAGAGATGGGGTTTCACCGTGTTAGCCAGGATAGTCTCGATCTCCTGACCTCACGATCAGCCCGCCTCAGCCTCCCAAAGTACTGGGATTGCAGGTGTGAACCACTGTGTCCAGCCTTTATTTTTTATTTATTTTTATTTTTATTTTGTTATTTACTTTTTGAGATGGAGTCTCACTCTTTTGCCAGGCTGGAGTGCAGTGGCGCAATCTCGGCTCACTGCAACCTCTAACTCCCTGGTTCAAGCGATTCTCCTGCCTCAGCCTCCCGAGTAGCTGGGATTATAGGTACGCACCACCACGCCCAGCTAATTTTTGTATTTTTAGTAGAAACGGGGTTTCACCATGTTGGCCAGGATGGTCTCGATCTCCTGACCTTGTGATCCACCCGCCTTGGCCTCCCAAAGTGCTGGGATTACAGGCGTGAGCCACCGTGCCCGGCCTTTCATTTATTTTTTGAGACAGAGTCTCACTCTGTTGCCCAGGCTGGAGTGCAATGGCATGATCTCAGCTCACTATAACCTCTGCCTCCTCAGTTCAAGCAATTCTCGTCCCTCAGCCTCCTGAGTAGCTGGGATTATAGGCATGCACCCCTACACCAGGCTAATTTTTGTATTTTTAGTAGAGACAAGGTTTCATCATGTTGGCCAGGCTGGTCACAAACTCCTGGCCTCAAGCGATCTGCCCGCCTCGGCCTCCCAAAGTGCTGGGATTACAGGTGTGAGCCACTGTGCCTGGCCACCATTTCCTTTTTTTAGAGGTAAAGTAACATGACTCTTCAAAGAGTGATCATAGCTTGTCTCACTGTCCTTAAGAAACTGTGGAAACAGATGTGCGCTCTTTTTATTTCAGATTTCATTATCCACAGTAAGTAGATTTCCACTGACTCCTTGAGATTTCCTAGATGGTAATTTTCACTCTGCAAGGAACCAATAACCTTCAGAGGAATTATTTGAAAGGACTATAGCGCAGAAGGCACTGAATCTCAATCAATCATATGTTTAATGAGTTCCTTCTCTGCAAGGTAATCTTTTTGGAATAGTGGGGAATAAATATAAGTTGATGGGTGGTCCCTGCCCTCCTGTAGTTTATAATCTACTTGGCCAAACAAGCCAGGAACAGAATTAAATTGTTCAAAGGAAAATTCCCAATGAACTGAGGAGTCAGGCAAAGCTGAAATGAAAGCTTGCTAGGTGGTAAGGGAATTCGGCCGGAAGAGGCAGGAGGTGTCTGGAAAGAAGGACTTAGACAACGTGCAAGACATCATTGGGAGACATTGACTGAATGAGTTGGGCTCATCTGAAGGTAGTGATGAAAGGCAATGTTGAAAAGTTCATTTCGGTTCTGATGGAAGGCCTTGCAGATACAGCTTGACAGTTGGGGGATTTTTTTTTTTATGGACATATTTAAAAATAATCTTTTTTTTTTTGAGATGGAGTCTTGCTCTGTCGCCCAGGCTGGAGTGCAGTGGCACGATCTCGGCTCACTGCAACCGCCACCTCCCGGGTTCAAGTGATTCTCCTGCCTCAGCCTCCTGAGTAGCTGGGACTACAAGTGCATGTCACCACGCCCAGCTAATTTTTGTATTTTTAGTAGAGATGGGGTTTCACCATGTTGCCCAGGATGGTCTGGATCTCCTGACCTCGTGATCCCCCCGCCTCGGCCTCCCAAAGCTCTGGGATTACAGGCGTGAGCCATCGTGTCCAGCCTGAAAATAATCTTTAAAGGAAAAATTATCAAGTAATCCCAATACCAATCTATCTCCATTAGCTACTTCCAGGGTTAAATATTTTGTTATATAACTTGCTGTCTTATGTAAGTGCCCTCACTATTAGTTAGCAGATCTGTGACTTACTCCAACTCTATTGGCAAAAAGGTCTTGATAGTCTTGCAGAGAATTCCCAGCACTTCCCTTCTGCTAATAAAGGTGTCCTCAAGTGCCCAACTCCTGGGTGATTACAAATGCAAAAGTGTTAAAAATAGCACTCATACTCTAAGGAATCAGCTGCGAAACACTCTCTAATAAGCAGAAATTTCACATAACTCAGGCCTCTGGGGGCTCACGCCTCAGCTGGAGCAGAGCCAGAATGTCTGTGACCGCAGGTGCACTTGGGCACATTGGGACCTGCTGGAACAGCAAGCTGGCCTCTGCAGTTGATTTAGGAGAGGGCTGGAGGGTTGAGCTTTTGCTGACATTTGCAGCTTGGAAAATCCGACTCCACTAATCGCAAAGAGGATTCTGCTGTAATGATTTTTTTTTTGGTAAGATACTTTTCTCATTTTGAATTCTTTCTTCATTTGGGCTCTGGATACTTCCCAGCCTCTACATTTATTATTTTAACTTCTGTTACAGGAGGCTCTTCAGAAGTTTCTGCCTGCACATGAACATGCATTCACAGAGTGGTGCACGGCCACGGTTTACGAGCCTCAACGTGCACTTCATGAGCAAGCAAGTTTACAGCCCCTTTTACAGGAATTGATGCACATTCCCTCTGCTTGCTCCTGTCCCTGCCCACATGAAAACACAGGGATTTTTTGCTACTACTGCTGAAGAAAAGTTAGAGGGCACCTTGACCTCATGATTTTGCTGAGCACTTGCTTTCTTAACAGTGTGCTTTCTGGACCCTTAGTTTATTTTTAATTTTTTTAATTTTTTTTTTTTTTTTTTTTTTTTTTTTTTTTTTTTGAGACAAACTCTTGCTCTGTCGCCCAGGCTGTAGTGCAGTGGTGCGATCTCGGCTCACTGCAACCTTTGCCTCCTGGGTTCAAGAGATTCTTGTGCCTCATTCTCCTGAGTAGCTGAGATAGGGGTGTGTACCACCACACCTGGCTAATTTTTTTTTTTTTTTTTTTTTTGTATTTTTAGTAGAGATGGGGTTTCACCATGTTGGTCAGGCTGGTCTTGAACTCCTGACCTCAAATGATCTGCTTGCCTCACCCTCCCAAAGTTTTGGGATTATAGGCATGAGCCACTGTGCCCAGCTTGGACCCTTATTTTTGAGGTCTGAAGGGTACTGTATAGTGAAAATAGCCCTGGATCCAGAGGCTGGTAGTCCTGAGTTGTCTCTGCCTCCTTCCTATGGACTTTGGGCCATGGTCTTTGGTCTTTGGCTCTCTGGCCCTCAGTTTTCTTAGCTCTTCTAGTCCATGAAGCTGGAGGAGGTGGGTGGGTTGTATCATTCATGTCTGGATAAAAGCCACTGCAGGCTCTGCAATGTGCACAGCAGTGGCTCATGGCCTTTGGTCAGGGAAACTTCCTGCCAATTGGATGAATCACAGGCTTCAAAAAAATACCTTAGAGACCAAATTTTGCATACAATTTTTGGGAATGCCCACGTACACTTGCCCCAACAAAAGGCCATGGCCTCCAGGCTAAGAAAGTCAGATCTGCGGCCAGGCACGGTGGCTCACGCCTGTAATCCCAGCACTTTGGGAGGCCGAGGCGGGTGGATCATGAGGTCAGGAGTTCAAGAACAGCCTGACCAACATGGTGAAACCCCACCTTTACTAAAATACAAAAATTAGCTGGTGTGATGGCACGCGCCTGTAATCCCAGCTACTTGGGAGGCTGAGGCAGGAGAATTGCTTGAAACTAGGAGGTGGAGGTTGCAGTGAGCTGAGATCAAGCCACTGCACTCCAGCCTGGGTGACAGAATGAGACTCCATCTCAAAAAAAAAAAAAAAAAAAGATCTATGAAGTCAAGTTCAAACTCTTCGATATTTTGTTATGCTTTTCGGCTGGGCATGGTGGCTCATGCCTGTAATCCCAGCACTTTGGGAGGCCGAGGCGTGCGGATCACCTGAGGTCGGGAGTTCGAGACCAGCCTGGCCAACATGGAGAAACCTTGTCTCTACTAAAAAATACAAAATTAGCCAGGCGTGGTGGCACATGCCTGTAATCCCAGCTACTCGGGAGTCTGAGGCAGGAGAATCGTTTGAACCCGGGAGGCAGAGGTTGCAGTGAGCCGAGATCGCGCCATTGCACTCCAGCCTGGGCAAAAAGAGTGAAACACCTTGTCTCAGAAAAAAAAAAAAAAAAAAAGATGCTTTTCACACTCATATCCTCCCATTTCCACTGACCCTATGCTCTGTTCACATTGGAATTCTGGCATCTTCCTAAGTAACCATCTATGATGTTAATTTTGTGTCAACTTGACTGGGCTAAGGGATCCCCAGGTAACTAGTAAAACATAACCTCTGGGTATACCTGTGTGGGTGTTTCAGGAAGAGATTAGCATTTCCACTGTAGACTCTAAAGAAGATCACCCTCACCAATGTGGGCAGGCAGCATCCAGTCAGTTGAGGGCCTGAGCAAAACAAAAGGCAGAGGTAGGGGGAATTCACTCTCTGCCTGAGCTGGGACATCCATCTTCTCCTTCCTTCAGACTTTGGTGAACCTGGCTCTCGGGCCTTGGCAGTGGGATGGTGACTTACATCATTGTCTCCACACCCCAACTCCCACCCTCACCCCCTTCTCAGACTTTCTGTTTTGAGACAGGGTCTTGCTTTGTCACCCGGGCTGGAGTACACTGGTGCGATCTCAGCTCACTGCAACCTCCACCTCCTGGGTTCAAGCAATTCTGCCTCAGCCTCCCGAGTAGCTGGAATTATAAGGGCCCACCACCATGTCTGGCTAATGTTTGTATTTTTAGTAGAGACGGGGGTTTCACCACATTGGCCAGGCTGGACTCGAACTCCTGACCTCAAGTGATCTGCCTGCCTCGGTCTCCCAAAGTGCTGGGATTACAAGCGTGAGTCACCGCGTGTGGCCCCCTTCTCAGACTTTTTTTTTTTTTTTGGAGATGGAGTTTTGCTCTTGTTGCCCAGGCTGGAGTGCAGTGGTGCAATCTTGGCTCACTGCAACCTCTGCCTCCCGGATTCAAGCGATTCTCCTGCCTCAGCCTCCTGAGTAGCTGGGATTGCAGGCGCCTGCCACCACACCTGGCTAATTTTTTGTATTTTTAGTAGAGACGGGGTTTCCCCATGTTGGCCAGACTGGTCTATAACTCTTGACCCCAGGTGATCCACCGCCTCGGCCTCCCAAAGTGCTGGGATTACAGGTGTAAGCCACTGCACCCGGCCCAGACTTTCTTTTTCTTTCTTTCTTTCTTTTTTTTTTTTTTTTTTTTTTGAGGCAGAGTTTTGCTCTTGTTGCCCAGGCTGGAGTGCAATGGTGCCATCTCAGCTCACCGCAATCTCTGCCTCCCAGGTTCAAGCAATTCTCCTGCCTCAGCCTCCCAAGTAGCTGGGATTACAGGCGTGTGCCACCACGCCCGGCTAATTTTTTGTATTTTTAGTAGAGATGGGGTTTCTCCATGTTGGTCAGGCTTGTCTCGAACTCGTGACCTCAGGTGATCCGCCCACCTCAGCCTCTCAAAGTGCTGGGATTAAAGGCTTGAGCCACCGCGCCCGGCCCAGACTTTCAATCTCAGGTTTATACCACTGATTCTGGGTCTCAGGCCTTTGGGATTGGATTGGAAGTGCACCACCAACTTTCCTGGGCCTCCAGTTTGCAGATGGCAGATCGTGGGACTTCTCAGCATCCATAATCTCGTGGCCAGTCCCTTGTAATAATAATAAATTTATATATCTCTATATATCCTATTGGTTGGTTTCTCTGAAGAACCCTAAGACACCATCATTCTGCAAATATCCTTGAGGCCTGCCAATTGTGGCTTCAGGGTTTAAGAAGACATGGTTCCCTCTTGAATTACAGGCAAGTAAACGAGATTACAAAACATTGACAAAGGCTTGGATCATGCTGTGGGACCTTTGCTTGAGCTGTTCACCGTCCGTTGTTACCTCTGTGAAGCTGACCCCAGGCCTAACCAAATGTTCCTTTTATGCTGTTCTGGGGACGTCTTCTGCATGTCACTTAACCACATAGTATCACACCTAGTTGGTTGGTTCTGCATTTTCCTTCCCCACTAGACCGCAAACTCTCAGCTGTTGTTGGTACTATTGAGCTTAAGTACAGGGCCTCAAAAGGAGCCGGAGTACAGGGCTAAGCGCTCAGTACAGAGGGTACGAACCAATCAATGCAAGAATGAACGTGCCACCGGGTCTTGCAGGCTTGCGAAGTGTTTCTCCAAGCTGATTTTGCTTTCCGTGCCCGGGCAGCTCCCGTGAATTGCACGGTAGAGGTCAGGAGTTTCTGGGGGGTCCGTGGGGAGCCAATGGAAGGATGAGGAGAAATGCAGTCCCACCGCATTCGGGTTGCCCACGTCCGGCGAGAGGCGAGGGATCGGACAACTTCTGCACCTCCCGGAAGCGGCTGCGCCGGCCCCGCCCCTCCGGAGACAGGCGTGGCCTCATGAATAATGAATCGTGCGGGGGAGGGGCCGGGCCCGCCCCTCCGGGCGGGAAGAGGGAAGCGCCGAGGCTGCCTGACTGGAATGAGGGTAGCTGCGGCGACTGCGGCGGCTGGAGCGGGGCCGGCCATGGCGGTGTGGACGCGGGCCACCAAAGCGGGGCTGGTGGAGCTGCTCCTGAGGGAGCGCTGGGTCCGAGTGGTGGCCGAGCTGAGCGGGGAGAGCCTGAGCCTGACGGGCGACGCCTCCGCGGCCGAGCTGGAGCCCGCTCTGGGACCCGCGGCCGCCGCCTTCAACGGCCTCCCAAACGGCGGCGGCGCGGGCGACTCGCTGCCCGGGAGCCCAAGCCGCGGCCTGGGGCCCCCGAGCCCGCCGGCGCCGCCTCGGGGCCCCGCGGGTGAGGCGGGCGCGTCGCCGCCCGTGCGCCGGGTGCGGGTGGTGAAGCAAGAGGCGGGCGGCCTGGGCATCAGCATCAAGGGCGGCCGCGAGAACCGGATGCCGATCCTCATCTCCAAGATCTTCCCGGGGCTGGCTGCCGACCAGAGCCGGGCGCTGCGGCTGGGCGACGCCATCCTGTCGGTGAACGGCACCGACCTGCGCCAGGCCACCCACGACCAGGCCGTGCAGGCGCTGAAGCGCGCGGGCAAGGAGGTGCTGCTGGAGGGTGAGCGGGGCCGGGCGGGAGGGTGAGCGGGGCCGGGCGGGAGGGTGGGCGGGCCGCGGCGGCCTGGGCTCGCGGGAGCTCACTTTGTTCCTGCCCCGCCGGCGGGGCGAGCCGGTTCTCTCCCCGTCTCTCTCCAAACCCGGGTTTCTGGAGCTTTCAGTGTGGAAAAACGGATGCTTCTTGCAGGAAAAGTTGGGCAGCCGCCGAAGTGTGGCTTGCAGCCCCTAGGGAAGACTCGGCTGAGATTGAGTAAAAAGCAGCTGCCTATGAAGCCCCACCTCGGCCCGATAAGCTGACACTAAGAACTTGAGGGAGAGCGAACGGCTCGAGTGGGTCTGTCTCCGTTTGCCCGCTGAGAAGTGCCGGGTTGGCGCTTAACTCACTCACCTCTGGCTCCTCGGGGCGGGCGGGTCTATTAAAAAAAAAAAAAAGTCCATCCTCACCGATGCCAGCGGTATGCTCGGGCAAACCACCAAAGCGCTGGTTAATTTATGGGAATTTAACCCATCATTGGCTCTCAACAATAACCAAAGGAGATCATAGCATTTCATTGAAGCCAGAAAGCTGAAACAGCAAGTCTGTGTGGTTAATGAACCTTGTTTAACAGTGGAGGCTCACGTGTTTGAACATTTACTGCCAACTAGAGTTTTGCCCCTTTTGCAAGTCTGCTGCCAGCTTCCTACCACTCACAGGCGCGCTGCTTCAAGACTCTTGGGGTTTTTGTAAGAAACTTGAAATGGCAAATCACAAGATAGGTTTCAATAACCAGGATTATTCTTTACGTTAAGTTATATGTATGTGATCTGTAAGTTGGATCTTTCATGATGAATTTGAACTAAGGCAAAAATAAAATTCCTCTCCTCTAAGGACTCATGCATGTTGGAGGTGATAGAGTATTGTAAATTATAAACGAAAAGTCAGCTGCTTTCTTAGAAATTTTTGAGCGGTCAGCTTTCTTTCACTGGTGATTATGGCTAGCTGTGTTGAAAAGAATATAAAAGAAGATGCTGTCCCTACTTGGTCTCTAGTTGGAGAAATGATAGAAAAATGCAAAACAACTTATAGGGAGGAAAGGAATGAAGTTGGTGATTACGTCGTGCAAACTATATTTAAATGCCAAAGGAATGCAAAGTTAGAAAATAGTTAGTGGAGATGGAATTAGCCAGGGAGGACTTTTTCCCGAAGCTGAATCTTGAGCCAGGTCTCCAAGGAAGTGATGGACATAGGCAGGCAGGGATGAGTCAGGAGGGTATTCCTGGCAGAGGAAGGACAGAAGGGAAGGGCTGGGGGCTGCTGGTGAAGAAGGACCAATCGTCAAACCGAGAGGCCAGAAGTCCAACTTGGCACAATGGATTTTCACTTTCTTATAAATAAGCTTGTGAATATTTGGAAAAATACTGATTTACCGGAAATGATTTCATGTACACCAGTTGTGAAGTTCCAGTGTCCCACCTTTATAATATCCTATTTATAAACCTTATTTATATTGCATGTCTAGGTGGGGCTAGACATTGCTCGGAAATTAGTGTTAATAGAAGGAGTAAAATTATAGATTGTGGTTTGGGTGTGTGTCCAAAAAAAACTGTTACTCTAAACGTGTACCTTGAAGTTGGTCTAGCTAAGCATTTGGTTATAAATTCTTATATCCAGAATATTGAATTTAGTACTATTTATGTAGTCCTCAGTTGTGATGGGCAGACAGTTGAACCTTGTACACCATATTTAGAAGAAAAAAAAAAAAAAAAACCTTTTGGCCAGGTGTGGTGGCTCATGCCTATAATCCCAGCACTTTGGGAGGCCAAGGTGGGCAGATCACCTGAGGTCAGGAGAACATGACGAAACCTCGTCTCTACTAAAAATACGAAAATTAGCCAGGCGTGGTGGCAGATGCCTGTAATCCCAGCTCCTAGGGAGGCTGAGGCAGGAGAATCGTTTGAACCTCAGAGGTGGAGGCTGCAGTGAGCCAAGATCTCACCACTGCACTCCAGCATGGATGCCCAGCCTAGATGACAGAGCAAGACTCCATCTCAAAAACAAACAAACAACCTACTTTTTGTATAGGTATAGTTTGAACCTAGTATTCAGACCAGTAAAATGAAAACCTTGTAGTAAATGCTTCCCAGTCTTTATTGGGCTAAAATAGGCCACGTGTGCTTTTAGAAAGATGGCAGCATAATAACATGTTTATCGAATGCCTTTTTACCTAACACGCAGGTTCTACTTTATTTTCCCACTTTGTACAAGACAAGCAGTTTTTGTTCTTATAAGTAGTGAGGAAGTCAATATAGTAGATTTACGACGTTGCATTTTCAAGCCACTGAGTGTAAAAATAAAATTACTCAAAATATGTAAAACCACTGAAAACAATGATTTAATTGAACCAGTCAAACATTATTTAAAATTGAGAGCTGGTGTCCCATCCAGGTAGGCCACTTTTAAAAGACAGATTTTAAGTTTAGTCTTTAAAGTTTTCAGGCTGTACCATGTTGTCCTTCCATTAGATGTCTGAAAACTTGAAAAACTGCCGTATCATCTCACAGTGATGCTTTTTTGTGGTGTGGGCAGGGAATTTCAGGCACACTTTTGCCAATCCCACACCAGGGAAAGCTATAGTCTTTGGTTGCCTGTGGTTAGGGAATTGAGTTAAAAGTTTCCTTTTTATCTCAGGGATTTGCAGGAGTTATTTATTCATTCATCAGATATTTACTTAACTCTTAACTCATGCCAGAGGCACTTGAAGATACCTGATTCCTGTCCTCAGGAAGTTTAGAGTTGAGATGTGGGGAAACGGAGAAGTAAATAAGTACAGCAGAGGGCTAGAAGTGCTGTTTTAATAGAAGTTTGCACAACCCAAAGGAGAGAGAGGTCTATATAGGTCCATCATGGGAATCAGAGGTTGAGGATGCCCAGGTTGATGAAGCTTAAATTGAGCTTCCCCTTTAGAAGAGAGCTGCCACCAGTAAAGACACAGAAGTGCAAGACATTAAAAAGTTATTCTAGCCAGTAGGGTAGAGTAGAAGCAAGGACTTTGTGGTCAGATGTGGGTTTGTTTCTGGCTAGTGGTTTGTAACCCCTAGGCAAGTTACTTAATCTTGCTAAACCTTAGTTTCCTCATCTGTAAAGCCAGGATGATAATAACACCTCCCTCAAAGTTGTTAATTCATTTTGCAATTCACATGTTGAGTACTTTTTAAGGGACTGGGAATATAGCAATGAACAGCACAGGTCTGAATGAGGAAGGTAGGACCGGGTCACGAAGGTATGCCACGAGTTAACAAAGACACTCTCAAAGTAGGAAGGATGGCAAGTCGTTAAAATAACATCCAGGGCTCCATTTTTACCTGAAGAAGAATAGATGATAAGAATTATTTTAGGTGATTAGGTTAAGAATGAGTTTGCGCTGGTCCGAGTGCAGTGGTGTTTACAACTAATTGATCACAACTAGTTACAGATTATTTGTTCCTTCTCCACTCTCACTGCTTCACTTGACTAGCTTTAAAAAAAAAAAGAAAGAAAGAAAGAAAAGAAAAGAGAAAAAAAGAAAAACCAAGTGTGGTGGCTCATGCCTGTAATCCAGCACTTTGGGAGACCAAAGCAGGAAGATCATTTGAGGCTGAGTTCAAGACAAGCCTGGGCAACATAGCAAGACCCTATCTGTACAAAAACTTCAAAAAAAAAATAGATAAAACAATTAGCTGGGTGTAGTGGCGCAATTGTAGTCCCAGCTACTTGAGAGGCTGAGGTGGATCACATGACCCCAGGAGGTTGAGGCTGCAGGGAGCCATGATTGCACCACTGCATTCCAGCCTGGGTGAACAGAAACGCTGCCAATAAATAAATAAATAAGTAAATAAAATATTTGAGACAGAGTCTCGCTCTGTTGCTTAGCTGGAGTGCAGTAGAACAGTGTTTTGCTGTTCTCAACTGACTATTCGAGGATCCAATCAGTGTTCCTGGCTAGGTTAGTACACTGTGGTAACCAACTGGACAACAAATAATGCTGCTTGCTTGCATCTTCCACTAAATAGTATAATAATGTCTTACATTTTAATCAGGATTTTAAAATTATGCATTTTATTTATTTTGAGACAGGGCCTCTCTCCGTTGCCCAAACTGGAGTGTAGTGGCGTGATCACAGTTCACTGCAGCCTCAACCTCTTGGGCTCAAGCGATCCTCCCACCTCAGCCTCCTAAGTAGCAGGACTACAGGTGTGCACTGCCATGACGGCTAATTTTTTGTTTTTTTTTTTTTGAGACGGAGTCTTGCTCTGTCACACTACACTCTGTCGGAGTGCAATGGCGTGATCTCAGCTCACTGCAACCTCTGCCTCCCAGGTTCAAGTGATTCTCCTGCCTCAGCCTCCTGAGTAGCTCGGACTACAGGCGCATGCCACCATGCCCAGCTAATTTTTTTTTTGTATTTTTAGTAGAGACGGGGTTTCACCATCTTAACCAGGTTGGTCTTGATCTCCTGACCTTGTGATCTGCCCACCTCAGCCTCCCAAAGTGTTGGGATTACAGGTGTGAGCCACTGCACCCAGCCTAGCTAATGTTTTTATTTTTATTTTTTGTTTTTGTAGAGACAGGGTCTCACTATGTTGCCCAGGCTGGTCTGGAGCTCCTGGGCTCAAGCAATCCTCCCGTCATAGCCTCTCGAAGAGTTGGGATTATAGGCATGAGCCAATGCACCTGGCCTATCTATATCTATATCTTCTCTTTGGATTTTTATTCAGTCCTCTGAGATAGGCTATTTATATTTGTTGTATAAATGATTAAAACTGAGTTTCACCAAAGTTAAATGAGTTACTGAAGGTCTCAGAATTTCTCTTGATTTTTAGGGAAAATTTTTAATTTTTCATTTGGACTAGAAGAAATACCTTATCTGGATTGTTTAAAGTTGGTAATGTCTGATCTTATAGATAAGGAATGAACACCCAGAGTTTAAGTGACATGATTAAGGTCACCTGACAAATTAGTTGGTAGAAGTTGTACTAAAACCCAGTCCAGTGCTTCCTCCCCTGGACTGGGCTACGTACAACTAATCAGTCATATCTTTAGCATCTCCTGTGTCTTGTTATGTTGTAGTGTGCTGTGAGAGATCAATGTGCAAAGTAAAATGAAGATGGTCCTTGGCATCAAATCATTAGAGAGAAACTAGGGAAAGAAAAGTACCCCATTGGCCGGGTACGGTGGCTCACACCTGTAATCCCAGCACTTTGGGAGGCCGAGGCGGGCGGATCACAAGGTCAGGAGTTCGAGACCAGCCTGGCCAATATGGTGAAACCCCATCTCTACTAAAAATACAAAAATTAGTCAGGCGTGGAGGCGTGCACCTGTGATCCCAGCTGCTCGGGAGGCTGAGGCAGGAGAATCACTTGAACCCAGGAGGCGGAGGTTGCAGATTGCACCACTGTACTCCATCCTGGGTGACAGAGCAAGACCCTGTCTTCAAAAAAGAAAAGAAAAGAAAAGAAAAACTACCCCATAGAAAATAGTTGCTAAAGTGCTAAAGTGTAAAACTCACTCTTCAAGAGTTCACTAAAGGGAATGATTAATTGGGGGATGAAAGAATTGAATATGACTTCCTAGGGAAAGGAGATTTGATCTCAGGCTTGAGGGACAGGCTACTTCTCTGTAGACTGAAGTCAGTTCAAGTTGAGGGGATGGCCTGAACAAAAGCCAAAATGAGCATGACATATGATACAAAGTGAGGGGAATGGCTAATTGGTATGGACTTGAGGGAAGAAAATAAAGTTGGGTAGATAGATTGAAGCCAGATTATGCAAGTTATTGAAAGCCAACCAGAGGAATTTAGACCATTTTCATTCTGTCAACATTTATTTATTTATTTAGTTTTATTTATTTATTTATTTTTAGACGAACTCTTGCTCTGTCACCCAGGCTGGAGTGCAGTGGCGCTATCTTGGCTCACTGCAACCTCCGCCTCCCGGGTTCAAGTGCTTCTCCTGCCTCAGCCTCCCGAGTAGCTGGGATCACAGGCACCTGCCACCGCACTGCACTGGGTTAATTTTTGTATTTTTATTAGAGTTGGAGTTTCACCATCTTGGCCAGACTGGTCTCGAACTCCTGACCTCGTGATCCACCCACCTCGGCCTCCGAAAGTGCTGGGATTACAGGAATGAGCCACCACGCCCGGCCCCAACATTTATTAAGTACCTGCTGCAAAAGTGTTGTGGTAGATGCTGGGAATTCCAAATTGGGAGTAATCCCTGCCCTTTTAGGCTAGTAAGGAACAGTTATTGCAGGTTGTGATAGACGCTTTAATAGAGGTGAGAACACAGGGCACTGGAGGTAGGAGTGTAAAGGAGACAGCATGTCGAAGGTAAGAAAATGATAAGTAGCAGGTTTGTTGAGAGAAGTAAAGTGTGGTAAGGTACAGGAAGTGTGTGCCAGAAGAGCAGTCTGGAAAGGTGGGCAGAGCCCAGGTCATCGAGAGCCTTGTATGTAGTGCTAAGCAATTGTCTCTAAATGAGGTTTATATTTACTTTTTCAACTTGAAAAAAAGAAATTGAGCTTTATTAATATTTAATATATAGATAACACTGGTTCTCTTAGTCTTTTAAGACAGTGCCATTACATACTGGATATACAAGCTGATGTCTTATGACTGTTGGAGTCTTCATAAGAGCAATTTCAGCAAAGTGACAGGAACAGAAGCTTCATAAAGCCAAGGAATTGACAGTGGTGACCTTACTAGTTTGGCTGCCGTTATCAGAATGCAACTTATTGCAGTTTACTTGAGCCTGGTTGAGTGGATTTATATTATCTGCATTTAATTACATTAATCTTCACAAAATGAACAAGTGGCTTAGAGATTTGCTCAAAGAAATAGTAGATTAAAGATAACTGTAACACTGCAAACAATAACAAAAAGGTAGAACTGACATTTCTCCTCCTGGTGGGAGCTCTTTGTCACATTTCAAGGTAATTACATCTGTCAAGGAGTCAGCCTAAAAAATGAAATTGTCAAGAAGACTATTTGAAATATGGATATATATACACATTATCATCGATAATGAATTTCACCTTAAGAATGTATTGTACTTTGTGTCATATAGTAGCTAATGATATAATGACTTCATCTGGGTTATGTTTATATCTTATATATTTTTCTGTATCTCAGTCTTTCTTGGTTTCTGTATTTTATATATGGTTTATAGTATATATGCATTAATATTCATAGATTGAGGGCATATACTCAAATTTTTACTGATGTACATGTGCTCTGAAAAACTTTTAGGCCACAGGGTGCTGCCAAAGTGCTTTAAATGAGGGAAAATGTTTTAGAAAGTTGAGAGTGGCAGATGGAGTATAGGAGCTCCAGATACGAGGTAAGGGAAAGCAGTTAGGAGGCTATGTGACACCATAAGTATAGTGAGACTGGATAGGATAGTATGAAGCGGAGAAATAGTGAGATAGAAACAACAGGCCTAAATGTTTGAGGTCTTAAGAGAAAGAAATGGAGGCTAACTCCTGGATTTCTGAGTTGAGAAGGTGGATAACTATGAAACTGAAATGAACAGAAGGCAAGCTAGTTTTCTGAGTGAAGATAAGTTTAGTTTGGGGCAAGTTGAATTTGAATTACCTGCATGACATCTTGGTGGAAAAGGTCAGTAGCCGGCTGGATGTTTAGGACTGTAATCAAGAGAAATGTCAACTGAGATGAAGATTTACGAGATATCAGGGTAGAAGTGGTAATTGACGCGTGAGTGTGGATGAAATCATTGAGAGAGTAGGCCAGGTGTGGTGGCTCATGCCTGTAATCCCAGCACTTTGGGAGGCTGAGGCAGGCAGATCACGAGGTCAGGAGATCAAGACCAACCTGGCTAACAGGGTGAAACCCTGTCTCTACTAAAAATACAAAAAAATTAGCTGGGCGTGGTGGCGGGCGCCTGTAGTCCCAGCTACTCGGGAGGCTGAGGCAGGAGAATGGCATGAACCCAGGAGGTGGAGATTGCAGTGAGCCAAGATCACACCACTGCACTCCAGCCTGGGCAACAGAGCGAGACTCCATCTCAAAAAAAAAAAAAAAAAAAATGGAGAGTAGTGCAAATTGAGAAGTAGAATCAGGATGGAATCCTGCAGAACCCCTACATTTAGAGCCAGGGTGAAGGAAGAAGAATCTGGAAAGGAATGGTCCAGGAGGTAAGAGGACAATCTGGAGAAAAGTGTGCAGTGGTAGTCAGACAGACAAGAATTTCGAGGAGGTGGGGGTGATCAGCATCTTCAGATATTACAGATGCGAAGAAAGTTGAGAGCTAAAAAGTCCATTAGGTTTGATCATTAGCATACAAGACCATTGGAGTCCTCATAAGAGCAGTTTCAGCAAAGTGACAGGAGCAGAAGGCAGTGAGTAGACTATGCTTTTTTTTTTTTTTTTTTTTTTTTGAGATGGAGTCTTACTCTGTCGCCAGGCTGGAGTGCAGTGCCACGATCTTGGCTCACTGCAACCTCTGCGTCTTGGGTTCAAGCAATTCTCCTGCCTCAGCCTCCTGAGTAGCTGGGACTACAGGTGTGTGCCACCACATCCAGTTAATTTTTTTGTATTTTTAGTAGAGATGGGGTTTCACTATGTTGGCCAGGATGATCTCAATCTCTTGACCTCGTAATCTGCCCGCCTCAGCCTCCTAAAGTGCTGGGATTACAGGTGTGGACCACCATGCCTGGTCTAGACTATGCTTTTAAAAAGTTTCTCAGCAAAATGAAAGAGGCAAAGGCGGCTAGGCATAGTGGCTCACACCTGTAATCCAAGCACTTTGGGAGGCTGAGGTGGGAGGATCACTTGAGGCCAGGAGTTTCAGACCAGCCTGGGCAACATGGCAAGACCCCATCTCTACAGAAAATTCAAAAATTAGCTGGGTGTGGTGGCATGCACCTGTAGTCCCAGCTACTCAGAGGCTGAGGTGGGAGGATTCTTGAGCCCAGGAGGTCGAGGCTACAGTGGTGATTGTGCCACTGTACTCCAGCCTGGACAACAGAGCAAGATCCTGTCTCAAAAAAAAAAAAAAGCAAAGCCAGTAAGTAAAGTTGAATGAAATGTCCAAGAAAGGTTTTATTTACTGGTGTTTTTTTATTTTGTTTTGTTTTTGAGACAGAGTCTCACTCTGTTGCCCAGGCTGGAGTGCAGTGGTGCGATCTCAGCTCACTGCAAGCTCCGCCTACTGGGTTCACGCCATTCTGCTGCCTCAGCCTCCCAAGTAGCTGGGACTACAGGCGCCCGCCACCATGCCCGGCCAATTTTTTGTATTTTTTAGTAGAGATGGGGTTTCACTGTGTTAGCCAGGATAGTCTCGATCTCCTGACCTCGTGATCTGCCTGCCTCAGCTTCCCAAAGTGCTGGGATTACAGGCATGAGCCACCGCACCTGGCCTTGTTTTGTTTTAAATGGGAAAATAATTGGGACAGATTTGTATAGCAAGAGAAAAGCCCAACCAACAGAAAGAGTGAGAGGTTGAAGAGATAGAAGAGGTGGGAAACTGATGCAATTCATTTTTGATCCAGGAAGTGATGTGATGGGAACAGAATTTTGGGTTGGCAGCAGTGGAAGCACTGGATGCAGTGCAAAGAGGAAAGACCGAAGGTGGGAAAAACAGCAGCTGTTGTAGTGAAAAGTAATCCAAGCCAGAGGTGATCACCTTTGGAGCCGGTGGTGGTAGTGGCAGTGGGAATAGAGAGGAGGATTCAATTCAAGAGATACTTCAAAGCAGTTGATGCTTGTCAGGGGACATAGCAGAGTCCACTGAGAAGTTTTTCCTACCTAGATAGTCTCCTTCCAACTGCCTGTGCATCCAAAAATTTGATACTTACAGAGAATCTTATGCAGTGAGTTTTTGTTGCTGGCACAGGTGTTTGATCCTGTAGAAGCACTGGCGTGGAAAAATTGAGAGACACTGTTTTAAAGAAAGAAATGATGGGATACAGTGGTTGATTGGATAGAGTGAATTAGTCCTGAGATTTCTATCCAGGGACAGGAGAAGAATGGTTATCAGTGGAAAAGTGAAATAATTTGGAGTGTGTTACCCTCATACTGTTCAGCTTTGTTGTAAAGCACTTAAGCCATGTAACTGTCTGCTGTCTCTGGGGTTTGCGAAGAAAAATTGTAGTTTATAAACAGTATACTATATCTGGTCACATGGAATGAGAACATATTCTTCCTTTAAAGGTTCTTTTTTCTAGATTAGAGAAAAGAGCTTTTGAATTCCTTTGGAGAAATGATGGTATGGTCAGTTATGTTTAATATTTTGTGCCTGGAGAAATACAATTGATTTGGTTACTTTATTTAAGGGTCTTTCTGAGGAAAATGCACTGATTCCTTAATAAAATTTGTGTTAGATTTTAGTGTAAAAACAAAACTCGTGAAATAATTTTATATATGAACAAAGTGCTAGTGATTATGGTATCATAGATTTGCCTTTTAAAATAATAAAAGAAATATAAAATTCAAACTTGGCTTTATTTCTGACCCCCAAGACATTGCTAGAATGCTATAATTAGTTGAGAATATGTGAAATGCAATTTTCTTTTTGCTTTGGTTTTTCTACATTTTTCTTTTTGCTGTGTTCGGACCCTCTTGCTTTAAAATTTGTAAATTATCTTGAATGTGTCATGGAAAGTAAACTTAATGAAATAGATGAGAAAGTTGAGCAGTGTATTTTTGAATTTAATCTGTCATGCATGTAAAATGTTACACCTAGGCAGGTGTGGTTGGTCATTCCTGTAATCTCAGCACTTTGGAAGGCAGAGGCAGTAGGATCACTTGAGGCCAGGAGTTCAAGATCATCCTGGTCAACCTAGTGAGACCCCATCTGTATTTTAAAAATGAAAAAAAAAAGTTACACCTTACACTTAGAAAAATTGGAAGCTTTAATTTTTCATTGAAAGAGACTCAGATGGTATAGACTATTTTTTTTTTTTTTTTTTTTTTTTTTTTTTTTTTTGAGACAGTGTCTCGCTCTGTTGCTCAGGCTGGAGTGCAGAGGCACCATCTCGGCTCACTGCAACCTCCGCCTCCTGGGTTCAAGAAATTCTCCTGCCTCAGCCTCCCAAGTAGCTTGGATTACTGGTGTGTGCCACCATGCCTGGCTAATTTTTGTATTTTTAGTAGAGACAGGGTTTCTCCATGTTGGCCAGGCTGGTCTCAAACTCCTGACCTCAGGTGATCCGCCTGCCTCGGCCTCCCAAAGTGCTGGGATTACAGGTGTGAGCCACCATGTCCAGCCCAGACTTATTTATGGTAAGATGAATTGATCAACTAACAAAAATTTTAAAAAAGAAAGAAAATGCACATGCCTTATTCAAGGCTCCTTGGGTTTCAAAACACAGAAACCCATTTAAACTAGTTCAAATAAAAGGATGGAGATGTTATAAAGAACCAGACAGGTCTCGGGACTTCAGGAAGAGCTGCGCCTCAGAAATGTCACGAACCCAAGGCAGTGCTGAGGACAGTTGCTCTGTCTCCCATTTCTTCTCATTGCAGTTTCTCTGTTTCTCTCTGAGAATGTCTTTTGCAACAGCTTTATTCTAGTCCTTTTATGGTTTCAATTCTTACATTTAACTTCTTAATCTATGTAGAATTTATTTTGGCATATGGTATGCAGTAGAGGTTTAACTTTATTTATTTTTCCAAATAGTTAACTGATTGCCTCAGTATTATTTGTCAAATAATCCTCTTGCATGCTTAGTCTGATAGCTTGCTGGTGGCTGCCTAGAGTGCCATATGTGGAAGGATTCAAGGCCATATCTGGGTTCAGCAGTAACAAGTGCTATGCTTAATTAGTGATATCTGCAATGAGTGTGCCTGAGGATGGGGTGCAATATGCATGCTATACATCTGCCCCTCTTGGGATGAGGTGACCTGTCCTTTCCTCATTGATTTTAAATATACCTTTTTGAATAGCACTTTTTATATTCTCTGCTCTGATTCTGGAGTTTCTATTGTATTCCATTTTAGTGTTTTGTAACATGCCACACTGTATTTTGTAGCTGTAACATTTAATATCTGGTAATTCAAGGGGACTGTACCAGCCAAGAAAAATTTGAAAAGTAACAATAGACAATTGCCGGCTGGTATAGTATAGTTACTTATTTCCCCAGATAAATTTTGGAATGATTTTATCATTCTTAAATCCTCTGGGATTTTGATTAAAATTATATTAAATCCATAAATTAATTTGGAGAGAACTGATGTCTTTGTAATATCTCTTTCCCAGTCATTCCAGCCAAAAATACTGGGCCTTACTCATCCATGTTCCAATCATGTGGCTGAGGGGTACCAGATGTTCTATTTGGCCAGGCCTATATCAGGTCACCTCAGACCTGTACCCAGGGAATGGGGCAATTTTCCTAGAACCACATGGACTGAAAGTGGGGGTTTCTCAAAGGAGAATTAAGGTGATGTTAACAGAAGAAGGGGGAATGGATGCTAGGCAGGCATAAATAGCAGACATTCATTACATTGTTCTAGAACCATCAGAAGATAATAATATAGATTAAATGAGAAACCACCATATTAAGAGATTTAGAAACATTATAGACAGCTGTAAAACGAAAGTCAGAATAATAAATTTGCTTAGGTACAGGTGAGCTTGTTGGAGCTTTTAAAAAATGCTTGACATGTCAAGTGAATAATAAATTATTTTCAGTATTTATTTTATTGGTATTTTGAACATCACATTTCTATGAATTTCAAGCAAGTTTGTAACTGCATTGAGATCATATTTTTATAGGTAGAACAACAAAAGTATATAGAGCTCAACAAAAGTATATAGAGCTCAGGGGCAGCTTTTGAAGTCAGAGACGGAGAAAAATCTTTGTTTATCAAAATAGACATATATAATTTATTTTCAATTTTTAAAAAGTATCTATTTGTTGTTATTATTTTTTTTAGAGACAGGGTTTCACTCTGTTGCCCAGGTTGGAGTACAATGGCATGATCATTGCTTACTGCAGCCCTGAACTCTTGGGCTCAGGTGATCCTCTTGCCTTAACCTCTGGAGTAGTTGGGATTACAGGCATGAACTAATTACTGTTCCTGGTTTGCTTTTTTTTTTTTTTTTTTTTTTTTTAGTAAGAATTATTTTGGTTGCAGAAACCCAAAACCAACTAATTTAAGCAGAAGTGGAATGTATTGCCTTATGTAACTCCTGAGACTGGGGGTGGATCTCGGTTTAGGTTCAGTGGGATCCAAAGGCTCAAATTATCTTGGCTGCAACATCTCCTGCTGTGGAGGGTCTAATTCTGTATAGTCAGCTAAGATGGTGCCTGCAGCTCTAGGAACATATTGCCTTAACTTAATAACTAACCCCTGTAAGAAAAACTGGAGGGTTCTTTTACCACTCACATTATCAGTTTGGAGATAGGAAGGACTCCAATAGTTCTGCTTTGCCAGTTCCTCGGACCTATCACTATTACCAAAATGATGGAGACTGCAATCTAGACCTGTGTCACGTGCCCATCCCTTGTGTATTGAGGTTGGCAGCCTCACCAGACTATATAAAATCTGGAGTGGGGTGGTTGCTAGGTTAACTTATGTACACTATAACAGGCTATAGGGCTTAAAATAATTTTGGCCGGGCATGTTGGCTCACACCTGTAATCCCAGCACTTTGGGAGGTCCAGGTGGAATCACTTCAGCCTAGTAGTTCAAGACCAGCCTGCACAACATGGCGAGACCCTGTCTCTACAAAACATGTAAAAATTAGCCAGGTGAGGTGGCGAGTGCCTGTGGTCCCAGCTACTTGGGAGGCTGAGGTGGGAGGATCACTTGAGCTCGGGAGATTGAGGCTGCAGTGAGCCATGTTTGAGCCACTATACTCCAGCTTGGGCAATGGAGCAAGACCCTGTCTCAAAAAGAGAAAAAACAAAAGTGGCTAAGTTGTACATTTTTAAAAACAAAAGGAATCAAAATAGATAATAATGACACTTATGGAGAGCTTACTCTGCTAAGCTCTTTATTATCACAACTTTGTTTTTCTTTTCTTTTTTTCTTTTTCTTTTCTTTTTTTTTTTTTTGAGATGGGGTTTGGCTCTGTCACCCAGGCTGGAGTGTAGTGGTGTGATCTCGGCTCACTGCAACCTCTGCCTCCTGGGTTCAAGCGATTCTCCTGCCTCAGCCTCCTGAGTAGCTGGGATTACAGACACGCGCTACCACGCCCGGCTAATTTTTGTATTTTTAGTAGAGATGGAGTTTCACAATATTGGTCAGGCTGGTCTCGAACTCCTGACCTTGTGATCTGCCCACCTTGGCCTCCCAAAGTCCTGGGATTACAGGCGTGAGCCACCGCACCTGGCCACAACTTATTCTTTTAACAGCCCTGTGAGTCAGGTGGCATCATCCCCATATAAAATATAAATAAATTGAGTCCTGGAAGATTAAACAGTCAGTGCAAGGTTATAGAATTTGTAGGTGATAGAGGCAAGATTAGTTACTCAGATTTATCAAACTACACAGCCTTTGATATTAACCATTATAATAGACTGCCTCTCTGGTGGATCAGTTTGGGTTAAGAAGCTAGCAAGTCTAAAGACTAACAGGATTTATTGTTATGATTGGCTTAATTTTCAGGAAAATTGTGCTTTGGATACTGTGTTGTTGCATCTATCTGGAGGTTATCCAGTTAATGTCTCCCAGTCTTTTCCTCATTTTTTTTTTTCATGCTGGACCTAAAGCTGTATGTAAGTAATCAACTCATATTGAATAACTACACTCTGTTAGACACTCTGAGAGAAATAGAATATATAAGCCCCAAAGATTTTACTTTTAAGAAGTACCCAAAATGGGTTTGTAAATACTAATAAACTGCATATAAGTGAATCCAAAGTATTTCATACATTATAAGTGGTAGACAAATGCTGAGAGAACTTGGAATAAGTGAGCAAGTAGTAGGAATGTATTTTGGGTCAAGTGAGAGAAGGGTGGGACATGGAATAGGTGTGGGTGGTGGGAAGGATGGAGGGCATGTTTAGAGGGGAAAGGCATGTCTAGAGAGCAAAGACTGGAACAAGCAGTGATGTTCAAACTTCAGCAAACAGATTTGATGAAATAGCCCATTTTCAAGGCTCTGTACCCCTTTTTAAAAATAGTTTAAATATTTTATTAGTAATATAACTGACTTCTGAAATATCTTGTAATAATTGTATTCATTATCTGCAAACTTTTGTGATGTAAAGATTAATTTTTCTTTTGTAATTATTCTAGCCAAACTTTTTTTTTGTTACTGCTTTTACTTTTGATATATTACTATGTTATTTTACTTTTGGAAAACACCAGTTTTAACAAAGTAGCATTCTCCAAAGTATATTCATCTTTACAAGGAAATCTTTGCCCAAATGAAACAAAATCTGTTTTACTGAACACTAAATGTCTTTGATTTGCCTCATTTTGCTGTAATTGTTGGCCAGTAAAAGTATTTACATTGTTAGCTCTGTTTTCATTGCAGTAAGGGATGGCAACATTTTAGAAAACCACTAGTAGTGTAGATAATTTTTTTGAGTACTATGGATTCTGTATTGTCTCTTCAAAGATTATTAATTACATTCTAGGATAAAAATACATATTTTTTACAATGAACACAAAGTAATTGAAAAAATTAAACTGGCTCTGGGCAAATACAAATTCTGCTAAAAACAGCAATGAAAGACTAAAGTGAATTCTGGAAACCATTCTTCACCAGAGATGTTTTGATATTGATCTCTGTTGTCCTTTACAATGTAACAGAGTTGATTTTTTTTTTTTTTTTTTTTTTGGGTAGGGGAACAGAGCCTCGCTCTGTCGCCTAGGCTGGAGTGCAGTGGCAATCTCGGCTCACTGCAACCTCCACCTCCCGGGTTCAAGCGATTCTCCTGCCTCAGCCTCCTGAGTAGCTGGGACTACAGTCCTACACCACCACGCCCAGCTAGTTTTTTGTACTTTTGGTAAGACAGGGTTTCGCCATGTGGCCCAGGCTGGTCTTGAACTCCTGAGCTCAGGCAATCCACCAGCCTCGGCCTCCCAAAGTGCTGGGATTACAGATGTGAGTCCTCATGCCTGGCCTGTTTTTCACATGTGTATTTTTGACAAGAGAAATGTCTTCATTGCATGTTCTTCCTCTGCTTTTCTTTAAGGAGTTTGTGTGTGGTTGTTAGGAAGATGTAGTCCATTCTTATTCCTCTACCACTTACATGTTTCCTCCCATTATTCTCTTTATTTCTCATATCCTCTCCTACTTCTTCTGTGCTTGGGTCTGAAAAGAAATCTTTGAGATTGTTAAGACATCTCCAAACATCTGGATGTAGTTACAAAAATTACCTGATTTTTCTTGGGAAAAAATACAGCAAAACATTTCGGATGGCTGTTAACTTTGTGTGACCTTGGCAAAAAATAATTTCAGCATTATAAGCAGTATGTTTCTTACCTATTAAAAATAAGATCCCTTCCAGCTCATATTTTACAATTCTAAATATGAAATAGAGAATGAAGAGTTAATATGAACTGACTGTATGTAAATGCATGGATTGTCAGAGATTTAGAATATAATAATGATTTTTTTTTTTTTTTTTTGAGACAGTTTCACTCTTGTTGCTCGGGCTGGAGTGCAATGGCACGATCTCGGCTCACTGCAACCTCTGCCTCCCAGGTTCAAGTGATTCTCCTGCCTCAGCCTCCCGAGTAGCTGCGATTACAGGCGCATGCCACCATGTCCAGCCAATTTTGTATTTTTAGTAGAGATGGGTTTCTCCATGTTGGTTAGGTAGGTCTTGAACTCCTGACTTCAGGTGATTCACCCGCCTTAGCCTCCCAAAGTGCTGGGATTACAGGCGTGAGCCACCACGCCTGGCCTATAATAATGATTTTTAACACTAAAAATATTTTAGCTATAATTGAATCTTAGTTTGATTGATTCAGATGGAACCTCAAGATTTACAATACCTTATTGTGAGCTTCATTTATTGTGCTGAAGATGTGAAGTGCCAGATAAAATATTTTATGTTGTAGATTTGCAGATAAATCGGCTTTTGCTCTTCCACCTTTCATTTTAACTAGCAGCTAATCGCCTTCAAATCGACACAGGCAGCATTAATTAAAGCGATGTTGGCCTGGCACAGTGGCTCACGCCTGTAATCCCAGCTAGTTGGGAGGTTGAGGTGGGAGGATCACTTGAGCCTGGGAGGTGGACGCTTTGGTGAGCCATGATTGCACCACTGCACTCCAGGTCTGGGCAACAGAGTGAAACACTGCCTCAAAAAAAAAAAAAAAAAAAAAAAAAAAAAAAAAAAAAGGCGATCTTTTTGTCTTAAGCACAGATGAATCACTTAGCAAAGAGAGAAATATTGAGCAATCTAGATTGCAGTTAATTTTGTCATGATTATTGTGTACCTTGAGGTGTCTTCATTTGTTCTTTAGTGAATGGGCGAGACTCTCATAATGAAGATTTGCAATCTTAATGAAAATTGAAAAGAAAGGCCAAAGTTTAAGACTTAGATGCCAAATAATTCCTTCCACTTTTTAGTGTGAAAAATCAGGAGAAAGGGGGACTTTTAAAAAATGTTTTATTTTAGATCCATGCTATTACTGGGAAGACGGAGACTTTTTTTTTTTGAGACAGAATCTCCCTCTGTCGCCCAGGCTGGAGTGCAGTGGCGCGATCTCAGCTCACCGCAACCTCCACCTCCCGGGTTCAAGCGATTCTCCTGCCGCAGCCTCTTGAGTAGCTAGGACTACAGATGCGTGCCACCACACCCAGCTAATTTTTTGTATTTTTAGTAGAGATGGGGTTTCACCGTGTTAGCCACGATGGTCTCAATCTCCTGACCTCGTGATCCGCCTGCCTCGGCCTCCCAAAGGAGGGGGACATTTTTAACATAAATATACTTATTTGTGTTGGCCATTGTTGTCAAGCACATTTGCTCACAGTGAGTTTAGGAATTTAGATATTAGGCGTATTTTGACAAAATGGGGAATCAATTTCTTTTACAGAAATGTAATACCTATTTCTTAGCATCAGCATGCTAGTATGAAATTATTTTTCTGTCAGGCATTCTACTCCTCCAGACTGTACCATCCTTCCACTAGAAGGGTGGAATACACATCAGATTACAGGTATGAAAAGATCATTAAAAATAGAAATAATCTAAAAATGCTTTTGGAATATGCTTTATTTTTCAGGCCCATGGGTTGAAATACAAGAAAAACAACACATTCGTGATACATCAAATTTAGGATATAACTGCTAGAGCAGGAGGAAGATAAATGGCGTCAAGGAGAGGTTCATGGGGGTTTTTTGTTAGTGAAACTGAGAATGTTAACAGTGATAAAATTGAGTACATGAGTTTTCATTATATTGTACTATGTTTTGTTTCGTTTATTTATTTTATTTTTGTTTTGTTTTTAAATAGAGATGGGGGTCTTGCTACAATGTCCAGGCTGGTCTTGAACTCCTAGGCTCAAGTCATCCTGCAGCCTTGGCCTCCCAAATTTCTGGGATTACAGGTGTGAGCCACCGAGTCTGGCCCTGTGATCCATCTTGAAGTAATGTTTGTATATTGACTCTATTTTTGTTTGCTTTTACTTTACCCGCACCTGACTGATAAAGTTGAGAGATCCTCATTATTTTCTTCTTGTGGGGTAATGGCAGAAGACTGCTCTGTAACTTTTACCAAACACTTTACTGAGTTGCTGCAGCCAATTCGTTTATATGTCACTGAAAACTCAGACAAATCGAGTCATTTCTCTGCTTTTTAAAATAATTACTCCTCGTCACACTTTCAGGGCCTCCAGGGGCCTGGTTTGAAAGCAGAACATTCAGGAAAGCCATAGGAAAACAGCATCCTGGCCTAAAAGTTACCACCTGAAATAATAAATATTACATGTGAACAGATGCTTATTTAATGGATTTTGATGGCTTCTTTACCTTTTATTTAAGCACCTTGTATATTGCTAGCATTGAAATAGTATTAATGTCACTGAACTAGAAGGACTCCTCATTAACACCAATAAATGGGAGAGAATGCACTAAGCCAAAAAGTTGCCATCTTATAACTTGTAAAACTCTCTTAAATGTAGATCTGTATTTAAAGCAGCAGGCCAAGTTATTTATGTGATGTTGATGTGGTGCTGAATAGGAAAAAACATAGCAAAATAGAAAGGATTAGGGAGGCGGGGACATAAAATCCTTTAATACTGCTTAGTAAGATATTTTATCCATTTGAAGAAATCTAAAATTCTTTATGAAAGAGCTGTGTGTTTAAAATTGAGGGTGGGTAACGTTGCTAAATCATTGGGTGTTAGCCAGGTTTGGATACAGTGTACAGCTGAAAGGAATGTTAATTTTGTTAGATTATACTTATTGTCAACAATACTTCTCAGAAAACAAAACAAAAAGCCCAGAGCAAACCAAAAAACCAAAAATGTTTGAGAAATTATTCTCAGATTGTCAGAAAAAAGAGTTTGAATAGTTATTTTAGATTTCTTATTTGGAGGGTAATAATTTTGAGTTTGGTTAAAACATGAGAATTCAATAGTATTATTATTATTTTTTTTGAGTGCCTCTAAAATTGTTAATTCTCCTCTTCTTCTGTGCTTCATACCTGGATGGAAAGTTGCTTCAGGATATCAGTCTGCATGTCTGGAGAAACGAATGCTGCTTAGTTTAGGAGCAGACCAGTGAAGCAACACAAGCTGATAGGGCCCTGACTCATTCTCCTTGTTTACACCTGATGTTTAGCTCATCTGCACCTATAATTTCAGCTATTACCTGAGTGTCTGTGATGTTTAGCTGTACCTTTTTGTCCCCAGCCTTTCAGTCATCCCTTCACATTTAACCGTGACTGAGGCAAACTTCTTTGCAGTCACTTACTGTTTAATGAAGGGGTTAGAGTTTCTGGCCCTGTCTCCTCTGTTCTCTGACTTGGAGGCTTTCTCATTGTTCATGTGCTTCCTAACTTTCATCTTAAGGCTTATAAAGAAAACAAGGAGTAACTCCTCACATGTCCCTAGTTAGTAGGCATTACTTTGAACAAACATACATTCTTAGTTTATAATGGAAAATAGTATGGTAGTTACTATTCATACTAAATGTAGGCTGTGAACTTTATGAACTGTTAGAATTTTTTTTTTTCTTTTTTGAGATAGGGTTTCACTCTGTTACCCAGGCTGGAATGCAGTGGCATGATCATATCTTACTGCAGCCTCCATCTCCCAGGCTCAGGTGATCCTCCCACCTCAGCCTCCTGAGTAGCTGGGATTACAGACACACACTACCACGTTCAGTAATTTTTTTTTTATTTTTTATTTTTTTGAGACGACGTCTCGCTCTGTCTCCCAGGCTGGAGTGCAGTGGCATGATCTTGGTTCACTGCAACCTCTGCCTCCCGGGTTCAAGCAATTCTCGTGCTTCAGCCTCCCAGGTAGCTGAGACTACAGGCATGTGCCACCACGCCTGGCTAATTTTTGTATTTTTAGTAGAGATGGGGTTTCGCCATGTTGGCCAGGCTGGTCTCGACCTCCTGGCCTCAAGTGATCTGCCCGCCTCAGCCTCCCAAAGTATTGGGATTATAGGCGTGACCCAACACGCCTGGCCACATCTGATAAATTTTGTATTTTTTGTAGATACAGGGTTTTGCCATGTTTCCCAGGCTCATCTTGAACTCCTGGCCTTAACTGATCCTCCTACCTTAGCCTCCCAAAGTTCTAGGATTAAAGGTGTGAGCCACTGTGCACAGCCTGTTTTCTTTTTTTTTGAGACAGAGTCTCGCTCTTGTTGCCCAGGCTAGAGCGCAGTGGCGCGATCTCAGCTCACTGCAACCTCCATCTCCCGGATTCAAGCAATTCTCCTGCCTCAACCTCCTGAGTAGCTGGGATTACAGGCGCCCACTACCACGCCCGGCTAATTTTTGTACTTTTAGTAGAAATGGGGTTTTGCCGTGTTGGCTAGGCTGGTCTCGAACTCCTGACCTCAGGTGATCTGCCCACCTCAGCCTCCCAAAGTGCTGGGATTACAGGCGTGAGCCACTGCGCCCAGCGTTTTTGTTATTGTTGTTTTGTTTTGTTTTGTTTTTTTTAAGAGACAGGGTCTCACTCTGTCTCCTAGGCTGGAGTGCACTGGCATGATTATAGCTCACTGTAACTAGTTTTGACCTCCTGGCCTTAAGCAATCCTCCTGCCTTAGCCTCTCGAGTAGCTGGAATTAGTGGTACATGTCACCATGCCTGGCTAATTTTTTAATTTTTTTGCAGAGACAGGATCTTGCTGTGTTGCCCAGGCTTGCCTTGAATTTCTGGCCTCAAGTGATCCTCCTACCTAAGCCTCCCAAAGTGCTGGGATTACAGACTGAGCCACTGTGTGTGGTTCTGGAATTTTTACAGATAGTATTAACCTTTGGATTTTTGCCTTTCTTTTCCATTTAAAACAGTTTCCATAAACCCTCCCTTTCCCTTTTTTATTGCAGTGGGAATCCATTGCTTGTTTATTAATAATAATAATAATTCTTATTTTTGAGGCGGAGTTTCACTCTTCTTGCCCAGGCTGGAGTGCAATGGCACGATCTCAGCTCACTGCAACCTCTGCCTCCCAGGTTCAAGCGTTCTCCTGCCTCAGCCTCCCAATTATTATTATTATTTCTGAGATGGAGTATTGCTCTGTCGCCCAGGCTGGAGCATAGTGGCGCGATCCCGGCTTACTGCAACCTCCACCTCCCAGGTTCAAGCAATTCTCCTGCCTCAGCTTCTCAAGGAGCTGGAATTACAGGCACCCGCCACCACGCCTGGCTAATTTTTGTATTTTTAGTGGAGCCGGAGTTTCACCATGTTGGCCAGGCTGGTCTCGAACTTCTGACCTCAAGCGATCCACCAGCCTCAGCTTCCCAAAGTGCTGGGATTACAGGCGTGAGCCACTGTGCCTGGCCAGAATCTATTATTTATTGAGAACTTCCTCTTAATATTGTCTGATCAGCTAAAGACTGGTGAGTACTCTTCTTCACTTATAGTATGAGGAAGCAGAAGTGAACAGCACTGCTGCTCAGCTGCAGTTGCTTCCATAGGCTTGCTAGAAGCACCAGAAGTCTCCCACTGGGCACCAGAATCTTTGGGTTGTGTGCCATCAGGTCTTATTCCATATATGGAATATTATTGCTCCTCAAAAGAAAAACATGTTGAGACAGTAGTTATTAAGAAGTCAGGCTTTGCCACAATCCCTTTTAAATATAGTACCTCAGGCCTTTCCCAACATGAATTTTAAATTCTTTCAGAATCACAAATTTTTCACAAGGACAGATGATTCATTAATTTTGCTTTGTGGAAAGAAAAGATCTCAAGTTAATTTCCACAACCTAAATGAATTGACTGTGGAGTTTAAGCTCTGGGAAAACTAAAACATACTAAGAACATTCAGTTTTAAATGGAAGCAAGATATTTTCAGTTGATCTGCCAGTGTATGGAAATCTGCAGCATTTGCCCCTTCAGTACCGTCTATCCCAATTGCATAGTCTGTGGCCTACATGAGTATTTTTCCACTCCAGTTTACCACATCTTTCTTGGCATCAAATTACTTTTCTACTTAAATGAAATTGCTAGTTTAACCACTGGTGAATGCACTCATGGAAGTGAAAATGAAAACTATTTATTCAAGAGTTTCAGTAATGTTACTGCTGTGTGCATTACATATGACCATAGTATTTTTATACTGATGATCTTTGTTTCCCTAATGTTATATTTTAAGTTGGCTGTGTATGCAGAGTAGAACTCCTTAGCAAACAAGAGTCCTCATACACATGACCCAATTTACTTCCCTAGACTTTAAGGGAGGAAATGTTGTGTACTTTGTGTACAGTTGCCCTCAATTTCATCCTGGGAAATACTTTGTTAACAGAATTCTTTTTTTTTTTTTTTTGAGACTTGCTCTGTCACCCAGGCTGGAGTGCAGTGGCGCGATCTCAGCTTACTGCAACCACCACCTCCTGGGTTCAAGCAATTCTCCTGCCTCAGCCTTCCAAGTAGCTAGGACTACAGGCACGCGTCACCACGCTTGGCAAATTTTTGTATTTTTAGTAGAGACGGGGTTTCACCACATTGGCCAGGCTGGTCTCAAACTCTTGACCTTGTGATTCGCCCACCTCAGCCACCCAAAATGCTGGGATTACAGGTGTGAGCCACCTTGCCCAGCCCAACAGAATTCATATTTAACAGATACCTCTTGTGGCCCCTTGTAAGGCAAGAATAAAGGTCTTCAGTCTTAGCTTCTTTCCTTCCCTCTCTTGTCCATTGATCCTTGGATTTGTGTTCTGGCATCTTGTTTAGTGGGCGTGACATAATGGCTTTTTCTTCTATTTTCTTTCCCATTTTCTCTTTCTTTCATTAGGCATTTCCAACCTGCTTCTTTCATATTTCTCACATATGGCCCCCTAGTGATCCCAGACAAAGAATTCTAAGGTTCTGGTAACTTTAGATGGATTTGAAAGAGGAAAAGGTGGAATAGATAACTTTTCCTGAAATAAAACAGAAGTTTCTAATAATGCTTCTTAAAAATACTGAAATGCAACCAATGTATTATTAAAAATAACCCACTGTACGTTCATGAAATCCTTTCCATTGAGGTCCTGTACTCAGCTATGTGCTTGTTAGGAAGTGATGGGAATGTAGGAACTCTTTGCTCCCACTTTTTTGTTGTTGTTGTCAAAGGCAAGGCTGGGCCTTGCTGTCTACCCTGGCTGGAGTGCAGTGGTGCGATCATAGCTCACAGCATCCTCTAACTCCTGGGCTCAGGAGATTTTCCCGCCTTAGCCTCCCAAGAAACGAGAATTACAGGAGTGTGCCACCACTTGGCTAATTAAAAAAAGTTTTTTTAGTAGAGACAGGGTTCTCACTATGTTGCCCAGGGTGGTCTCGAACTCCTGGGCTCAAGTGATCCTTCTGCCTCAGCCTCCCAAGGAGCTGGAATTACAGGCATGAGTCACTGTTCCCTGCCTCCTTCTACCTTTTAGCTTTTTGTTTAGCGATCATTATTACTCTTCTCTCCATTAGATATACTATTTGATCAAGATGTGGGTAATTAGTCTCTAATTTCCCTACAAGAAAATATTTTCTAGGCCAGGCACGGTGGCTCACGCCTGTAATCCCAGCACTTTGGGAGGCCAAGGTGGGTGGATCACCTGAGGTCGGGAGTTTGAGACCAGCCTGACCAACATGGAGAAACCCTGTCTCTACTAAAAATACAAAATTAGCCGGGCGTGGTGGCGCATGCCTGTAATCCCAGCTACTCAGGAAGCTGAGGCAGGAGAATCGCTTGAACCTGGAAGGTGGAGGTTGCGGTGAGCCAAGATCACTCCATTGCACTCCAGCCTGGGCAACAAGAGCAAAACTCCATCTCAGAAAGAAAAAAAAAAAAGAAAATATCTTCTATAAGCCTTTGTTAATAAGGAATTGGCTGCATTTTTATTTTTATATACTTATTTTTTTTGAGACAGAGTTTTGCTCTTGTTGCCCAGGCTGGAGTGCAGTGGCGCAATCTCAGCTCACTGCAACCTCCACCTCCCAGGTTCAAGTGATTCTCCTGCCTCAGCATCCCTAGTAGCTGGGACTACAGGCGCCTGCCACCATGCCCAACTAATTTTTTGTATTTTTAGTAGAGATGGGGTTTCACCATGTTGGCCAGGCTGGGCTTGAACTCCTGATCTCAGGTGATCCACCTGCCTCAGCCTCCCAACGTGCTGGGATTACAGGCATGAGCCACACTGCGCCGGGCCTTGCATTTTTATTCTTTCAAAATATGAAAGGAATTCTTAGAGGCTTTAAAGTATAGATTTTCCTTTTCTTTTCTTTTCTTTCTTTTTTTTTTTTTTTTTTTTTTTTTGAGAGATGATGTCTTGCTCTGTCGTTCAGGCTGGAGTGCAGTGGCGCAATATCGGCTCACTGCAACCTCCACCTCACCGGTTCAAGTGATTCTCCTGCCTCGGCTTCCCGAGTAGCTTGGACTATAGGCGTGTGCCACCACGCCCAGCTAATTTTTGTATTTTTTCGGTAGAGATGGCGTTTCACTATATGTTGGCCAGGCTGGTTTCGAACTCCTGACCTCAGGTGATCCGCCTGCCTTGGCCTCCCAAAGTGCTGGGATTACAGGCGTGAGCCACCGTGCCTGGTCAAAGTATAGATTTTTCAAAATCAAAATTTGATTTTATCTTACATTTTATGTTGACCAATTATAAAGTAGATAAGAAAATAAGAAAATTGACATTGTCGAGATTCAGTTTAAATGTGTATTTTAAAAATAATTTTTGATTTATTACATACCTTCAGAAAAGTGCACAAATCATAAAAACGTGCAGCTGGATGAATTTTCACAGGCTGAGCATACTTTTGTTAGCAGTGCCCAGATCAGGAAACATTATCAAAACCTAAAATCCTACTCATGCACATTTTCAGGCACTTCACCTCCCATCCAAGTGTAGCCTCTAATACTGTAGCTTAGTTTTCCCTGTTTTTGAACTTCATGTAAAAATGAAAAAAATAGGCCAGGTGTGGTGGCTTATGCCTGTAATCCCAGCACTTTGGGAGGCTGAGGCAGGCGGATCACCTGAGATCAGGAGTTCGAGACCAGCCTGGCCAACATGATGAAACCCCCATCTCAACTAAAAATACAAAAATTAGCCAGGCATGGTGGTGCTCGCCAGTAATCCCAGCTACTTGGGAGGCTGAGATGGGAGAATTGCTTGAACCTGGGAGGTAGAGGTTGCAGTGAGCTGAGATAGCACCATTGCACTCCAGTCTGGGTGACACAGTGAGACTTCATCTCAAAAAAAAAAAAAAAAAAGCCAGGCACGGTGGCTCATGCCTGTAATCCCAGCACTTTGGGAGGCCGAGGTGGGCGGATCACCTGAGGTCAGGAGTTTGAGAGCAGCCTGACCAACATGGAGAAACCCTGTCTCTACTAAAAGTACAAAACTAGCCGGGCATGGTGGTGCATGTCTGTAATCCCAGCTACTAGGGAGGCCAAGGCAGGAGAATCTCTGGAACCCAGGAGGCGGAGGTGGCGGTGAACTGAGATTGTGCCACTGCACTCCAGCCTGGGCAACAAGAGCAAAACTTCGTCTCAAAAAAAAAAAAAGTAAAAGATATAGTATAGTATGTACTCTTTTGTGTTTGGCTTCTTTTCCTTAGCTTACTTTTATGAGCTTAAACCATTTGCTGTGTATACCTGTAGTTTATTCTTTCTCATTGTTATACTGCATATTTTGAATTTTTCACAATTTATCCATTCTAGTGTAGAAGAGGTTCAGAGACAGATTCTGTATTTGCCAGAGGCACAGAATTAAAAAAGAAAAGATCTTTAAAACAGTGAAGAATAAAACAAATATTTTAACAAAACCTTGCTTATTTTACTAGGTAAAAAACATCTAGGCTGGGCGCGGTGGCTCACGCCTGTAATCCCAGCACTTTGGGAGGCCTAGGCGGGCGGATCATGAGATCAGGAGATCGAGATCATCCTAGCTAACACAGTGAAACCCAGTGTCTACTAAAAATACAAAAAAAAAAAATCTGGAGTACAAGAACCAGAAATATACATATTTCCTTCTGTACCTAGCATAGTACCTTACTCAAATATTTGTTTGTTGTATGAACAAAGAGGTGACTGAGAAACTAGATGAATTTTTGAGTGTGTGTGTGCGCGCGCGCACGCGCGCGTGTGTGTGTGTGTGTTTTTGAGATGGAGTCTCGCTCTGTTGCCCAGGCTGGAGTGCAGTCGCCCGATCTCAGCTCATTGCAAGCTCCGCCTCCCAGGTTCAGGCCATTCTCCTGCCTCCTGAGTAGCTGAGACTGCAGGTGCCTGCCACCACACCCGGCTAATTTTCTTGTATTTTTAGTAGAGACAGGTTTCACCGTGTTAGCCAGGATGGTCTCGATCTCCTGACCTCGTGATCCGCCTGCCTCAGCCTCCCAAAGTGCCTGGCCACCGTGCCTGGCCAAATTTTTGAATGTTTTATATCAACTTTTAGGTTCTCTTTCCTATGCTGTTTGGGAAGATATTGAAATTAGCCTGAACTATCATTGCTGTATTGCTGCTTCTACCAATTCCATTATTATCTGTGTGTATACATGCCTTTTACTATAAGCTTGGTATGTTTAATTCTGTCTAGAAGTGTTATATCATTGCTTCTCTCTGTATTATAGAAGTTTGACATCAGATTAAATTTGTTATCTTGAAATACTCTGCTTTATGGTAATTCAACCAGTATTTAATTCAGTAGACATTGAATGAACATCCCCTACGTATTAGTCAGTGTTGCAGAGGTGCTTGTTTGAAATCTGGCCATTGGTGGAAATACTTTAAACAGTTTTTGTAGCTATCACAGTAGCTCATATTTTAGTAGCTATATTTTATATGTTTTTAGTCTACTTTAATGCACATGATTTTGCTCAAGATATGTTTTTGTTGAATGACTTAGGAGATTTGCTCCTTAATTCTTCATGCTGAGTTTAAACTTATATCTAATTTAGAAGGAGAGATACAGTACAAAGATACCTTTTTCTTACATAACCGAATGAGTCCCCCACCTCAAGATGTTTAAACTATATAGATCTTGTAGTGTACTCAACAAAGTTCCCATTCAAAATGCTAAAAGTTTAGCAAGATAGTGTAGACATGGCACAATCTTAGAGATCCCCATTATTGTAATTTCTTCATTTTGGTAAGTTTGACATTCGGACATTCTGATTTTTGTTATTTAATTTTTTTTTTTTTTTTTTTTTTAGACGGAGTTTTGCTTTTGTTGCCCAGGCTGGAGTGCAATGGCGCAATCTCAGCTCACCACCATCTGCCTCCTGGGTTCAAGCAATTCTCCTGCCTCAGCCTCCCAAGTAGTTGGATTACAGGTGCACACCACCATGCCTGGCTAACTTTGTATTTTTAGTAGAGAAATGTAAAAAAATGTATTATGGTTTTTTGTTTTGGTTTGGTTTTTTGAGATGGAGTATCGTTCTGTTGCCCAGGCTGGAGTTCAGTGGCGCAGTCTTGGCTCACTGTAACCTACACCTCCCAGGTTCAAGCTATTCTCCTGTCTCGGCCTCCCAAGTAGCTGGGATTACAGGCACGTGCTGCCATGCCTGGATAATTTTTTGTATTTTAATAGAGACGGGGTTTCACCATGTTGCCCAGGCTGGTCTCGAACTCCTGATATCAGGCAATCCACCTGCCTCGGCCTCCCAAAGTGCTAGGATTACAGGCATGAGCCACCGCGCCCGGCCATATTATGTTTTTAGAGACAGGCTCTTGCTCTGTTGCCCAGGCTGGAGTGCAGTAGTGTGATCAGCTTGGAACTCCTGGGCTCTAGGGATCCTCCCACCTCAGCCTCCCAAGTAGCTGGAACTACAGGCATGTGCCACCCTGCCTGGCTAATTTTTAAGAAATATAGAAGGACTGTGTGGTAGATAGAGCTCCCTCTCCCCTCTCCCCTCCCCCCTCCCCCCTCTCCCCTCTCCCCTCTCCCCTCTCCCCTCTCCCCTCTTTCCACGGTCTCCCTCTGATGCCGAGCCGAAGCTGGACGGTACTGCTGCCATCTCAGCTCACTGCAACCTCCCTACCCGATTCTCCTGCCTCAGCCTGCCGAGTGCCTGCGATTGCAGGCATGCGCCGCCACGCCTGACTGGTTTTCGTATTTTTTTGGTGGAGACGGGGTTTCGATGTGTCGGCTGGGCTGGTCTCCAGCTCCTAACCGCGAGTGATCCGCCAGCCTCGGCCTCCCGAGGTGCCGGGATTGCAGACGGAGTCTCGTTAACTCAGTGCTCAATGGCGCCCAGGCTGGAGTGCAGTGGCGTGATCTCGGCTCGCTACAACCACCTCCCAGCCGCCTGCCTTGGCCTCCCTAAGTGCCGAGATTGCAGCCTCTGCCTGGCAGCCACCCCGTCTGGGAAGTGAGGAGCGTCTCCGCCTGACTGCCCATCGTCTGGGATGTGAGGAGCCCCTCTGCCTGGCTGCCCAGTCTGGAAAGTGAGGAGCGTCTCTGCCCGGCCGCCATCCCATCTAGGAAGTGAGGAGCGCCTCTTCCCGGCCGCCATCACATCTGGGAAGTGAGGAGCGTCTCTGCCCGGCCGCCCATCGTCTGAGATGTGGGGAGCACCTCTGCCCTGCCGCCCCGTCCGGGATGTGAGGAGTGTCTCTGCCCGGCCGCCCTGTCTGAGAAGTGAGGAGACCCTCTGCCTGGCAACCGCCCCGTCTGAGAAGTGAGGAGCCCCTCCGCCCGGCAGCCACCCCGTCTGAGAAGTGAGGAGCGTCCTCCCTCCTCGTCTGGGAGGGAGGTGGGGGGGTCAGCCCCCCGCCCGGCCAGCCACCCCGTCCGGGAGGTGAGGGGCACCTCTGCCCGGCCGCCCCTACCGGGAAGTGAGGAGCCCCTCTGCCCGGCCAGCCGCCTCGTCCGGGAGGGAGGTGGGGGGGTCAGCCCCCCGCCTGGCCAGCCGCCCCGTCCGGGAGGCGAGGGGTGCCTCTGCCCGGCCGCCCCTACTGGGAAGTGAGGAGCCCCTCTGCCCGGCCAGCCGCCCCGTCCGGGAGGGAGGTGGGGGGGTCAGCCCCCCTCCCGGCCAGCCGCCCCATCCGGGAGGGAGGTGGGGGGATCAGCCCCCTGCCCGGCCAGCCGCCCTGTCCAGGAGGTGGGGGGGGCGCCTCTGCCCGGCCGCCCCTACTGGGAAGTGAGGAGCCCCTCTGCCCGGCCAGCCGCCCCGTCCGGGAGGGAGGTGGGGGGGTTAGCCCCCCGCCTGGCCAGCCGCCCCATCCGGGAGGTGAGGGGCGCCTCTGCCCGGCCGCCCCTTCTGGGAAGTGAGGAGCCCCTCTGCCCGGCCAGCCGCTCTGTCTGGGAGGGAGGTGGGGGGTCAGCCCCCCGCCCGGCCAGCCGCCCCGTCCGGGAGGGAGGTGGGGGGGTCAGCCCCCCGCCCGGCCAGCCGCCCCGTCCGGGAGGGAGGTGGGGGGGTCAGCCCCCCGCCCGGCCAGCCGCCCCGTCCGGGAGGGAGGTGGGGGGGTCAGCCCCCCGCCCGGCCGCCCCGTCCGGGAGGGAGGTGGGGGGTCAGCCCCCCACCCGGCCAGCCGCCCCGTCCGGGAGGGAGGTGGGGGGGTCAGCCCCCCGCCCGGCCAGCCGCCCCGTCCAGGAGGGAGGTGGGGGGATCAGCCCCCCGCCCGGCCAGCCGCCCTGTCCGGGAGGTGAGGGGCGCCTCTGCCCGGCCGCCCCTAGCGGGAAGTGAGGAGCCCCTCTGCCCGGCCAGCCGCCCCCTCCGGGAGGGAGGTGGGGTCAGCCCCCCGCCGGGCCAGCCGCCCCGTCGGGGAAGTGAGGGGCGCCTCTGCCCAGCTGCCCCTACTGGGAAGTGAGGAGCCCCTCTGCCTGGCCAGCCGCCCTGTCCGGGAGGGAGGTGGGGGGTCAGCCCCCCGCCTGGCCAGCCGCCCCGTCCGGGAGGGAGGTGGGGGGGGTCAGCCCCCCGCCCGGCCAGCCGCCCCGTCCGGGAGGTGAGGGGCGCTTCTGCCCGGCCGCCCCTACTGGGAAGTGAGGAGCTCCTCTGCCCGGCCACCACCCCATCTGGGAGGTGTACTCAACAGCTCATTGAGAACGGGCCATGAAGACAATGGCGGTTTTGTGGAATAGAAAGGGGGGAAAGGTGGGGAAAAGATTGAGAAATCGGATGGTTGCTGTGTCTGTGTAGAAAGAGGTAGACACGGGAGACTTTTCATTTTGTTCTGTACTAAGAAAAATTCTTCTGCCTTGGGATCCTGTTGATCTGTGACCTTACCCCCAACCCTGTGCTCTCTGAAACATGTGCTGTATCCACTCAGGGTTGAATGGATTAAGGGCGGTGCAAGATGTGCTTTGTTAAACAGATGCTTGAAGGCAGCATGTTCATTAAGAGTCATCACCACTCCTTAATCTCAAGTACCCAGGGACACAAACACTGCGGAAGGCCGCAGGGTCCTCTGCCTAGGAAAACCAGAGAACTTTGTTCACTTGTTTATCTGCTGACCTTCCCTCCACTATTGTCCTGTGACCCTGCCAAATCCCCCTCTGCGAGAAACACCCAAGAATGATCAATAAAAAAGAAAAAAAAAAAAAAAAAAAGAAAAAAAAAAAAAAAAAGAAATATATTTTGTAGGCCGGGCACAGCGGGTCACGCCTGTAATCCCAGCACTTTGGGAGGCTGAGGTGGGCGGATCCCCTGAGGTCAGGAGTTCCAGACTAGCATGGCCAATATGGGGAAACCTCATCCCTACTAAAAATACAAAAATTAGTCAGGCGTGGTGGCGCGCTTGTAATCCCAGCTCCTAGGGAGACTGAGGCAGGAGAATCACTTGTACCTGGGAGGCGGAGGTTGCAGTGAGCCGAGATTGCACCACTGCACTCCAGCCTGGGCCACAGAGCGAGACTCCGTCTCAAAAATATATATATATTTTGTAGAGACAGGTTCTTGCTGTGTTGCCCAGGGTGGTTTTGAACTCCTGGCCTCCAGCATTCCTTTCACCTTGGCCTCCCAAAAGTGTCCAATTTCTGTTAATTAAAAAAATTAAATTTTTAAAATTTAATGGGCTGATTAAAAAAAACCCAATAAATATAAAATTGTTTGAAAGCAATGAAAAAATCTATTAATTGGACCAAAGCTTAGGGTAATATTCTGGGACACTTTGGAGAGAAACAACTTCTATAATTTTAATTTCATGCCCAGTACTTTTGAGTGTATGTATTTAAGGTTGTTTTATTAACCATTTCAAATGTAAATATCCTAATACCATTTAATAATTCTTTAGTTACTCTTCAACATAAACTTGAATTTAAAAAAGGAAACAAAGCCAGGCATGGTGGCATATACCTGTAGACCCAGCTACTTGGCTCAGGAGGCTGAGGTGGGAGAATCATTTGAACCCAGGAGTTTGAGGTTTGAGTCCAGCTTGGGCAACATAATGAGACCCCATCTCAAGGAAAAAAGAAAAAAAAAAAAAGGGAAAGAAAAGAAAAACAGGCGGAAGTGAAAAATATTTCCTATGTGCCTTCTGTTGTTAATTGGTTTGTTTGTTTTACATGGATTTATATATTAAAGCTAGGGCCAAATTTGGGATAACCTGAGCAGCTGTCTTTGGAATGCACAGAAAATGCCTTTACTAGAGTATGTGTTATTACCTGAGGGTGGGACTCCCTTAGCAAACACCTTATACTAATGTCCTGGTCACAAGGTTGTGATGTGTTTGATACATGAGTGAGATATACGTTGTGTCCTTTCTTTTAAGTTCTTCAAAAATAAACCCTTATTCATTATCCTCTGAAGTTTGCAGTCTGTATTTTGGTGGTGATCTTAAGCTCTGCTTTAAGGAAAAAGTCTTTTATAGGTTTTAGGGTACTTCTTTCCTTTGTGTACTTATCTTGGTAGCTCTTTAAGGAAGAATAATCCCTAACAGCCAAGACTACCTTTCATGATATCTTACAACCCTTAACTGACTATCAACAACCTTTCAACAGTAACTCCCTGATTATCTATCACCTTGAACCCTACACTCTAGCCTTTCCTAGCTACTTTCATTTGTCTGAATGTTTCTTTTTCCCCTTGCCTCTAAGTCTTTGCCTCTGTGCTGTAACACTAGCCAGGCAGGCTTATTTCTAGGTTATCTGCCTGGGACTCTTCTACTTGTCTTTTAATGATCAAGGTGTCCTATGTGAAACCTTTCCTGACTGACTCCACCCTACCACCCCCACTTCAAAGTTGAGCACGCCTTTGTGTTTGTATTTATTTATTTATTTATTTTTGAGACAGAGTCTCTCTCTGTCACCAGGCTGGACTGCAGTGGCGTGATCTCAGCTCACTGCAACCTCTGCCTCCTGGGTTCAAGCGATTCTCCTGCCTCAGCTTCCCAAGCAGCTGGGACTACAGGCGTGCACCACCAGGCCCAGCTGATTTTTGTATTTTTAGTAGAGACAAGTTTTCACCATGTTGGCCAGGATGGTCTCGATCTCTTGACTTCATGATCCACCCGCCTCGGCCTCCCAAAGTCCTGGGATTACAGGCGTGAGCCACCGCGCCCAGCCTTTATTTTTCTTTTTGAGACGGAGTTTCACTCTTGTTGCCCTGGCTGGAGTGCAATGGCACGATCTTGGCTCACCGCAACCTCCGCCTCCTGGGTTCAAGCGATTCTCCTGCCTCAGCCTCCTGAGTAGCTGGGATTACAGGCATGCACTACCACGCTTGGCTAATTTTGTATTTTTGTAGAGATAGGATTTCTCCATGTTGGTCAGGCTGGTTTCGAACTCCCAACCTCAGGTGATCTGCCCGCCTCGGCCTCCCAAAGTGCTGGGATTACAGGCGTGAGCCACCTTGCCTAGCCTGTGTTATTTTTTTACTTTGTATATTTTGTATGTATTTCTATAGTAGTGCTTAATATACTGAGTCGTAATTATTTATTCATTAGTAGAGTATAGTAATGGTTACATGCTTGATCTTTCCATCTTTGCTATTTAATGGCAGAGTGACAGTGGCAAGTCTTTTTTTAATCATTAAGACCTCAGTTTCTTTATATGTAAAATGGGAGTAAAAACGTGCCCATTTTATAAGGTTATTGTGAGATTAAATGAAATTATACACATTTCATTAATTATACACATTAAAGCAAAGCACTTACCTCTTTTTGGCACATATTGCATGTTAAATTGGTAGTAAAAGGGGTGATTTCATGTGTGTCCTCTGTTATATATTGGCTTCTCGAATAAAACACATGGAATGTGTTTTATTCTCAGTATTTTGCCTATGATAGGTTTCTTCAGAAAATGCTTACTCAGTGGGTTGATAATTGTCCACTACTATGAGAATTTCACACCCACTTTTCTTTATGTTCTTGTATACTTTGAAAAAATTTTTCATTCTGATAGTCTGTACTATGATAAATACTGTTATTCTTCTTATTTTTTTTTTGAGATGGAGTCTCACTCTGTCACTGAGGCTGGAGAGCAGTGGCATAATCTTGGCTCACTGCAGCCTCTGCCTCCTGGGTTCAAGTGATTCTCCTGCCTCAGCCTCCCAAGTAGCTGGGAGTACAGGCGCGTGCCACCATGCCCGGCTAATTTTTGTATTTTTAGTAGAGATGGGGTTTCACCATGCTGGCCAGGCTGGTCTGGAACTCCTGACCTTGTGTTCCACCCACCTTAGCATCCCAAAGTACTGGGATTATAGGTGTGAGCCACCGTGCCCAGCCGATAAATACTATCATTTTAGAGTTCTTTTTTTTTTTTTTTTTTTTTTGAGACAGAGTCTCACTCTGTTGCCCAGGCTAGAGTGCAGTGGCATGATCTCGACTCATTGCAGCCTCTGCTCCCAGGTTCAAGTGATTCTCCTGCTTCAGCCTTCCAAGTAGCTGGGACTACAGGCACCTGCCACCATGCCCGGCTAATTTTTTTTGTAGTTTTTAGTAGAGATGGAGTTTCACCATCTTGGCCAGGCTAGTCTTGAACTCCTGACCTTGTGATCCACCCGCCTCGGCCTCCCAAAGTGCTGGGATTACAGGTGTGAGCCACCACGCCCAGCCTTTTATTTTTTTTTTTTTATTTTTTTTTTGAGACAGAGTCTCGCTCTGTTGCCCAGGCTGGAGTGCAGTGGTGTGATCTCGGCTCACTGCAACCTCCATCTCTCAGGTTCAAGTGATTCTCCTGCCTCAGCCTCCCAAGTAGCTGGGATCACAAGTGTGCACCACCACGCCCGGCTAATTTTTTTGTATTTTGTATTTTGTATTTTTCCATATAGACAGAGTTTCACCATGTTGGCCAGGCTGGTTTTGAACTCCTGACCTCAAGTGATCTGCCCACCTCAGCCTCCCAAAGTGCTAGGATTACAGGTGTGACCCACTGCGCCTGGTCTTATTTTAAAGTTTTTGTATAGTGTGTTGTGGCTTCAACATATATACAACTCTAATAAACATATATTTTATATGTACATATGTGTGTATGTATGTTTGAGGCAGAGTCTCGCTCTGTCGCCCAGGCTGGATTGCAGTGGCACGATCTTGGCTCACTGCAACCTCCACCTCCCGGGTTCAAGTGATTCTCCTGCCTCAGCCTCCTGAGTAGCTGGGATTACAGGCGCCTGCCACCACACCTGGCTAATTTTGGTATATTTAGTAGAGATGGGGTTTCACCATGTTGGCCAGGCTGGTCTGGAACTCCTGACCTCAGGTGATCCACCCATCTCAGCCTCCCACAGTGCTGGGATTACAGACATGAGCCACCGTGCCTGGCCTGTTTTTTATCTTAATATTAATTTAATTTAATTTTGACATATGGTCTCGCTCTGTCACCCAGGCTGGAGTGCAGTGGTGCAGTCTTGACTCACTGCAACCTCCACCTCCTAGACTTAAGCGATTCTCCTGCCTAAGCCTCCCAGGTAGCTGGGATTACAGGCATGTGCCACCATGCCTGACTAATTCTGTATTTTTAGTACAGATGGGGTTTCACCATGTTGGCCAGGCTGTTCCCGAACTCCTGACCACAGATGATCCACTCACCTCAGACGATCCACCCACTCCCTCCCAAAGTGTTGGGATTACAGACGTGAGCCACTGTGCCCGGCCTATTTTAACTTTAAGTAAGGGTTACTTACCATCCTGGGTAACGCAGTGAGAGCCTGTCTCTATGAAAATATTAAAAAATTAGCCAGGTGTGGTGATGCATGCCTGTTGTCCCAGCTACACGGGAGGCTGAGGTGGGAGGATCCCTTGAGCCCAGGAATTTGAGGCTGTAGGAATTCAAGGCTGTAGGATTGTGCCACTGCATTTCAGCCTAAGTGACAAAGATTGTCTCTAAAAATAAAAAAAGAAAAGTGAGATGTTTCCTATTAAAGAAGCCATTATGGTTCATACGTGTATGTTCTCCTACTCATTCCAGGTACTTCTTTGCATTGTTACTGAGATAATGTTTGTTTACCATTCTTCTGCTTCCAGGATTTCCACCAACAGAAACTAAAAACTTAATTATTAAATTAGAGCACTGGGACGTTTTAAAGATTTGTGGATGTGTGTGCGGTACCAAAGCTATTATAACTTGAATTTTCAGCTTTTTTCTAGCCTTTATGATGTTAGTGTGACAGGTTCATATATTTAAGAAGGTGCTGAGAGGAGCATGTTTCTTTAGAGTCCTGGCTTGCTTTATGCGCTTTATCTCATTAACCTTCACAGCAGTTCTATTGCATGCATAGATCAGATACAGAAAGGCTCAGAGGTTTTTCTTTTGTTTTTGATACAGGGTCCTGATCTGTCACCCAGGCTGGAGTGCAGTGGTGTGATCACAGCTCACTGCAGCCTCAAACTCTCAGGCTCAAGTGATCCTTGCACCTCAGCCTCCTGAGTAGCTAGGACCACCGGTATGCACCACTGTGCCTGGCTAATTAAAAAGAAAAAAATTTGTAGAGATGAGGGTGGGGAGGTCTTACCGTGTTACCCAGGCTGGTCCCGAACTTCTGGGCTCAAGCCGTCCTCTGTCCTCGGCCTCACAAAATACAGGGATTAACAGACAGGAGCCACTGCACCCAGCCCATTATGTATATAAGATAATACTTCTTGGAAGGAGGTTCTAATTATTTTGTTAATTCATTCAGTAAACACTTACTGAGCTCCTGCTCTTTACCATGTACCCTGTCAATTTCTGAAATCCATGAAAATGTCAAGTTCTGCTGAATTAGGTAATAATGGTAATACCTGAAATTTGTATGGCTTTCACAATTTTTAAAATTATTTTTCACGTTAATTCACTTAATCTTCATAATAATTCCCTAAGGATAGGTATTATGATTTTATATATAAAGAAATTGAAATCAGGCTGGGCACGGTGGCTCACGCCTATAATCCCAGTACTTTGGGAGGCCACGGTGGGAGGATTGCATGAGATCAGGAGTTCAAGACCAGTCTGGGCAACGTGATGAAATCCCACCTCTACAATTAAAAAAAAAAAAAAATTAGCTGAGCATGGTGTGCACCTATAGTTTCAGCTACTCAGGAGGCTGAGATGGGAAGATCGCTTATACACGGGAAGTCACAGCTGCATTGAGCTGTGATTGCACCATTGTACTCCAGCCCCATGGGTGACAGAGTGAGACCCTGCCCCCCGCCAAAAAAAAAAAAAAAATAGAAGTAATGGAATTAAACCACTTACATGGATGTAAGCTCTGAAGGGATGGACGTATGGGAAGCACAATCTCTTCTAAAAAGTAATAACCTTCTTTTGAAAAATAGTATTCTTCTCTGGTGCCATTTATCTACTTTTAGCTTGGCTGGGATTGCTGTGCCACTTTTCTAACCATGCTCTTCCCCTGTCATTGCTGCAAAGCCCGTGAGTGGGAAGGAGAGTGTGGCTATGACTGTCCAGGCTCCTTAGTACTTCCAATGGCTCAAAAACGACCATTTGCTTCTGGAGTGGGAAGCCTACTGACTTAAATATTGATCCCTGATCATTTTTTTTTTTAAGTCTGGATATCTGACATAGAAAAAGTGAGTTATTTCTGAGTGAAAAGACTGTGGCCTGAATCTTTACAGTACGTTAATGGTAAAGTAATAAAATGTAGCCTTCTGTTAGATTATTAGCCAAGGCATATGTTTGGCCTTTCTTTTTCCTTGTTTCCCATTTTTAAAACATGAATTAAAATGCTCACTCACTGGGGAGGCCGAGGTGGGCAGATTACTTGAGCCCAGGAGTTCGTGACCAGCCTGGGCAACATGGTGAAACCCTGTCTCTACAAAAAATAGAAAAATTAGCCAAACATGGTGGCATGCACCTGTAATCCCAGGTACTTGGGAGGCTGAGGTGGAAGGATTGCTTGAACCCAGGACATTGAGGCTGTAGTGACTGTGATTGAGCCACTGCACTCCAGCCTGGATAATAGAGCAAGACCCTGTCTCAAAAAAATAAAATTAAAAATTTTAAAATGCTCACTTACTCTCATAACTGGTGAGACTTTTGTGTTAATCTTAGATAAAAGCTGACTACTTCAGTTTTTAACTATAAAGACCCAGTGAGCAAGCTTGAGTTCTGACTCATTTGTACTGGCTGCTGAGTAATCTATACAAATAGTGCTTTATGATTTTATGCTATCTTAAAAAAACAAATGGAAGATTGGAGATAAATTCAGGAGCAGATGACAAGGGTTTTTAGCCATGGCTTTGCCGTAGGCTGGCTGTGACTTAGAAGAAGTTTTCTAATTTCTTTAGGCCTCAGATTTCTTAGGTTTCAGTTTAAATATCTTTATAAATAAGCATGTTGTAGGAGTCTCTCAACTTATCCTGGTTGAGAGAGCTGCCTGAAAAAAAATTTTTTTAGGTAAAAATGAACATGTTGGACTGAATTATTACTGAGGTCTCCTGTAGCTCTGAAATTCTGTTATCTGTTGTCTTTGTGCACAGGACACTTTGTGTGTGTGGTGGCAGGTGGTAAACACAATACACTTGGAGTTAATAGTTATTTCATTAATCTTCTCTAAGTATGGTAATTTAACTAGGCTATATTTGGGTATAGCTCTATAATTCATGTATATGTATTATAGTGGTGAATCTTTCTTCTTTCCTAGAATAATCTCCAGGAGAGAGAGGAGGATTTAGCATGCATAAAGATAAATATAATCACAGGATAAGCATGCTTACTGATTATAGGAAGCTAATATTAACACATATTGGCTGTCAGTTGCAAGGGCAAACTTCCACATATCCAAAGCTGCTCTATAGTATTAACTTAATATTACTTGACAAGAAAATTTGTCATGGAATTTTGGAATTAAATGTAGATAGTTCTAAAATGACAGTATTCTTTGATGTTTTCAAAGCACTGATGGTTCAATTTTCTTTTCTTCTTCTTTTTTTTTTTTTTTTTCTTGAGATGGAGTCTCACTTTGTTGCCCAGGCTGGAGTGCAGTGGCACGATCTCGGCTCACTGCAAGCTCTGCCTCCCAGGTTCACGCCATTCTCCTGCCTCAGCCTCACGAGTAGCTGGGACTACAGGCGCCCGCCACCACACCCGGCTAATGTTTTGTATTTTTAGTAGAGACGGGGTTTCACTGTGTTAGCCAGGATGGTCTTGATCTCCTGACCTCGTGATCCACCTGCCTCGGCCTCCCAAAGTGCTGGGATTACAGGCATGAGTCACTGTGCCCGGCCTGCTACAAACAATTTTTTAAAATCTCAAATCATAAGAGGTCTGAAGGTAGACTCTTTTAGGACTGATGCAGCACTCTATGATAATCATGTTTGTTCTGTTATTCATAATAAGGTTGTTTATCTCATGATTGCAACTCCAGACATCTTATCCAAAGCTGCCTTGAGGCATAAATTCAAAGCAGGAAGAAGGGGAAAGGGAAAGATACTGGTTGGGTCTGTCCTCTTTATCAAGAAAAGCTTTCCCAGATGCCCCTTACAGATTTTAGCTTACATCTTGTTGGCCATAACTAGTGGAATGGTTACCAGTAACTGCAAGGGGCATTGGAGAAGTGAGTATTTAACTTTATGGTGAAGATAGATAGGAGAGAGAGGAGGATTGGGAGTGGGTATTGGATTAGCCATCCAAGTGTCTAATACATACTTGTTAAGTTTGCAGTACCTGTAAGACATCAGGTCTGGTTCAGGAACGTTTCGTTGTTTAGCCATAAATACCATATTATGAACCATGGAACTACAGTTGATTGATATTAGGAAAGATTAAATAACCTAAGGAAAATTAGATCAGGACCATCAAGGGCCATCATGGAAGAGCTGGGGAATAGGGAGATGTTAATTTAATGGCTGGATCACTGGAGATGTCAACTCAAAGAACATTCTAATATATCTCTGGAATATGAGGCAGTCCCTCCAAAGGCAGAACAAATAGTATTGCAGAATGTGATGATTTATGTTTAGCTGAGAATCTTAAGTGCATGTAATGGCAGTTAACAGTCATTACTACACATATGATTAGAATACAAGCCTAGAGACTAAATAATTTGCTCAAGTCCATGCTGTGAGTCAGTAATAGTGCAAGAGGGGGAAAGAAAATAACTCAGTTCTCTGAGGCAGTGAATATGATTCTAGTATATTTAAAAAGCCCATCTCATTTGGTTGTAAATTTCTTCAATTATTTAATAGTTTGTACGCAATAGTCATAGAAACCAGATTTTATTTTATTTTGTTTTGTTTTGTTTTGTTTTGTTTTGTTTTTGGAGATGGAGTCTCACTGTGTTACCAAGCTGGAGTGCAGTGGCGCGATCTTGGCTCACTGCAACCTCCGACTCCCTGGTTTAAGCGATTCTCCTGCCTCAGCCTCTCGAGTAACTGGGATTATAGGCACGTGCCACCACGCCCAGCTAATTTTTGTATTTTTGGTAGAAACGGGGGTTTCACCATGTTGGCCGGGATGGTCTTGATCTCCTGACCTCATGATCTGCCTGCCTTGGCCTCCCAAAGTGCTGGAATTACAGGCATGAGCCACTGTGCCCAACCCCAGGTTTTGCATTTTTAAGCGAAGGTACCCATAACTTACTTAAGCCTCTTGATGGTTTTATGTAAGTGTTTAGAAAATGTATGTTCCAATGCAAGAAAGTCAGATTTTTTTTTTTTTTTTTTTTGAGACAGAGTCTTACTCGTTGCCCAGGCTGGAGTGCAGTGGCATGATCTCGGCTCACTGCAAGCTCCATCTCCCAGATTCACGCCATTCTCCTGCCTCAGCCTCCTGAGTAGCTGGGACTACAGGCACCCGCCACCACACCCGGCTAATTTTTTGTATTTTTAGTAGAGATGGGGTTTCATCATGTTAGCCAGGATGGTCTCGATCTCCTGACCTCTGATCCTCCCGCCTCAGCCTCCCAAAGTGCTGGGATTACAGGCGTGAGCCACCGCGCCCGGCCAAAAATTTTTTTTAGAGACAAGGTCTCCCTATATTGCCCAGGCTAGTCTCAAACTCTTGGCCTCAAGCGATCCACTTGCCTCAGCCTTCCAAAGCCCTAGGATTACAGGAATAAACCACTGTGCCTGGCCCAGTTCTATGTGTTTTGATGGGTATATACGGTCTATAACTGTCACCACAATTAAGATACATAATATTTCTATCACCCCCAAAAGTTCCCCTGTTCCTCACTTGTAGTTAGTCCTTTTCTCCAACAAGAGCCAGTCTCTAGCAACCACTACTTTGTTTTCTGCCTTTATTGTTTTGCCTTTTCCAGATTGTCATATATGTGGACTCACACAGTATGTAGCCTTTTGATTCTGGTAAGAAAGTCAGATTTGAAGAACGTTTACAAATACAATATAGTAACGCTTATTGTGGCCATTTCATGTTTTAAAAAAAGTGAATACAAAGGTTTAAAACATTCAAAACTAAAAGTAAACTTTGTAGTAACAAATACTGGTAGTTCACACTTACATACTCCATTGCATTTAGTGTTTACATGTCCCACTTCCTTCTAAACCTAAATTCCTGAACACCTAACACATTGCTTCTACAATGTAATAAATGCTTGATACATGATTTTCTAGTGATGGATGATGTGTTTCTTTTGAAAAATTCTCTGAAATTTTTATCTCATTCCTGAGTTTTATAGGTACTGTTTTCTCTGTTTTACTTATAGGAAACTAATAGAATGTCTGGAAATTTTCTACCAAAAATCTTGAAACTTCTGTATAAGAAATTCGTTATGTCAGACAGGGCGTGGTGGCTTACACCTGTAATTCCAGCAGTTTGGGAGACTGACGTGGGCAGATCACTTGAAGTCAGGAGTTTGAGACCAACTTGATCAACATGGCAAAACCCCTTCTCTCCTAAAAATACAAAAATTAGCCAAGCATGGTGGCGCACGCCTGTAATCCCAGCTCCTCGGGAGGCTGAGACACGAGAATTGCTTGAACCAATGAGGTGGTGGTTGCAGTGAGCCCAGATAATGCCACTGTATTCCAGCCTGGATGACAGAATAAGACTCTCTCTCAAAAAAAGGAAATTTGTTATGTCAGAGTAGAACAATTCTCTTTGCAAATAAGTGGTGTATCAAGGGCTTGAATTCAGATCTTGGTTAATACCTATAATACCTGTCTCTATTAGAAGACTCATGGAACTCAGGTATGAGCTGATAGATACAAAGCAAAGCAAAACAAAACCTACTGAAGCCTCTGGTTGCAAAATAGCACAAAGCTTGAGTCTTTGTTGACACTGCATACTTGACATTTAAACTCAAATGTTTAGGTATTATTTGCCATGAACAACATTGTTTTAAAACTTCCAAAAGATCTTTTCCTAGATAGTCCAGAAAAGCAAACTGGTTTTTAAATCACAATTATTTATGGCATCGTTTTAAATTAATTATCTCATACCGCAAGTTCCTTGCAATAGTTATTTTCTATTATTTCTGCTTTTCCTTGACATACAACATAAAAAATATCAACTGTAAATTTTTAAATATTTGTCTTTTAAATGATAAGTATAGCTTTTACAAAGCACAATCAAGTAATATTTAAAAGGCTACCAGCCTGGTGCGGTGACTCATGCCTGGAATTCCATCACTTAGGGAGGCCAAGGTGGGTAGATCACCTGAGGTCAGGCATTCGAGATCAGCCTGGCCAACATGGTGAAACCCCGTCTCTACTAAAAATACAAAAATTGGTTGGGCGTGGTGGTGTGTGCCTGTAATCCCAGCTACTTGGGAAGCAGAGGTAGGAGAATCACTTGAACCTGGGAGGTGGAGGTTGCAGTAAGCTGAGATCATGCCACTGCACTCCAGCCCAGGCCACAGAGTGAGACTTCGTCTCAAAAAAAAAAAAAAAAAGATTTTATAAGATTTGTTAAAAAGCAAGATAAAAATTCTATGTATGATTATAGCTATTAAAATGCCTAGACGCAAAATACATAGACAAAAAGACTAGAAGGAAAGATACGTTTTATTAGTAATAAAGATGACTATTTTATCTCTTTTCCAGATTTTCTGTGATTTGTTATTTTCTTTTCTTTTTTTCTGAGATGGGAGTTTTTGCTCTTGTTGCCCAGGCTGGAGTGCAGTGGTGCGAACTTGGCTCACTGCAACCTCTGCCTCCCAGGTTCAAGCAATTCTCCTGCCTCAGCCTCCCGAGTAGCTGGGATTACTGGCACATGCCACCATGCCCAGCTAATTTTTTTTTATTTTTAGTAGAGATGAGGTTTCACCACAGTGGCCAGGCTGGTCTCAAACTCCTAACCTCAGATGATCCACCTGCCTCGGCCTCCTGAAGTACTTGTGAGCCACTGCGCCCAGCCGTTTTGTTCTTATTACTTACAATTCTTTTGCTTTTAGACTTAAAAGTTATAGAAATAATACAGAGTTTCCAGTTTCCCCGAATGTTAACATCTTGCATAACCATTATCAAAACTAAGAATTTTTTTTTTTTTTTTGATACAGAGTTTTGCTCTTGTTGCCCAGGCTGGAGTGCAGTCGTGTGATCTTGGCTCACTGCAACCTCTGCCTCCTGGGTTCAAGTGATTCTCCTGCCTCAGCCTCCCAAGTAGCTGAGATTACAGGCGCCCCAGCCACCACACCTGGCTAATTTTTGTATTTTTAGTGGAGTCAAGGTTTCGCCATGTTGGCCAGGCTGGTTTCTAATTCCTGACTTCAGATAATGCACCTACCTCAGCCTCTCAAAGCGCTGGGATTTCAGGCATGAGCCACCACACCCAGCCAACATTAGTATGATATTATTAAACTACAGTCTCTTTATGGTTTTCACCCATTTTTCCACTAATGTCCTTTTTCTGTTCCAGGATCCCACATTACACTTCGTTGTCATGTTTCCTTTGTTTCCTCCAATCTGTGACAGTTTTTTTTTTTTTTTTTTTTTTTGAGACGGAGTCTCGCTCTGTCATCCAGGCTGGAGTGCAGTGGCCCAATCTCGGCTGACTGCAAGCTCCGCCTTCTGGGTTCATGCCATTCTCCTGCCTCAGCCTCCCAAGTAGCTGGGACTACAGGCGCCCGCCACCATGCCCGACTAGTTTTTTGTATTTTGTTTGTAGAGACGGGGTTTCACTGTGTTAGCCAGGATGGTCTTGATCTCCTGACCTGGTGATCCGCCCGCCTCAGCCTCCCAAAGTGTTGGGATTACAGGCGTGAGCCACCACGCCCGGCCGACAGTTCTTCAGTCTTGTCTTTTCTTTTATGACCTTGACACTTTAGAAGAATACTGGTCAGTGGTTTTGTAGAATGTCCCTCAATTGGGTTTGTCTCATTTCATCATGAATATATGGAGGTTACTCATTCTTGGGAAGGAAACCAGAGAAGTGATGTATCATTCTCAGTGTATCATATTGGGCAGGGGTGGGGTATGACTTCAATATTTCTTAATCTAGTCATATAAACCTTGATTACTGTCATGTTTCTCCACATAAAGTTACTATTTTTCCTTTGCAATTTTTTTTTTTTTTTTTTGAGACGGAGTCTTGCCCTGTTGCCCAGGCTGGAGTGCAATGGTGCGATCTTGGCTCACTGCAACCTCTGCCTCCCAGGTTCAAGCGATTCTCCTGCCTCAGCCTCCCTAGTAGCTGGAATTACAGGCTCGCGCCACCACGCCCGGCTGATTTTTTGTATCTTTACTAGAGACGGGGTTTCACCATGTTGGCCAGGCTGGTCTCGAACTCCTGACCTCATGATCCGCTTGCCTTGGCCTCCCAAAGTACTGGGATTACAGGCGTGAGCCACTGTTTCCTTTGTAATTAATAAATATCTTGGAAAATATGGTGAGATTATGCAAACACACAGTTATTCTTTAAACTTTTGCCCAGTAATTTTAGCATAAATCAGTGGATCTTGCCTGCAACAATTATTACTATAGTGTTTTAATGATGATTTTCTATTTATCTCATGCCTACTACACTTACTAATGAGAATTCTTCTGTAAGAAAGAGCTGGCCCTTCTCCTCCATTTATGTTTTTATTACATTATTTATATTATTGTGGACTCTTGGATATTTATTTTATTCTGTGGGTTATAATCCTGTATTACTGTTACTTATTTTGATGCTCAAATTGTTCCAGCTTTTGTTTTTATTACTTTTTCATTAAGAAAATTAATAAAACAAATTATCAGTGGATAAAGTTACAGTATGTGGGTTGACCAATGTCACACAATATTACTTAACATGCAGTCGTTGATTGCTATTAACTCTGACGGTTCTCAGTTTACTGCAGTGGAATTTATTAGTATGTGTTATGTAAGAATGAAGAGGGAAAGAACACGAAGATATCTTTGTCTTTTCTCTTTCCCTGAACTCAGTTAATTCTGCCTATTTGGTCTGAAAAGCTCTAATAACAATGAAGGCCTGGCAGTAACTTACAGGATTTCTTTTATACAAAAAAGAGAAAAGAAAATTACCAAGTATTTAAAGACATGGAAACTTGGAGGACTTTCTTGTTCCTAAGTGGTGACTCTAACTGGATGTTCAGGATGGAGTGGTTGCTGACCCTTTGAACACAGCTATTGTGCTGGGTTAATATTGTATTTCCGTCTATAGTTTATCATTCAGGGTGCTGATCTAAAACAAAGCATCCGGTTTATCCAGCTAGTCCAGAACATATCCACTTAGCAACAAAAATACGGATAAGGATTTCCTTGCGCTTGAATTGCTATGGTTTTTTTGTTGTTGTTGTCTAGTGGAAATTTCGTTGTCTCGTGGAAGTTTTGTTGTCTAGTGGAAAAACATTAGTAAGTATTTTTATATTTTTCAGTGATTTTATTTTATTTGCTGCTGTTATATCCAATTATGTGTAACATTGTATTTACACCTCTATAGCATGTATCATGTTTTGCCTTATTATAATTTCTACTTTATTAGTTGGCCTATTTTAGGGGACACATGTCTTCCTTTTATTCCTCAAGTAAATAACTTGAGGACAAGATTTGTGTGTCAAACATTTTAAAGATCCACATGCTTTGCACATAGGAGAGAGTTGTTGAAAAGGGGGGAACTTTGTAGCTCTTTTTGGTTTTGGAGACGGAGTCTCACTCCGTCACCCAGGCTGGAGTACAGTGATGTGATCTCGGCTCAATGCAGCCTCCGCCTCCTGGGTTCAAGTGATTCTCCTACCTCGGCCTCCTGAGTAGCTGGGATTACAGGCGCCCGTCTCCACACCTGGCTAATTTTTGTAGTTTTAGTAGACATGGGGTTTCACCATGTTGGCTAGGCTGGTCTCAAACTCCTGATCTCAAGTGATCTGCCCGCCTCGGCCTCCCAAAGTGCTAGGATTAAAGGCATGAGATGCCCGGTTCTTCTGTTTTTTGTTTTTTGTTTTTTTGAGAAGGAGTCTCACTCTGTTGCCCAGGCTGGAGTGCTATGGCGCGATCTCGGCTCACTGCAACCTCTGCTTCCTGGGTTAAAGCAATTCTCCCGCCTCAGCCTCCCAAGTAGCTGGGAATACAGGCACCCGCCATCATGACCAGCTAATTTTTGTATTTTTGTAGAGACAGGGTTTCACTATGTTGGCCAGACTGGTCTTGAACTCCTGACCTTAGGTGATCTGTCTGCCTCAGCCTCCCCAAGTACTGGGATTACAGGCGTGAGCCACCATGCCCACCCTATGATTCTTAAGAGTAAAAAAAAAAAAAAAAACTTTGTTTCCTATCATATGTGCTAGCAATAGATAAAAGCCTATATGTTGGGTTCGTGAGGCAAGGACTGACTTTCTAATAAGAATATTTTAATCCATTATTGGCTCCTTATGATAGATAAGATTTCATTTATCTTTCTTGCTTTTCTCTGAGACAAGCTTGGTCTCCCACTGTCACACTGGAGTGCGGTGGTGGGATTGTGGCTCACTGCAGCCTCGACCTCTCAAGCTCAAGCAGTCCTCCCACGTCAGTGTCCTGAGTTGCTGGGACTACAAGCATATGCCACCACATCAGGCTAATTTTTAAATTGTTTTGTAAAGACGGGGTCTCGCTATGTTGCCCAAGCTGGTCTTGAACTTGTGGGCTCAAGCAATCCTTCTGCCTTGGCCTCACAAAATGCTGGGATTACAGGTGTGAGCCATGGTGCGTGGCCCTAAGGTTATGTTTTTATGTTACTGCAGGAGCAAACTGCTCATTCAGAAGCCATTTGTTTAAGCTTATAATTGTTTACTAAGGAGAATTTTGCTTTTATGGCAGATTTGTTTTAATAAGAAATTTAGCTGAATTAACCCCTCAGCAGATAAGATTATACATATAGAGTCTATGTGACAACCTTCAGTATATGGAGAGAGTGACCATTTCCCAAATATTCACAAGCACAAGTGGGGCTGACCAAGGGCCTTTTATTCAAATAGTTGCAAGAATCCTTAATCTAGAGCAATTAGCAACAACATTTAACTGAATTGTGTTACTCATGCCAGAAATATTTCTGAGAATTTCACTAGGACAGACCAATTAGGACTGTAAAAGTATATCTGTATTTGTGCAGAATCTCTCATAATTCATCTAATCAATATTGACTGTACATCTTCTGTGCATTAGTGATTCCTGCTATGAACTGTTTCTCAATGCACTGACAATTTTTGACCAATGTATAAAATTTATTTGTGCTACACCTTTGTATGTGTATTGTTACAGTGATGCCATATAGAGTGAGGTTCACCTTGCTTTAAGAGGTTAGAAGCAACCATAATTAATTTCGAGCCACTGTCACAGAAATATTGGGTGTAACTGGAAAAAGACATGAATTTTGCCTTATGAATGTGCAAAATAATGTATTCAAGGCCTAATAGCTCTACACAAACTGCAACACAGTTCTGAAGGGTGACTAGGAAAAAAGTTTAAAAAACTATGAATAAACTCTGTAGAAGTGATGTGTTGTAATTATTGTTGACTTTTATAGTGTCTTGAGTTTTAATCCCTTCAGTGTCCCATTGGTCAAGTGGACAAGACAGACAAAACAAAAACTGTGACATATGGCCGATGCCATGTCAGTGATATGTAGAGTGTTAGAGGAATATAGATGAGGAAGGTTATATTCTGTAAAAATTGGTCCTTTCCTGAAGGGGAGACAAAGAATGGTTAGCTTGCTGTTTCTCTGGATTTTTTTTTTTTTTTTTTTTTTTTTTAAGATAAGTAAGATGGGGTCTCACTCTGTCACCCAGGCTGGAGTTCAGTGGCGTGATCATAGCTCACTGCAGCCTCAAATTCCTGGGCTTAAGCGATTCTCCCCTCTCAGCCTCCTGAGTAGCTTGGACTACAGGTGTGCACCCCTATGCCCAGCTTTTCTGGAGATATCTTAATTACCACGTCTAGATATTCTTTAGTGATATAGTACATAATAAGCTCACTCTGTAGGTTATGTTCAGTGCCTAATGTCTTTCAGACACTGTTAAACAGTTTACTTTTATTAGTTAAGCTTCTTTAACATCTCAGTTACTTGGTAAAGTTAGTATTAGGGTTAGTATTAGAATTTCATAGATTATGACTGGCCGCGGTGGCTGATGCCTGTAATCCCAGCACTTTGGGAGGCTGACGAGTGTGGGTCACCTGAGGTCAGGACTTCGAGACTAGCCTGGCCAACATGGTGAAACCCCATCTCTACTAAAAATACAAAAATTAGCCAGGCATGGTGGTGCACACCTGTAATCCCAGCTACTTGGGAGGTTGAGGTGGGAGGATGGCTTGAACCTGGGAGGCAAAGGTTGCAGGGAGCTGAGATTATGCCACTGCACTCCAACCTGGGCAACAGGGTGAGACTCTATCTCAAAAAAAAAAAAAGAATTTCATAGATTATAAACTGAGATTTTTAAAGTGAAATTATTTGTCCAAAATCACAACGTTTGTAATTGGCAGAACTGGAATTAAAATCTGGATCTGTTCAGTTTCACATATTTGACTCTGTCCACTATACTATACTCTCTCTGAAGCATATTCTATTAATTATGTACATACACACTAAGTATATGTATACATACACACTAAGTAAGTATACACATACTAAGTGCCTACAACCCTCAAGCACAGGCCTGTGTACCTTTCACACATTATGTCATTTAATCCCCCACAACAGCACTTAAGGATGGTATGTTATGTTTTGCAAATGAGAAAACTGAGGCTCAGAGGTCATCTTCAAACCTCCCAACAAATAAACGGTAATATCAAGACTTGAGCTGAGGTTCATTTGATTTTAAAGCTTGTTGCTGTGCATTAATGATTTTACAAAAAATATCCAGAAAGCATCAATCGTAGGCTAATGCAAATTCATTGTAGGGTATAAGATACAGATGTAAGGCAATTCCATACTGATACCCCCTTATTTCTTCAGTATTTATGAAAGAGTGACTCCCCCGACGTTGTATTGTTTTGCTATTGAATCTATTTCTGAAGTTACTTTTCTAATAAATTTTTTCATTATTATTTGATGGCACTTTATTTATTTAGTGACAGGATCTCACTCTGTCATTCAGGCTGGAGTGCAGTGGCACGATCAAGACACTGTAGCCTCAGCCACCCAGGCTCAGGTGATCCTCCCACTTCAGCCTCCTGGGTGGCTGGAACTACAGGCACGTGCCATCACACCTGGCTATTTTTTTAATTTTTTGTAGAGATAGGATTTTGCCATGTTGCCCAGGCTGGTCTTGAACTCCTGGGCTCAAGTGATCCACCCTCCTTGGCCTCCCAAAGTGCTGGGATTACAGGTGTGAGCCACTGTGGCCTGCCTGAATTTTTTTTTTTTTTAAGAGACATGGTCTTACTCTGTCACCCAGGCTGAAGTGTAGTGGTGCAGTAATAGCTCACTTCAGGTCTGGTGCGGTGGCTCACACCTATGATCCCAGCACTTTGGGAGGCCGAGGTGGGCGGATCACGAGGTCAAGAGATTGAGACCATCCTGGCCAACCAGCTTGGTGAAACCCCGCCTCTGCTAAAAATACAAAAATTATCTGGGCATAGTGGCACACGCCTGTAGTCTCAGCTACTTGGGAGGCTGAGGCAGGAGAATCACTTGAACCTGGGAGGCAGAGGTTGCAGTGAGCCAAGATCATGCCACTGCACTCCAGCCTGGGTGACAGGAGCAAGACCCTGTCTCAAAAAAAAAAAAAAAACAAAACTCACTTCAGCCTTGAACTCCTGGCTCAAGGGATTCTCCTGCCTCAGCCTCCTGAGTAGCTGGGACTACAGGCATGTGCTACCATGCCTGGCTAATTTTAAATTTTTTTGTAGATACATGGTCCTAGTATATTGCCCAGGCTGGTTTCAGACTCTTGGCCTGAAGCAGTCCTCCCTTATTGGCCTCCCAAAGTGCTGGGATTACAGGCCTGAGCCACTGCATCTGGCCCGATGGCATGTATTTAAAAGTTAACTTTATAATAATTTATTACAGAGCACATGTTTATTATAGAAAGTCCAAACATTATAGAAATGCTTAATTTCTAAAATGGAAGTTCCTGTAATTGCACTCACAAATGTGACCATTATTAGCAAATTGGCATATTTTCTTGAGCACTTTATTAACATACTGATCTAGATATACTTTTTTTAATATATAAAACTTAGAGCTTGCTTTAATCACTTACCAATAATTCTGATACCCTTAATTTTATAGTATATGAGTCTTTTTTTTTTTTCTTTTTGAGACGGAGTTTCGCTCTGTCTCCCAGGCTGGAGTGCAACGGCGCAATCTCGGCTGAAGATAACCTCTGCCTACCAGGTTCAAGTGAGTCTCCTGCCTCAGCCTTCTGAGTAGCTGGGATTACAAACACCTACCACCACGCCTGGCTAATTTTTTGTATTTTTAGTAGAGATGGGGTTTCACCATGTTGACCAAGCTGGTCTCCAACTCCTGACCTTGTGATCCACCCACCTCAGCCTCCCAAAGTGCTGGGATTACAGGCATGAGCCACTGCGCCTGGCCGGGTTCATTTTTTCAAAAAGTAGCCTCTAATATTTGAGCAGGAGACTACAAGGAATATAAATTATTCCTAACCAACCCGTTTCTTTTTTTTTTTTTTTTTTTTGAGACAGAGTCTTGCTCTGTGGGCCCGGCTGGAGTGCAGTGGCATGATCTCTGCTCACTGCAAGCTCCGCCTCCCGGGTTCACGCCATTCTCCTCCCTCAGCCTCCCGAGTAGCTGGGACTACAGGCGTGTGCCAACACACCCAGCTAATGTTTGTATTTTCAGTAGAGATGGGCTTTCACTGTGTTAGCCAGGATGGTCTCGATCTCCTGACCTCGTGATCCGCCCGCCTCGGCCTCCCAAAGTGCTGGGATTACAGGCATGAGCCACCGCGCCCAGCACCAACCCGTTTCTTATGCAAACTGCCTTTCTCATTGCGGCTGCCTTAGTGAAAATGAAATTAAATAAAGTCTTATCTTTTCTAATCCTATATAGAGTCTAAACTTTTTTACTGTCACTGTCAACAATCTTCTCATTTGCTTTGTGTGTTTTGAAGTAAGCAGAAGGATGCAAAACAAGTTGTAACATTGTTTCACATAAAGCAGTGCTGCTATTTAGGGGAGAGAAGTATAAAGCTTAGAATTGACTTTTAAAAAAGATGTGGCCCACGGACGAGGTGGCTCATGCCTGTAATCCCAGCACTTTGGGAGGCTAAGGCAGGCAGATCATCTGAGGTGGGGAGTTGGAGACCAGCCTGGCCAACATGGAGAAACCCCGTCTCAACTAAAACATACAAAATTAGCTGGGCATGGTGGCGCATGCCTGTAGTCCCAGCTACTCGGGAGGCTGAGGCAGGAGAATCGCTTGAACCCGGGAGGCAGAGGTTGCAGTGAGCCGAGATAATGCCATTGCATTCCAGCCTGGGCAGCAGGAGTGAAACTCCATCTCAAAACAAATGAACAAACAAAACAGATGTAGCCTAGAAAATAAATATAAATCTTAATCCTAAAAACCAAAGAAAAATATGTAATTTGAAGTGATTGTTCAGATGCAGTGTCTCCCAGATTTTCAATTAATTTATATAAAGAATTTTAAACAAACACACCTACTATATGGCAATTTCCACAGGGAAATTTACTGGTAGCTGTCTTCCTTACAAAAACATTTCAAAATGCAAACTCAAGATATTTAAAACATTTTTTATAAAAGATTGAGAAGCTTGCATATTCTTTTGTAGTTTGAGGAAACATTCCAAAGAAAAAACACTTTTTAAATTCAATTAAGAAATTTTTACTTTATAAATGACCAAGAACTAGTTTACCATATTAGATCAGTAGTTAAAGAAGTTTACCAAGGAGAATTTATACAGTAGATAGTCTAAAGCCCCAAATTATTTCAGTCTTGCTTGTTATTCTACATTTCTATATATAAAAGCATGAAGGCTAATACTTTTGTATAAAAGTAATAGATATTCAAGTTAGACTTCGATGAGGCCTAAAAAATACTGGGGCTTTTTTTTGCCGGTTTGTATAAATTCATTGTAAAAGGCCATAATTTTTTCTTTTTTCTTTTTTTTTTTTGAGATGGAGTCTTGCTCTTTCACCCAGGCTGGAGCGCAGTGGTGTGATCTCGGCTCACTGCAACCTCCGCCTCCTAGGTTCACGCCATTCTCCTGCCTCAGCCTCCCGAGTAAGTGGGACTACAGGTGCCTGCCACCACGCCTGGCTAATTTTTTGTATTTTTAGTAGAGACGGGGTTTCACCATGTTAGCCAGGATGGTCTCAATCTCCTGACCTTGTGATCTGCCCGCCTCAGCCTCCCAAAGTGCTGGGATTACAGGTGTGAGGCACGGTGTGGCCTTTTTTTTTTTTTTTTTTTTTTTTTGGAGACGGAGTCTCACTCTGTTGCCAGGCTGGAGTGCAGTGGCCCCATCTCGGCTCGTTGCAACCTCTGCCTCCCGGGTTCAAGCGATTCTCTTGCCTCAGCCTCCCGAGTAGCTGGGACTACAGGCGTGCGCCAACACACCCAGCTAATGTTTGTATTTTTAGTAGAGATGGGGTTTCACCATGTTGGCCAGGATGGTCTCGATTTCTTGACCTCGTGATCCGCCCACCTCAGCCTCCCAAAGTGCTGGGATTACAGGTGTGAGCTACCGCCCCCAGCCAAAAGGCCATAATTTTTAAGTCCTGAAATTTTAATTGCTGGGGACAAATTTCAGAGCTACCTTATTTTTTGGTTTCTTTGGACTTATTTCACTATAGCTCAGAGGTTTAAAATTATACTTGAATTTTTTTGTTATCCCAGTAGTAATTTGAGATCTTCAAAAAAGGATATTTCTCCTACTTTTATTGATTTGGACCAGAGCTTAAGTTGGAACAGAGAAGGAAAGATGGATAATGAACTGAACTGAAAATTCCAAGATCACCATAAACCTAAATCACATCTTAGAAATCTGGGAGACACTACTGCTTCTTAGGGCATGCTTGGTTTTCTTGTTGACAACTTTTCCCCCCTCATGCCTAGCAAGAGGAAAGGAACTAACTTCACAGAGTTAAATGACAAGGCAATAAAGGGAAATTAAGAGTGACTTTAGATATGCTGGTACATCAAGAACTCAAATTCAATTTGTGTGAGATATGAGGTTCTGGTGACTGTCCTGTAACTCTCCACTGTTATCACAAATCACCCCTCCCAGTTCTTCAGACAAAATAAAAGCATTAAGAGACATGGATTTCCTGGTTTTAAGTAGAAGAAAATAATAATATCCTGCATTTGTTGAGACAGGAGATCAAGATTGGGTGGGCATATATACCATTTTTCACCTATTAAAATAGCAAGGGTTATTTTAAGTGGGATTACTTCATGTTGGCAAGTGTACTGACATGGACATGCTTATATATGGCAGGTGGGAGCATAAAAATGATACAGATTTTAGGGGGGAGGAATTTGGCAGTACTTACCATGATGCTTAAATATTACTTTGACCCAGTAATTTCTCTGCTGAAAAAGATGTTCAGTGTAGTGTTAACTAAACTAAGTTCTCTTGCCAAGTGTGGTGTCTCAATACTTGTAATCCCAGCACTTTGGGAGGCTAAGGCAGAAGGATCACTTGAGGCCAGAAGTTCAAGACCATCCTTGGCAACATAGCGAGACCCCACTGTTTTTGCAAAAAACAAAAAAAACTAGCCAGGTACAGTGGTGCATACCTGTAGTCCTAATTACTCAAGCGGCTGAGGCAAGAAGATCCCTTGAGCCTAGGAGTTTGAGGCTGCAGTGAGCTATGATTGTGCCCCTGCAGTCCCGCCTGGACAACAGAATGAGCTATGATTGTGCCACTGCACTCCGACCTGGACAACAAAGTGAGACTCTGTCTCTTTTAAAAAAAGGAAAAAAGAAAAAAACAAGGGCCAGGCATGGTGACTCCGCCTATAATCCCAGCACTTTGGTAGGCCGAAGCAGCAGATTGCTTGAGCCTAGGAGTTCAAGACCAGCATGGGCAACATGGCGAAACCCTGTCTCTACAAAAAAGTTACAAAAATTAGCTGGGTGCTGTGGTGTGCGCCTGTAATCCCAGCTACTAGGGAGCCTAAGGTGGGAGGATCGCTTAAGCCTGGGAGATTGAGGCTGTAGTGAGCCGTGGTTGTACCACTGGACTCCAGCCTGGGCAAGAGAGTGAGATTTTGTTTCACAAGAACCCAAAAAACTAAGTGGCCAATAATTAGGGAATGCCTAAATAAATTATGGTAAACATACAATATGGAATACTATATAGCTATTTTTAAATGATACTTGTGAAGAGTTTGTATAACATGGAGAAATGTTTGTTCCTTTGTTAAGTGTGGGACTAAAAAGTCTGGAAGAAAATACAGTGTAATTAGGAATTTTTGTATTTATTTTCTTTTTCTTTTCAGTATTTCCAGTTTAATTATCTGAAAGGAAAGAATAAGGCCAGCCAATAAAGATTAGCTTTAATGGCTGTTCTCAAACAACTGATAAGGAAAGGAACAAAACCGGAGTACGGAGATGCAGAAGACGTTATGTGTTATACAACTTGGTATTTTTTTTTTTTTTTCGAGACCAAGTCTCGCTCTGTCACCTAGGCTGGAGTGCAGTGGCATGATCTTGTCTGACTGCATCTTCCACCTCCCAGGTTCAAGCAATTCTTCTGCCTCAGCCTCCCAGGTAGCTAGGATTACAGATGCCCGTCACCATGCCCAGCTAATTTTTATATTTTTAGTAGAGACGGGGTTTCACCATGTTGGCCAGGCTGGTCTCGAACACCTGACCTCAGGTGATCCACCCGCTCTGGCCTCCCAAAATGTTGGGATTACAGGTGTGAGCCACTGCGCCCGGCTCTCAACTTGGTTCTTTATTTATTTATTTATTTATTTTTTGAGACGGAGTCTCTCCCAGGCTGGAGTGTGTGGCGCAATTTTGGCTCACTGCAGCCTCTGTCGCCTGGTTTCAAGCAATGCTCTTGCCTCAGCCTCCTGAGTAGCTGGGATTACAGGCGCACGCCACCGTGCCCAGCTAATTTTTTTTTTTTTTTCCCAAAGTGGTAGGATTACAGGCATGAGCCACCGTGCCCGGCCTTCAACTTGGTTCTGATGAGTGGTTTGGAACATCTTAGCCAGTTTTAATTTTACGTAGAATAGGTGAATGGGTGTCTTCCCTTCTTGTTCACTTCCTGGGCCTAGAACTATCCTAAGCATAAATGTTAAGTGGTTATCTCAAAACCCCTATAGTGTGTATCCATATTATTGAAACAATATTGAGTAACATTTTGTTCAAGCATTAGCCAATGTGAATGCCTTTCAGAACTCTAGGCTTTTCTCTGTAGTTTCTATATAGGTGGAGAAAGGTGGAGTTTTTTAGAGACTTTAATCACTGTAAATGTCCTTCAGAATACCTGCGAGAGTCCTAGAAATGAGGCCAAAGTCGGGGAGGGGGGAACTAAAAGGAAGGGAAAGGAAGAAAGGCGGGAAGTGGGGAGCAGAAAGAAAGAAAACAAAACAAAAAACCCTGGCACCAATATGACAGCTTCAAACTGCTGTATCCCCAGGGCTAACAACATAGTACCAGGAATTTTTTTCTCTGCTTTCAGGCCTATAATGAGGAAATTTCTGTCTGACCAATATCAGGGGCACATCAGCTGCTGTACTAAGTTTCTTCAAATATCCTGGAATTGTGGTGAGTTTGAACCCGTTAGCTACCACTTCTACAACTGTTCTTGGAGTTGTGTGGATGCAGTCGCATTAGATATATATAGAATTACTGGTTTATCTGTGCTACATCTTAGTAAGCTCCCATTACTTTCGCATTAGGATTAATAGAGGTGGAATTTGAGATGTGCTTTGGGAAATGGGTATGATTTGGACACATGGAAGTGAAGAAGTGAGGGAATCAATATAAATAAGGACACAGGAAAAGTCAGAGTATACCTTTCTGCAAGTAGTTTACTGGGTTGTGGTGGCCTGTGGTTATGCTTGAAATCTTTTGGTGGGTTTTCTTGTGCAAGCAGTTTAGTAAGATATTTGAGGGGACAGAAGAGAAGAGATGGTTGGAAAGATGAATTTATACACAAGACTTTAGACTACATTCCTTAGGCAATAGCAAACCATAGAGACTCTTTTAAATCGGGAGTGGCCTGGTATGAGTTGGGGTCTAGGACAATCAACCTGGCAACCTTGTGTAAAGGCATGAGAGAAGGGAAGAGGGTCTGGGCAAGGAGATCAGTTAAGAGGCCAGTACAGATACAAAAGGACAACTATTGTATGAGTCCACCTATGTGAGGTACCTAGAGTAGTCAAACTCATAAGGACAGAAAGTAGAATGGTGGTTGCCAGGGGATAGGGGAATGGGGAGTAATTGTTTAGTGGGTATAGAGTTTCAGTTTGGGAAAATGAAAAAGTTCTGGAGATGGCTGGTGGTTGTGGTTTCACAACAATGTGAATACTTAATGCACTGAACTGTACATGTAAAAAATATGGTTAAAATAGTAAACTTTATGTTGTGTATATTTTACAATTACAAAAAAAAAAAAAAAAAAAGCAGCAGCAGCAGCCATTACAGTGGCTGGTCTGAGTTAACCAAGGCATGTTGGCAGTGGAAACTGAGGGGAGTAGGTAGGCTAGAGAATAATTTCAGATGTGATTTGGCACCTGATTAGATGTAGCGGGTAGGGACAGGGAGTGGTCTGCAAAGGTTTAGAGAAGCATTTTCCAAACCTTGATCGAGCATGAGAATTAACCACCTGGGCAACCTTTAATAAAATACAGAAGAGTGTGCTTCACACCAGGCTAACTATAGTACTGGTTTAGATCCTGGGTAGCGAGAAAGATGATGATGCTAATCCTTATAACTACAAGAGTGAGCACAGGAGCAGGGGATAAAGGATAATGAAGATTAGTTCTTGTTTGGATATGTTGAATCTGAAGGATGGGGCAGCACCCAGGTGGTGGGATTGGGGCCAACAGGAGATATTGGTTCTAGAGAGCTGTGTCAAACTGGAGATCCAGCAGAAAGCTGACAGGGATGAGAGGATAAAGTGAGAAGTGCTAAAATCAGAGCCTTAGGGAACACCTGGATTATAGGGATAGGAGGAGAAAAAAGGCACTTAAAAAATAAATGGCCAGAAAGAAGGAATACAAAACAGCTGGTAGAGTGCATTGCCATACATATTGGAATGGTCGAGCATAAGGATTGAGAAAGGGCCTTTGGATTGGGTAAGAAAACATTGATAACCCTTTAGAATGCTGTTTTAATTCAGAAGAGATTAAGGAGTGAAAGGAGAAAATAGAAACAATAAGCAGAAATTGTTTTGTTTTGATTTTCAAGGAATGGTGAAGGGAGGGAAGAGCCAAGTCTGGGTTGATCAGGTCAAGGGAGTGCTTTTTCAGTTTGGGTAAACTTGGTACTATTTTAGGCCAGCATTTCTTTTTTTTTCTTTCTTTCTTTCTTTCTTTCTTTTTTTTTTTTTTTTTTTTTTTTTTTTGATGCAGAGTTTTGCTCTGTTACCCAGGCTGGAGTGCAATGGTGCGATCTTGGCTCACTGCAACCTCCGCCTCCCTGGTTCAAGTGATTCTCCTGCCTCAGCCTCCCGAGTAGCTGGGATTACAGGCATGTGCCACCATGCCTGGCTAATTTTGTATTTTTTGAGTAGAGACGGAGTTTCTCCATGTGGTCAGGCTGGTCTTGAACTCCCGACCTCAGGTGATCCTCCTGCCTCGGCCTCCCAAAGTGCTGGGATTACCGGCATGAGCCACCATGCCTGTTAAGCCATTATTTCTATGGAGCACTTGTGTTTCGTGGATCTTCTGCCTACCTCCTTTTCTCCCCAGCCCTTTGATAGTGGAGTGTCTGCTTTCTCTTCCGTACTCACTTCCTTGCTTGTGCTGGAAGTTTTCCATTGTCTCTTCTAGGTCCGCTCCTTCTCTACATGCCATCTGTCCCAGACGCTGACCTGCGTGGACAACATCAGCAGACTTCCTTGGCCTTTGGTTTTTGTTGGGTTTGGCCAATGTAGAGCCCCAATAGGACATTGGAGAGAAAGAAGGAGGAGGGTGAGGTTGGAGCATTTATCCCCTTGGCGCCCAATTCGCAGGTCACTGCAATCTGGCTGAATTGACTGAAAGTCACTGCTCCTCTCACATCCATCTCTGTAGGGCTCTTTTCTTCTGGGTTTGGTACCCACTCTCTTTCCTATTTCCTTCAGGCCTACATGTGGAAACAGCTAATAGCCATGGGATACTACACTCTATTTTTCCATGTGGTTTCCCTGCACTCTGCCCACACCTTCATAAGTTGTCCCTTTATTAAATCCCTTACTATCGTTTCCTGCTGGGATCCTGACTGATACAGTGATCTTATCCAGTTTCATGGCATTAAATAGCAACTATATGCTAATAGCTCCCAAATTTATGTTTTTAGCCTACACCCATTTCCTGAACTGCAGACTTATATATCTAGCTGCCTGTTAGACTTGATTGTCTAATGCATGTCTCAAGTTCCTGATCTTTCTTCTAAAGCTGTCAAGGGGAACGCTATCCTTCTAGTTGTTCGGGACAAAAATCTTGACATTATCCTTGACTCTTCTTTTTGCCACCCCCTTATGTAATCTGATGTAGAATCTGACCACTTCTCACCACCTCCACTACTATTCCCCTGGTCCAACTCCTATCATCTCCCATCCCTGTTAACCTGCCAGCTGGTCTTCCTGCTTTTGCCTTGGCCTTCTTTTGTTCTAATTTCAACATAGTGGTCACTTGCTCCTGAAAATCTCCCAATAGCTTCCTGTTTCAGAATAAAAGCCAAAGTCCTTGCCATGACCTAAAAGGCCGTACATGGTCTGCCTCCCAGCCCCGTTACCTTTGTGACCCCATTTACTACTCTGTCCCCCTCACTTACCCAGCTCCAGTTACTCTGGGTCTCCTTACTGTCTAACACTCCTGTTAGTAACTCCTGTTACTGTCCTAACACTGTCTCCCTGGCTGGAATGTTTCTCCCAGATATTTGCATGGCCAACTCCCCCATCTCCTAAAGTCTTTGTTCAAACATCTTATTAATGGCTTACCCTAACTACCATATTTAAAATTTACAAACTGACACCCTGGGCAGCATTTCTGACCCCTTCCCTTGCTGTATTTCCTTTTCCCATTACACTTAACATCTTCCAATATACTGTATAATTTACTTATTTTATTTTGTAATTATCATACTGTACAATTGAATTTTTTCCCCTTAAGGTATACAGTTCTATGAATCTGGACACATACATAAATTCTTGTAACTGTCACCACAATCAGGATACAGGACCGTTCCATGGTTTCAGAAAACTCTGTTGTGCTATATCCCTTTATAATCATATCCCTTCTCACCCCTAACCCTTAGAAACCACTGAATTTATTTTTATTTATTTATTTATTTATTTAGTCAAGGCAGGGTCTCACTCTGTTGCCCAGGCTGGAGTGCAGTGGCGCAATCTCAGCTCACTGCAACCTCTGCCTCCTGGGTTCAAGCCTCCTGCCCCAGCCTCCTGAGTAGCTGGGCTTACAGGCGTGCACCACTATGCCTGGCTAATTTTTGTATTTTTAGCAGAGGTGGGGTTTCACCATGTTGGCCAGGCTGGTCTTGAACTCCTAACCTCAAGTGATCTGCTCACTTTAGCCTCTCAAAGTGCTGGGATTACAGGCATGAGCCACGGCGCCTGGCTAGAAACCACTGAATTTTTCATCATATATTTTTTTCTTTTCAATAATGGGGTCATACAACTTTTGAGACTGGTATAATGCCTTTCAGATTCATCCAAGTTACTGAGTTATAAATAGTTTGCTCCTTTTTATTTCTGAATAGTGTTCTATTCTATAGCTGTATCACAGTTTATCCATTCACTTCCATTGAAGGAAATTTGGGTTGTTTCCAGCTGTGGTACTTATGAATAGAGCTGCTAAGAACATTAGTGTACAGGCTTTTGTGTGAATGTAAGTTTTCATTTCTCTAGAATTTCATTAAATTATTAATTACATTATTATTTTTTGCATATTTTATTCACTGGCTAATAATTCTACATGCCTAAAACAGTTCCTGGTATATAGTAGGAGCTCAATAAATTAGTGAATTTGCTATGTTATTTTAGAATGAAGAGGAAGAGTGAAAGAGTCACTCTGAACTCATTCAAGGTTCATGTCACCAGACTCTAGACTGCAGTCTACTCAAACCCCAAATGGCCAGGAGACTTGAGCTGAAAGACACCTGCAAGTTGAGAATGTAAAAGGCTTTTTACTCAAAGCAAAGCAATTCCTTCCTCGTGTTTTTGGTGGTCATTTATCAGCCTCCTGACTTGAGAGAGGAGCTTGGGATGAGGTTGGAGAGAATCCTCCTGAGAGAATACTTTAACAGTGACTGTCAACATAACTCATTCCTGTGCAAAATACACAGCCAGATATTCCACTCTGAGAATAATCCAGGAACAAACTTGCTTGCAAAAGCAGGGGAAATAATGTTGTGTGACTAACTTAGTTTCACTTAAACTCATAGTAAAGATCACCAGTTGGAGCATGAAAAAGGTAAGAGTTAGAGATAAAGAGGAACATAACGATTATATGAGAAGTTGATGTTTATAAAAGAGGTTGATCCATTTATCCAAATATGTGTGTTTGCAGCCATAGGCTGTGTCTGCCCTATTATGTATCTTTTTGGATAAGGTTTTTGTTTTGTTTTGTTTATTTGTTTGTTTGTTTGAGATGGAGTTTTGCTCTTGTTGTCCAGGCTGGAGTGCAATGGCATGACCTTGGCTCACTGTAACCTCTGCCTCCCGGGTTCAAGCAGTTCTCCTGCCTCAGCCTCCTAAGTAGCTGGGATTACAGGTGCCCGCCACCACACCTGGCTAATTTTGTATTTTTAGTAGAGATGGACTTTCGCCATGTTGGCCAGGCTGGTCTCGAACTCCTGACCTCAAGTGATCCACTCGCCTCGGCCTCCCAAAGTGCTGGGATTACAGGTATGAGCCACCATGCCCGGCCTGGATAAGCTTTTTTTTTTTTTTTTTTTTGTGATGGAGCTTCACTTTCTAGCCCAGGCTGGAGTGCAGTGGCACAATCTCAGCTCACTGCAACCTCTGCCACCTGGGTTCAAGCAATTCTCCTGCCTCAGCCTCCCCAATAGCTGGGATTACAGGTGCCTGCCACCGCACCCGGCAAATTTTTATATTTTTTAGTAGAGATGGGGTTTCACCATCTTGGCCAGACGGGTCTTGAACTCCTGACCTCGTGATCCACCCACCTCGGCCTCCCAAAGTGCTGGGATTACAGGTGTGAGCCACCATGCTCAGCACCAGCCTAGATAAGCTTTAAAAAGCCAGGGTGGGCGTGGTGGCTCAAGCCTGTAATCCCAGCACTTTGGGAGACTCCGAGGTGGGCAGATCACTTGAGGTCAGGAGTTGGCAAGCAGTCTGGCCAACATGGTGAAACCCCGTCTCTACTAAAAAAAAAAAAAAGCCACTTAACAGGTGGGGTGCAGTGGCTCATACCTATAATCCCAGCCCTTCGGGAGGCCAAGGCGGGTGGATTGTTTGAGCTCACCAATTAGAGACCAGCCTGGGCAACATGGCAAAACCCTGTCTCTACTAAAAATACAAAAATTAGGTGGGTATGGTGGTGTGCACCTGTGGTCTCAGCCACTCAGGAGGCTAAGATGGGAGGATGGTTTGAGCCCAGGAGGCGGAGGTTGCAGTGAGCTGAGATCATGCCACTGCACTTCAGCCTGGGTGATAGAGCCAGACCTTGTCTCAAAAAAAAAAAAAAAAAAAGAAGCCACTTGCATTCAGTTTAAAATCAGATGCTGCCTCATGCCCCAAACATGGAACTCTTCATAACCTTATTCATTAGAGCTTAGAATTCAGTAAGAATCAGTTGGATTTTGGATCCTATCCCCTGCATTATAGTTTTTGAAGCCTCAAGATTTCCGTTTACATGTCTTTCATGTTTAAAGTTTGAGCAAGAGGCTGGGTGGTGGCTCATGCTTGTAATCCCAATGCTTTGAGAGGCTAAGGCGGGAGGCTTGCTTGAAGCCAGGAGTTTGAGATCAGCCTGGGCAAAATAGCAAGACCTTGTCTCTACAAAAAATTAAAAAGTTAGCCAGATGTGTTGGTGTGTGCCTATAGTTGCAGCTACTCAGGAGGCTGAGGCAGGATCACTTGAACCCAAGAATTTGAGGTTACAGTGAGCTATGATTGTGCCACTGCACTCCAACCTGAGGGACAGAGTGAGACCCTGTCTCAAAAATAAAATTAAGATAGAGTTTGAACAAGGTCTCAGAATAAGTTTTCTTCATTTCTTAAATAAGTTTTTAAAATAAATACTATGGACTTAACAAAAATTTTAAATATACAGAACAACATAAAGAAAAAAATGCAATCCTACACCTGTATATAAGCACTATTGATATTTTGATTAAGTTCCTTCCAGACATCTTTACAGGTACATGTGTGCAGTACATGTATGTGTTTTTGTCACTCTAAAGAAGAGAAGGGATCACAGTAATGCTTTTGGGGTGGGAGGAAGCCACCTTCACGTTCAGTAAAAGGGATACGTGAGGCCGGGCATGGTGGCTCAAACCTGTTATCCCAGCACTTTGGGAGGCCAAGGCGGGTGGATCACGAGGTCTGGAGATCGAGACCATCCTGGCTAGCACAGTGAAACCCCGTCTCTACTAAAAATACAAAAAATTAGCCGGGCGTGGTGGCGGGCGCCTGTAGTCCCAGTTACTGGGGAGGCTGAGGCAGGAGAATGGCGTGAAACCCAGGAGGCGGAGTTTGCAGTGAGCTGAGATTGTGCCACTGCACTCCAGCCTGGGCGACAGAGTGAGACTGCATCTTAAAAAAAAAAAAAAGGGATACATGAATGGAAGAAAGAAAATTAGCTTCAGCATCTGAACACTCAAAACAGTTTGTAAACATCAGTGTTTAATTAAATTATTTTGAGGATTATCTTCAACTCTCAGGAAAAATGAAATGATTCTGAAATATGTTGTGGATTCTGAGTTGAACTGAAAGCTCCATGTGGGGGTGTAAAGGCTCTGCTTATCCAGCCACGTGTCCAGGTTAAGGCCTTAACATAGGATTAAAACAGAAGACTGTTAACTTTTTGCCATTCCCAAACATAGAAACAGATGTCCATCCACAGCTCTTCAGCCATTCTGGATGGCTAATTAGATGGGGGTACGGACTGCATTGCCATCAACTCAGATAAAATTCATTGCTCTTTTAATAAGGCAATACATAAATTGTATGTGTATGTCTGTTTTTGTTTTAGGATGTGTGTAGTAATCAGTGCAGTGATGCTACTGTGTGATTGAATGAACTGAGTAGATCGTTAAGGGTTCTTTCTAACCACTATATTATTCAAGAATTCATTTAGAATGTCTTTAATTTCCTCCAGTTGGTAGCCCAATAGTGTACTGCCTTAAATGTTCAAAAAGCATGCCTCTGCCATTTGCAGTAACTGGAAACCTTAGGAATTTCTGCCAAAGTCCTTCAAAGCATAAAGCTGAAGTATGTATTGAAATGCTTGAGTCAGCTGCTCAAGGGTTATACTGACTGCACTCCTGCTGATTTTTCTAGGGTAAAAAAATCTCCTTGGTGACCTGAGGCAGCTACCCAGAAGCACGTGTATTATAACTATGCACAAAAAGCACAGAGATATACTACATCTAAATTCTAGCATTGGAATTGTTATATTTTTTATTATTATACTTAATTTCAGTAAATCTTTTTTAATAATGTATAAGAAAATAACTTTAACTCTTCTACTGATTACCATTAAAATTTTTTAACTCTTCTCTAACTTTCTAATTTAGGGAAGGAAAAAGAAAGGTGCCTACTGTATTTATTGAATGTTTAGTATGTGCCTGAAATTTTTATTTGCTTAGTGTTACTCCCATTTTGTAGATGAGGACCTCAGAACAGTTAAGTGCGGTCACATAGCTTTGAGTAGCAAGCACAGTTAGGATTTGAACAAGGTCTTCTTGATTCCAAAGGCATCTCTATGACCACATCATGCTGTAGAATGAGCTATCAACTATTAGGCCTATAAAAGACTATCAACCTTATTAAATAAAAAAACTAAGGTGCAGCACGGTAAGCATAATGTACTACCATATGTATGATCAGATATACACGCATGTGTATGTGTTTATTTTCATACATGCTTAGCATACCAGGCATCTCTTTGAATCGTTGCCTCTAGGAATGGAGACAGGGTAGCTAGAAATCTGGACTTTTATTATAAAACCTTTTATACCTCTTGAGTTTTGTTTTATGTGCATGTGTTACCTATTCACAGGAGAAACTGTGTGTACCACTGTGCCCAGCCAGTTTGTCTAGTTTTTGAAACAAGAACACCATGCCTCAAGTGACAGTAATTGTAGTCATGACTGAAGTAAAACAAGTATTTTATGAGTTTTAAATTTGAACTTAAAAAAGCTTCCTATCTACTCTACTAAAAGCTTGATTTTCATTTGGGGCCACATTAATGGAAATAGAGTATTTTGAACAAGCAAGGGGGATCAGTTGAGTTGGCTTTGTGCTTATTAGATCATACCTTATCTTGAATATACTTTATTTTTGCACTTGATTTTAAGAACTGTAATGGCCTGTTTACATAGCTGTCTCCCCTGCAAGGCTGGGCATTCCTTGAGGGATAGAATCCATGGCTCATTTGCCCTTGTGTCTTTACTGGCTAGCCTAATTCCCAACACTTGGTAGGTAGCTAATAAAAGTTGATTGAGTTGAATGGAAATAGAAATACTTAGCTTAGTATGGGGAGGAGAGAGAAGAGAAAAATCTGTCTTCAGATAATTACAGAGTTCTCATGTAGAAGAGAGATTAAGTTTGTTCTATATGGCTTGAGAAGACAGGGAACCAGTGGGTAGAAGTATGGAGAAGTTTCTAAAGGTTGAGTCATCTAAAGCCTAGATGGGTCTGTCTTAGAATCTATCTCCAGGGGATTCATGGCTCTTTAACTTACTTTTTTCCCCCATTTTTTGTTTGTTTGTTTGTTTGTTTGTTTTTGAGGCAGAGTCTTGCTCTGTCGCCCAGGCTGGAGTGCAGTGGCACAATCTCACTGCAGCCACCGCCTTCTGGGTTCAAGCAATTCTCCTGCCTCAGCTTCCTGAGTAGTTGGGACTACAGGCGCATGCCACCACGCTCACCTAATTTTTTGTATTTTTGGTAGAGACGGGGTTTCACTACGTTGACCAGGCTGGCCTTGAACTCCTGACCTCAAGTGATCCACCCGCCTCGGCCTCCCAAAGTGCTGGGATTACAGGAGTGAGCCACCGCGCCCAGCTATTTCCTCCACTTTGTTATGGATATAGCATGTATGTGAATACTTTAGTTATCATTTATTATAGGAAGCAAAATTACTAACCTTCTTCTTTGATTTTTTTGTTCATAGTCAAGTTCATCCGAGAAGTAACACCATATATCAAGAAGCCATCATTAGTATCAGATCTGCCGTGGGAAGGTGCAGCCCCCCAGTCACCAAGCTTTAGTGGCAGTGAGGACTCTGGTTCGCCAAAACACCAGAACAGCACCAAGGACAGGAAGATCATCCCTCTCAAAATGTGCTTTGCTGCTAGAAACCTAAGCATGCCGGATCTGGAAAACAGGTGAGGTGTAGCTAACAAGAACATCATACCTACAGCTTTACAAACTTAAGGACATGTTGCAGTATTATATGACTCTGTTAACTCAGTTATATAGAGGAAAACATCTGTCTGAGGTGAGAGATGCATTTTTGGGGTTCCACATTTTAAGTTATTCTACATATATACATGTATATGTGTAGAAAAAATTTTGAACAGACACACAAGAAACTGTTAATGGCTTTACCTCTAGGGTGTCAAATAAGACTAAAGGGGTGAAAGAAAGAGGGGGCATCTTTTCTTCCTTTTATGTCGTTCTGTAATGTTGTTATTACTTTTTTCACTTTGAATATGTATTACTTTATAATTGAAAGAAGTCCATTCAGTATGATATTGGCTGTGGGTTTGTCATAGATAGCTCTTATTATTTTGAAATACATCCCATCAATACCTAATTTATTGAGAGTTTTTAGCATGAAGGGTTGTTGAATTTTGTCAAAGGCTTTTTCTGCATCTATTGAGATAATCATGTGGTTTTTGTCTTTGGCTCTGTTTATATGCTGGATTACATTTATTGATTTGCGTATATTGAACCAGCCTTGCATCCCAGGGATGAAGCCCACTTGATCATGGTGGATAAGCTTTTTGATGTGCTGCTGGATTCGTTTTGCCAGTATTTTATTGAGGATTTTTGCATCAATGTTCATCAAGGATATTGGTCTAAAATTCTCTTTTTTGGTTGTGTCTCTGCCCGGCTTTGGTATCAGAATGATGCTGGCCTCATAAAATGAGTTAGGGAGGATTCCCTCTTTTTCTATTGATTGGAATAGTTTCAGAAGGAATGGTACCAGTTCCTCCTTGTACCTCTGGTAGAATTCGGCTGTGAATCCATCTGGTCCTGGACTCTTTTTGGTTGGTAAACTATTGATTATTGCCACAATTTCAGCTCCTGTTATTGGTCTATTCAGAGATTCAACTTCTTCCTGGTTTAGTCTTGGGAGAGTGTATGTGTCGAGGAATTTATCCATTTCTCACTCATAGGTGGGAATTGAACAATGAGATCACATAGACACAGGAAGGGGAATATCACACTCTGGGGACTGTGGTGGGGTGGGGGGAGGGGGGAGGGATAGCATTGGGAGATATACCTAATGCTAGATGACGAGTTAGTGGGTGCAGCGCACCAGCATGGCACATGTATACATATGTAACTAACCTGCACAATGTGCACGTGTACCCTAAAACTTAAAGTGTAATAAAAAATATATATATATTAAAAAAAAAGTCTTGTTAAAGATAAATTTTTAAATATCTCCTTAGATGGAAATTCCTTATACTGTAGGTAGTATAGAGTTAGAGGTCTGCATTATGGTTCTGGCTGAATCAACCAGCAGTGTGACTCTGGCAAGTTAGCTTCCCTTGACCTCAGTTTCCTCATTTGCAAAATGAGAAAATTAGATTGGATAATTTCTGATGTCCCTCCTAGTTCTATAATCATATGTGTTCTATAACTTTGTCTTCATTAACTCAATGAAGTGGCACTGGTAGACCGAATGTTAGGTTAGAGATTAGTGGAAAAAAGATGAAAATAACTTGCCCAAAGACATAGTTAAGGACAGACTTTTTATAATGTGTTTTCACTATTATGGTCTCCTCTGATCTTAATGCACAGCCAGGTCCCTGATCAGGATGGAATGGAGCGCAGAAGACACCAAGAAACTGAATGGCCTCCTTGGGTGTTTAAGGCTTTAAAGCTTCTGCTCTGTAGTATATTATGTGGTTTGCTGGAATGAACTGAGCTCTGCAGTCAGACAGACCTTGGTCTGAATCCCAACTAGGTCACCTGCTCAAAGTAGGGTTCTGAGCAAGTCCCTTCACTTCCATACACCACCATGTCATCATCTTTAAAAAAAGGGATAATGGTACTTAGTGTGCAGATTAAATGAGATGGTACCTATAAAGGCCCTTACACAGAGCCAAGCACATATAGTAGGTTCTCAAGAAATAGTATTTTTAAAAAGTCTTAACTCAGCTGGGCACAATGGCTCACATCTGTAATCCCAGCACTTTGGGAGGCCAGGGTTAGAGAATTGCTTAAAAGCCAGAAGTTTAAGACCAACTTGGGCAACACAGTGAGACCTCGCCTCTACAGCATTTAAAAAAAAAAAAATTAGCCAGGCATACTGGCATGCACCTGTAGTCCTAGCTACTTGGGAGGCTGAGGTGGGAGGATCACTTGAACCCAAGAGTTCAAGGGCTGCAGTGAGCTAGGATTGTGCCACTGCACTGTAGCCTGGGTGACAGAACAATATCCTGTCTCTTAAGAAAAGTCTTAACTGACTACTATGTAAACACATTTTGAAAATTATAATCTGATGTATTTAAATTGTTGGCTTTGTTTTAAAAGTTCAAGACATTGTAGAAATTACTTTGTGCTACATATAGGTTTATTTCTGGAAGGTTGTGTGTATGTTGAATCATCTAAGTGCAACACAGCTTGATCTTTAAAGGAATTTTATATTCTTTTCATAAAGTAAGAATTTAATTTGGGCTGGGCGAGGTGGCTCACGCCTGTAATCCCAGCACTTTGGGAGACCGAGGCAGGTGGATTACTTCAGTTCAGGAGTTCAAGACCAGCCTGGCTAATATGGTGAAACCCTGTCTCCACTAAAAATACAAAACAGCCAGGCATGGTGGCAGGCACCTGTAATCCCAGCTACTTGGAAGGCCGAGGCAGGAGAATTGCTTGAACGTGGGAGGCAGAGGTTGTAGTGAGCCGAGATTGCGCCACTGCACTCCAGTCTGGGTGACAGAACGAGACTCTGTCTCAAATAAAATAAAATAAAATAAAATAAACAAATGAGATACATTTGAGCTAGACATGGTGGTGGCTCACACCTATCATCCCAATACTTTGGGAGGCTGAGGCAGAAGGATTGGTTGAGGCCAGGAGTTTAAGACCAGCTTGGGCAACATAACAAGACCCTATCTCTACAAAAAAAAGAGAGAGACAGAGAGAAAAAAAGAGATACATTTATATAGAGCCCTTGGTCTGTTAATCATGGGCTTTTTTTTTTTTTTTTTTAAAGTTAGGGGCCTTAGAGAATTAAATAGAATGGAGAAACGATGTGATAAAGAAGAACAAATTGCAACTACATTTGTCAACTAGCTGTCAGGCTGAGAAAAGTATAGAGTCAATTTTGTTATAAATCGTTTCTTTTTTTTTTTTTTTTTTTTTTTTTTTGAGACAGGGCTTCACTCCCCTTGCCTAGGCTAGAGTACAATGGCATGGTCTCAGCTCACTGCAACCTCTGCCTCCTGGGCTCAAGTAATTCCCCTGCTTCAGCCTTCCAAGTAGCTGGGACTGCAGGTGCATGCCACTGTGCCCAGCTAATTTTTGTATTTTTTGTAGAGACAGGGTTTTGCTACATTGCCCAGAGTGGTCTCCAACTCCTAGATTCCAGCAATCTACTCGCTTTGGTCTCCCAAAGTGCTGGGATTACAGGCATGAGCCACCGCTCCTGGCCATAAATAATTTCTGAGAATAGGTACCTGTAGTGCTGCTGATGTAGCTGGGTATTGAAGAAAAAGGCAAAACGTTATAAAGTTTCTATAGAAACCCAGGGTTGTGGGAGTGGGCAAAGAAGGAAGGAAGAAGATGATATGACTTGGCTGTATTGCTAAACGTTGTGCTACTTCGTCATTCACTAAGGATTGAAGTCCAGTTAACCTTGGTCTTTGTTAAAACTTGGGGGCTGAATTCTCTTTGACATATTTATACACTAAAGACATTTCGTGATGGTCAGATGTGAAATAGATTTTCAGAACCAAATGGAGAGGGCAGTTTGGGGCCACAAGAATTGTACCATTATACCTTCCTTTTCAGTAGATGATCAGTCTACTCGACCATGGCATGCTATATAAGGAAAGGTCTTAGAAGATCCACGCTAGTTTTGAGATTCTCAGTCTTAATGCTGCAAAGTAACTTGTTCTAATTTTACTTAAGATATCAAAATTTGGCCGGGTGCAGTGGCTCACACCTGTAATCCCAGCACTTTGAGAGGCCAAGGTGGGTGGATCACTTGATATCAGGAGTTCGAGACCAGCCTGGCCAACATGGTGAAACCCCGTTTCTACTAAAAATACAAAAATTAGCCAGGTGTGGTGGTGCACGCCTGTAATCCCAGCTATTTGGGAGGCTGAGATAGGAGAATTGCTTGAACCCAGGAGGTGGAGGTTGCAGTGAGCTGAGATTGCAGCACTTTGCAAAACTCTGTCTCAAAAAAAAATTTAAAAAAATAAAAAATTTTGCGAATGATTTGCTTTTTGTAAAATATAAATTGGAAGAGATTCAAGGTTATTCCTATGTTGATACCACTTATACTTGCATTTCCATGCGTTTTTTAGACATAAAAGTAGTAGGATTACAAGGAGTTTGCAAAAAATATGCATAACTTTGGCTATACTCATGGGAATGTGAACATCTGTGTGTCTTGGCAGAAAAAATGTACAGAACCATTAACTAATTAGACCTCAGTTATGAGAGAAGATAGAATTTAGGAAGATAGGCTTCGTAATGTTGGTCAAGCTACTTGTTTTCCACAAGCCTTGCATTTCCCCTGTATAAAATAAGATTATAGGAGGATTAAATAAGACAATAATAAGTTCTCAAGTTATTATTATAGGCATTGTTAGTGTCCTTGTGACCTTAAATAAGTTCCTTAATTTCTCTGTTCCCCTGTTTTCTCTGTAGAATGGACATAATATCTGCTCAACTATGTACTTTAGAATGAGAATAAATAATATCTATAAAATAACTCAGGGCTGGGGGCTCATGCCTGTAATCCTAGCACTTTGGGAGACTGAGGCGGGCAGATCACTTGAGGCTAGGAGTTTGTGACCCTGTCTGTACTAAAAATAACAAAAAATTGCCCAGGCATGGTGGCACACACCTGTAATCCCAGCTACTCAAGAGGCTGAGGCATGGGAATTGCTTGAACCTGGGAGGTGGAGGTTGCAGTGAGCCGAGATTGTGCCACTGCACTCCAGCCTGGACACACCAGGTGACAGAGTGAGATTCTGTCTCAAAAAGAAATAAAAATAAAATAATAAAATAACTTGGAGCTCATTGGTCCTTAAATTTATCTCAGCTCTGTTAAAGGAAATATCCATTTGTTTATCTGTTTTTTATTGATAGTCACTTGAACAACTTCCAATGTGGAGTTAGTATTAATAAAGTTACTGAATATTTTTGTACTGTCCTATTTTTTTTTTCTTCTGATTTAAAGGCCTCAGAAACATTTTCATTTCTGTTGGGTAAATTCGTAGGAGTGGAATTGCTGGGTCAAAGGAACTAGGCCAGGCACAGTGGCTGACGCCTGTAATCCCAGCACTTTGGGAGGCCGAGGTGGGCAGATCACCTGAGGTCAGGAGTTCAAGACCAGCCTGACCAACATGGAGAAACCCCGTCTCTACTAAAAATACAAAGTTAGCTGGGCGTGGTGGCTCATGCCTGTAATCCCAGCTACTCGGGAGGCTGAGGGAGGAGAATCGCATGAACTCGGTAGGCGGAGGTTGTGGTGAGCTGAGATCGCACCATTACTTACACTCCAGCCTGGGCAACAAGAGTGAAACTCCGTCTCAAAAACAACAACAAACTGCCAGGCTGGGCACAGTGGTTCATGCCTGTAATTCCAGTACTTTGGGAGGTCGAGGCGGGTGGATCACCTGAGGTCAGGAGTTTGAGACCAGCCGGCCCAACATGGCAAAACCCCATCTCTACTAAAAATAAAAAAATAAACTGCCAGACTTTCTTCCAAAGTAATTGTGCCATTTTATGTTCCTGCCAATATATGAGAGTTTCCATTGCTCCACATCCTCACCAAAAGGTGTCAGTCTTTTTAATATTTACCTTTGTGATGGGTGCATAGTGGAATCTTTTTGTGGCTCATTCTTCATTCTTATCTAAAGCCTTCACTTTCTAAACCAAAAATGTGTTTGGTATTAGAGGGAAATACCCTTTTTTTCTGCCTTACTGCTTTGATTTAGTTCCGTAGAGCTGAGAAAAAGTAAAAAGTGCTAATGATCAGAATGAGTAAGTACAGGGGAAGAGGAATTTTACTCCCTTCCTCTACCTTGAGTTTTCAAGACCTCACTGGATGCATCTTGATGCATCTGGTAATTATACGTATTTCATTCTGGAAAGCGAACACTTATTAAATAATGATGAAGTCCAAGGAGAGAACATGAGCCCCTTCCTTAGCAATCAGTATTGTAGGCAGTGTGAAGTTTAGGAAGAACAAGGTGTTCTTAAACACTCCTTTCGGAAATGTAAATCCGTGTTCTTTGCATTGGTTCACAGTGCCTCAGTCATCTTCACATTGGCTATTTTCCATGTAAAAGGTAAATTTTGCCTTTATAATGTGTACAATTATATGATTATTACTAAGTTGAACACATAAGTTATATCAAAGACTTTGCTAAACAGGAGAAGTAAAGTAAGCTAGACTTACAGAATCCTGTGTACCTAAACATTGATTTGATTCATCTGATCAAAATGTTAATTGCATTTCTCAGAAAATCCTCTCGTTTGACAAGAGGCCAAAACTTCACACATAGCTGTCTCCTCTTCTCCCTTGTGGACCCAAATGATTACTGGCAGATTGTCTCCATATTTTTATTAGCAAAGTTTTCATTGGAATTTTCTTTTAAAATAGCAGTAGGCTTTACAAATTACTTTGTCCCCTTTGTCAGTTTTTTTTTTTTTTTTTGAGATGGAGTCTTTGTCGCCCAGGCAGGAGTGCAGTGGCACGATCTTGGCTCACTGCAAGCTCCACCTCCCGGGTTCACGCCATTCTCCTGCCTCAGCCTCCCAAGTAGCTGGGACTGCAGGCGCCCGCCACCACGCCCGGCTAATTTTTTGTATTTTTAGTAGAGATGGGGTTTCACTGTGTTAGCTAGGATGGTCTCGATCTCCTGACCTCGTGATCCACCCACCTTGGCCTCCCAAAGTGCTGGGATTACAGGCGTGAGCCACCACGCCTGGCCCCCTTTGTCAGTTTTAATGGTTTCTTCAAAGGTGGACTCTTTTGGATCCTAGACTCATCAGTCCTATTTTGGAGCTTCTTTGCTGTTTCTTTTAATTTAATTTTCTATTTCACAATCCCTTTTCAAGAAAAATCGCAAAATTTTTCTTTTCATAAAAAACTGGTTAAGTGGCCGGGCGTGGTGCCTCACACCTGTAATCCCAGCACTTTGGGAGGCCGAGGCGGGTGGATCACGAGGTCAGGAGATTGAGACCATCCTGGTTAACATGGTGAAACCCCATCTCTACTAAAAATACAAAAAATTAGCCGGGCGTGGTGGCGGGCGCCTGTAGTCCCAGCTACTCGGGAGGCTGAGGCAGGAGAATGGCGTGAACCCAGGAGGCGGAGCTTGCATTGAGCCAAGATTGTGCCACTGCACTCCCGCCTGGGCGACAGAGCAAGACTCTGTCTCAAAAACAAAAACAAAAAAGCTGGTTAACTGTCAGTGGGAAATAACTCACTGTCTATTCTCATCTTTTTTCAGCCCAGTGGTCCCGGTATCTACTTGTGTTTAATCAGGCTTAGTTTTATTTTATAACAGATTTATTTTCCATTCTTCCAGTTATTAATAACTAGGATCTGAGACATCAGGATTTTCAGAACTCAGACTGTGTCAAAGGAGGAATGTCTGAGAGATTGTCCTAAGAATTGTATGATGTGTAAAGACTTTCAGAAGGTGAACATTCTGTGCCTCGAGAAGGATGAACTGATTCCTATCTGTAGTGCTAAGTAGGTCAGTAGGAGGAGTGAAGGAAATTTCTGGTCAAGGTTTTGCAGCTGAACTTTTAGCATGTGCTTAAAAGATGTTATACTGGTTACAGTGCCAAAGCAACTAGATGGAAATAAATAGTCCCTCTAGAAAATAGTCAGCCTGATATACGATCTGAAATAAGGACATCATTGCCTCCCCCACCCAGTTTGGTGGGATGAGGGTGATTCTGAATCTTCTGCTAGAATGAGGGTGGGGCAATCACTGGCCACTGGATGTGGGGAATGCTGACAGGCTTTCAGGCATACCACGCAGAGTAAAGCTGCATGCTTTACTCTCACTTCCAGAGGTAACTGGTACCACCGCTTCCCCGGCCTCTTAGGGATTCTCCAACATGGATTGGCTGGGATTTGGGTCTTTCCACTTTTCTTAAATCAGCTAAGTCATTTAACTCCTCTCTTTACTAGCTTCCAAAATTTTGTTGTAGTCACTTCTCTCCTGTTCTTGGATTTGTAAGATTATGCTTTTTAAAAAATCCCCTTTAAGTTTGGTGGTGACTTCTTACATACAACCCCAAACGCACAATCCATAAAGAAAAAACTTGACAAGTTGAACCTCTTTAAAATTTAAAACTTCAGCCCTGCAAAAGATACTGAAGAGAATGAAAAGACAAGCCACACATTGGGAAGAAATGTTTACAAAATACATATCCAATAAAGGACTGATATCCCAAATATACAGAGGGACCAAGCACAGTGGCTCATGCCTGTAATCCTAGCACTTTAGGAGGCCAGGGCAGGAGGGTCACTTGAGCCCAGGAGTTCAAGACCAGCCTGGCAACATAGTGAGACCCTGTCTCTACAAAAATTTTTTTTTTAAGGTAGTTGGGTGTGGTGATGCACACCTGTAGTAGTCCCAGTTAACTGGGAGGCTGAGGTGGGAGGATCACTTGAGACCTGTATGGTCAAGGCTGCAATGGGCTCTTAGGATGGAAGAATTTCTGCCCGGTAATCTGTGTCCCTACTGATGACTTCTGTGTGTAGTCTCATTCTTCTTGCGTTCAATTAAATCTCACCAGGCCATTTCTGTCTTTATTGTAATTCATCTCACATCCCACCGTAAAATTATTTTATTATTTTTTTATTTTATTTATTTATTTTTTAGAGACAGGATCTCACTCTGTCACCCAGGCTGGAGTACAGTGGTACTATCATAGCTCACTCTAGCCTCGAACTCCTGTGCTCAAGAGATCCTCCCGCCTCAGCCTCGCTAATAGCTAGGACTGCAGATGTATGTCACCATGCCTGGCTGATAAAAAAAAATTTGAGGGCCGTGCACAGTGGCTCACGCCTGTAACCCCAGCACTTTGGGAGGCCTAGGTGGGCGGATCACGAGGTCAGGAGATCGAAACCATCTGGCTAACATGGTGAAACCCCGTATCTACTAAAAATACAAAAAATTAGCCTGGCATGGTGGTGGTGCCTGTAGTCACAACTACTCAGGAGGCTGAGGCAAAAGAATGGCTTGAATCCGGGAGGCGGAGCTTGCAGTGAGCCAAGATCATGACACTGCACTCCAGCCTGGGTGAAAGAGCGAGACTCCGTCTTAAAAAAAAAAAAAAAAAAGAAAGAAAAATTTTTTGTTGGGGCTGGGCACGATGGTTCATACCTATAATCCCAACACTTTGGGAGGCTGAGGCGGGTGGATCACCTGAGGTCAGGAATTTCAGACCAGCCTGACCAACATGGTGAATCCCCCTCTCTACTAAAGATACAAAAACTAGCCAGGCTTGGTGGCACTTGCCTGTAATCCCAGCTTGGGAGGCTGAGGCAGGAGAATCGCTTAAACCAGGAGGTGGAGGTTGCAGTGAGCTGAGACCGCGCCATTGCACTCCAGCCCGGGCAACAAGAGGTAAACTCTGTCTCAAAAAAAAAAAAAAAAATTGGTTGGGGTGGGGGGCAACGCAGTGGCTCATGCCTGTAATCCCAGCACTTTGGGAAGCTGAGGCGGGCGGATCATGAGGTCAGGAGTTCGAGACCAGCCTGGCCAACATAGTGAAACCCCATCTCTACTAAAAGTACAAAAACTAGCCATGCGTGGTGGCGGGCGCCTGTAGTCCCAGCTACTCGGGAGGCTGAGGCAGGAGAATTGCTTGAAACCAGAAAGCAGAGGTTGCAGTGAGCCAAGATCGGGCCACTGCACTCCAGCCTGGGTGAAAGAGCGAAACTCCGTCTCAAAAAAAAAAGTTTTGTAGAGATGGGTTCTCACTTTGTTGCCTAGGCTGGTCTCAAACTCCTGGCTTCAAGTGATTTCCCCGCCTCAGCCTCCCCAAAGTGTTGGGACACTGTACTTGGCCTAATTTTTTTAAAATTGTAAAATACACATAACATGAAATTTCTTAATCATTTTTAAGTGTACAGGTCAGAAGTGTTAAGTATATTCATATTTTTGTACAACCAATGTCCAGAAATTTTTCTTCTTGCAAAACTAAAATACTCTACTCATTAAAAAACTCCCCATTTCACCCTTCCTTCAGCTCCTGGCACCTACCATTCTGCTTTCTGTGAGTTTGCTCTAGATACTTCGTGAAAGTAGGCTCATATGTTATTTCTTCTTTCGTGACTGGCTTATTTTACTAGTATAATATCCTCAATGTTGATGCATGTTGTAACATGTGTTAGGATTTCTTTCCTTATTAAGGCTGAATAATGCCATTATATGTATATACTGCATTTTGTTTATCTGTTCATCCATTGATGGACATTTGGGTTGCTTCCACCTTTTGACTATTGTGAATGATGCTGCTATAAACATGGGTGTACAAATGTCTCATAAAATTATTTTTTAAGTTAATTGTTTTGATCATGTTGCCCTCCTGTTGAGAATTCTAAATGATTCTATGTTATTAATAGTTACCAATTAAGGCCAGGCACAGTGGCTCACGCCTGTAATACCAGCACTTTGGGAGACCGAGGCAGGCAGATCACTTGAGGTCAGGAGTTCGAGACCAGCCTGGCCAACATGGTGAAACCCTGTCTCTACTAAAAATACAAAAAATTAGCCAGGCTTGGTGGCATGTACCTGTAATCCCAGCTACTTGGGAGGCTGAGGCAGGAGAATCGCTTGAACCCGGCAGTCAGAGGTTTCAGTGAGCTGAGATCGTGCCACTGTACTCCAGCCTGGGCGAAGAGCGAGACTCCATCTCAAAAAAAAAAAAAAAAAAAGTTACCAATTAATATTCAGACCTAACCTGCTATTCAAGATCCTCTAAATTCTGGAACCAAGCTACGTCTTAATATGTTTAGGTATAGAATAGGAAATCAAAGAGCTCAGCAGAACTGTATCTAAATAAAAAGCAAATAGCTTAAAACTTTTTATCTGAAAGTTTTCCTCTGAGTAACATGAACTTTCAAATATGGACTTTTCTTAAGCCCTTTGGCTGTTCATGACTCTTATTTATTTATTTATTTATTTATTTTCTTGAGATGGAGTCTTGCTCTGCTGCCCAGGCTGGAGTGCAGTGGCATGATCTCGGCTCACTGCAAGCTCCGCCTCTGGGTTCATGCCATTCTTCCGCCTCAGCCTCCCGAGTAGCTGGGACTACAGGCGCCCACCACCACGCCCGGCTAATTTTTTGTGTTTTTAATAGAGACGGGGTTTCACCATGTTAGCCAGGATGGTTTCGATCTACTGACCTCGTTATCCACCTGCCTCGGCCTCCCGAAGTGCTGGGATTACAGGCGTAAGCCACTGCGCCCAGCCACAACTCTTATTTTATGTCTTCTATTTTCTAGAACTTTTGTCCTATTTTGCTGTTACCATAGAACTTTGACAGCATATAAAAGATGGATAGACTGGTAGGTAGGCCTGGAAGTAGCTAGATGATCTACTTTTTTCATCACTGTATCTCCAATACCAGTGCCTAGCACAATATTTGGCATGTAGCAGGTGCTCAATAAATGTTTATTTAAGAAAGGATAGACCAACCAGAATTCAAATGAAAATGAATATTTGCAATACAAAACATGACAATTTAAAGTATTTGGAATTATAAAGGGTTTAGAAACTGTGACAAAAGAGCTTCAAAGCAGAAATGCTAGTATACTTGTAAATTGCTTATCTTTTTGACAAGTGGCATAGAATCTGATGATAGTGCTTTTAGGCAGCAAAAACTGTCTTCAGAAAATAATGTAAAGAAAACTCTCTCCCTGGTCATTGGCAGTTTGTCAATTTGTAGCCTACCATGAAAAACACTAATGGCTTTTTTTTTCCATTTTAAAAGATATATATGTTCACAGCAGAGTATATATCTTAGTCATTTATTTATTTATTTGACTTTTAAAATTCATCTTTGCAAGAACTTTGATTGAAACACAAAACAATATTCAATAGATCGCTTTATAAATAATTTTTTCAATGTATATTTAAAATATTTTAGCTATTTTCTAAAGGTTACTTTTGAAATACAGATTGCTCTTGGTGAGCATTAATACAGAACAGTTATAGTGTTGATCTCTTAACTATTTTTCTACCTAATTCACTGGAGGAGTAATCATATAAAAGTACCCAAACACAGTTCCAAATTTTACAGAGTAATAATCTTCTGCTAATTTTCTTGTTCTTTCTTTTTTTTTTTTTTTTCCGAGAGGGAGTCTCGCTTTGTCACCCAGGCTGGAGTGCAGTGGCGCAATCTTGGCTCACTGCAACCTCCAGCTCCTGGGTTCAAGCAATTCTCCTGCCTCAGCCTCCTCAGTAGCTGGGATTACAGGCATGTGCCATCACGCCTGGCTAATTTTTGTATATTTTAGTAGAGACAGGGTTTAGCCATGTTGGCCAGGCTGGTCTCAAACTCCTGACCTGAGGTGATCTGCCCATCTCAGCCTCCCAAAGTGCTGGGATTACAAGCGTGAGCCACCATGCCTGGCCGCTAATTTTCTGTTTATTTCACATAATGTAAATTTCAGTTCATTATATGGCAGTACATCTTTTTAAGCTGGCACTACTTTATACCAGAATTTCCTAAATGCTTAAAAGGATATCAGTTCCTTCTTTACAGTGTGCCTATGTGGTTCAGCAAGCATGCTTTTCATTTTTTAGACATAGAAATTAAGGCAAAGTGATCTACTGTAGACTCTACAGTAAGTTCCCTCAGCTTATTACATTAACACCGAAACGACAGATCCAGCAGTTGGTGTTTCTTTTTTTAATTTTTTCTCAGGTTCAGTAACTAGCCCAAGTTGGTCTTTCTGATTTTTTTTTTTTTTTGAGACAGAATTTCGCTCTGTCACCTAGGCTGGATCTCGGCTCACTGCAACCTCCACCTCCCTGGTTCAAGCAGTTCCCCTGCCTCAGCCTCCCGAGTAGCTGGGATTACAGGCACACGCCCCAACGCCCGGCTAAATTTTTTGTATTTTTGGTAGAGTCGAGGTTTCACTATGTTGACCAGACTGGCCTCAAACTCCTGACCTCAGGCAATCCACCCGCCTTGGCCTCCCAAAGTGCTGAGATTACCGGAGTGAGCCACCGTGCCCGGCCTCTGATTTTTATCTTTCCATGTGTTGTTTTCTTTGGAATTGGACTCTAGGGAATTAAGAGAAAGTATCTTTTTTTTTTTTGAGACAGAATCTCGCTCTGTCGCCCAGGCTGGAGTGCAGTGGTGTGATCTTGGCTCACTGCAACCTCCGCCTCCTGGGTTCAAGCGATTCTCCTGCCTTAGCCTCAGCTTCCTGAGTAGCTGGGATTACAGGCACCCACCACCATGTCCGGCTAATTTTTTATATATTAACAGAGACGGAGTTTCACCGTGTTGCCCAGGCTGGTCTCGAACTCCTGAGCTCAGGCAATCCGCCTGCCTTGGCCTCCCAAAGTGCTAGTATTACAGGCATGAGCCACCGCCCAGCCAATAAAGTATCTTTATTTGAGTATACAAATTTATTTGAAGAATGCAAAATTAAAATAGATTTGCAGTTATGTATTTTAAACCTGGCAGGTTTGGTGACTTCTGTCCTAGCTCACTTTTTTTTTTTTCTTTTTCCACACAGATTGATAGAGCTACATTCTCCTGATAGCAGGAACACGTTGATCCTACGCTGCAAAGATACAGCCACAGCACACTCCTGGTTCGTAGCTATCCACACCAACATAATGGCTCTCCTCCCACAGGTGTTGGCTGAACTCAACGCCATGCTTGGGGCAACCAGTACAGCAGGAGGCAGTAAAGAGGTGAAGCATATTGCCTGGCTGGCAGAACAGGTAGGCTGGGAGGCAGGGCAGAGTATCACCTGGTTCCCATTCAGTGCCAGGATGGTTCCTCATTTAATATATCTGTAATACTTACCATGCAGTTAGGACCTGGATATCTAGCTTGCAGATCTTTTGTTTTTCAGTGTTTTGTTTCACCTCCCTTTTTCTCCTTCTACCTTTGTCTATTTGTTGCTAATTATCCACTCAACCAGAAGTAGCTGACATAGTAATCACTATCATACTATTACTAAAGAAGTTCTTATTACCATCTCTATCCTTAATGACAGAGGATAATTTTCATGATTTTAGATCAGGGTCAGCTAACTTTTTCTGTAAAGGGCAAGACAGCGTCACGGCTACTTGACTCTTCTGTTGTAGCAAGACAACTGTCATAGGCAATAGGAAAATGAATGGGTGTGACTGCGTTTCAGTAAAACTTTATTTACAAAGACAAGTAAACTGGTGGTTGGCTGGATCTGGCCCAAGGGTCATAGTTTCCCAACCCTTGTTCCCTACTGGAAGAGCTTCTAGGGGCAGCAGGCTATAGTTGATTCCTCTGCTCTGGGAAAAGTATAAAATATACAAAATACTTTACAATTAGACAGAGGTACAATTGTCTTCCATAACTGAAAAGTGAAAAAAAGAGAAACAAGAAAGTCTGAGTGGATGTTGAGTTAAAGGAAAAGAACTTGAAAACCCAGGTTATTTTAGATCCCAGGTTTGACAAAAGGAGAGTAAAAGTTCCGTGTGACATTATGTTACATCTTTTTTCTTCACCATCAACTAGGCTAGAGGGGCTTGAAAAAAAAGGACTGGACTAGGGGGTTCAGAGATGAGTGTTTAAGTGCTAGCTCTGTTTTTCACTGCTTTTGAGTCTTTTTGAAACTTACGTTTTGAATCCTAGTTGTGTGTGCAAAGGGCCAGGGAGTGGACTAAATAACTGGTTTCCAAAAAAGCAGAATCAGCACAGGAAGGATTTTGTTCTTTCATTTTTGATTTTTTTTTTTCAAGTACAGTTTCCCACTGGTTCCCACCTTCCTCCCCAACATAGTTCTAACTTTTTTTTTTTTTAAGTTGAGGTTGATTTTATTTGAGGAGGATATTGTCCCCAAAGCAGTTCTGATGTGGTAGGTCTGTGGGTGGTGCCTGGTGATCTTGGTGGTACCAAGTAATTGTGGTAATTGAGGGGCCAATTTTGGTCACCAGCGAGAGTAATTTTTTTATTTTATTTTTTGCCACTTCTCAACTTTTTATGAACATTTCAAATAAAATTATAATAAATGAGAATGTAATATTAGTACAGTGATCATTTCTATAAAGCATAATTAGAATAAAAAATTAATGAAAGTCATGATATAAGTATTTATGACTTTGAAAATTTTAACATTTTAGTTGTGTTTATCATTGTTTCTATATTTTATATGCTAGTTGAAAAACTGAATTGAATAGTAATTGTTCTGTGCTTTTGGCATTGTTCAAAATCCTCATGATTTTAAAAAGGTAGCACATTCACATGGTTGAAAAATCAAACAAAAAATTAATGGGTGAAAACTCTTGCCCTCATTCCCGTTACCTATCCACCTGTTATGCCCTTTGCCCTGGAAAGGTAACAACTCTTATTCCTTTCTATTGAATCTTTTGAGAGTTTCTTTATGCAAATAAAAAGAAAATATGGGGCAGGGTGTGGTGGCTCATACCTGTAAAACCAACACTTTGGGAGGCTGAGGTGGGAGAATCGCTCAAGACCAGGAGCTTGAGACCAACCTGGGCAATATGGCAAAACCCCATCTCTACAAAAAATGTAAAAATACAAAAAAATGAGCTGGGTGTGGTGGCATGCACCTGTGTCCTTTCACACGTGCACTGTCCAGATCCTTTGGCTCGTATGTCCAGGTAGACCAGATAAGGATATCAACATTATCTGCATATATTCAGTTCTTAAGTTTCTGACAGTAAATAGTAAAGCTTTGGTTAGTAAGGGATTTATCCAAAGGTTCACATCAGTTCCTAAGTTTGGATAGCGAGAGTTCAGAGGGTAGGGGATATTTCTTTTTTGTTGCTTTTTTTTTTTGGAAATGGAGTCTTGCTGTGTCAGCCAGGCTGGAGTGCGGTGGCGCGATCTTGGCTCACTGCAAGCTCGGCCTCCTGGGTTGTTGATACTAATTTTTATGTGACTGATTTTACCGTTTAACTGGTTATATTGGTTTTTGGTTTTTTGTTTGTTTTGTTTAATTTCCATGTTCACAGTGTTGTTTTTTTTAATTGGCAAATAATTATGTATATTTATGGGATACGGTATAATGTTTTGATACATGTATACATTGTGGAATGCTCAAATCAGGCTAATTAACATATCCATCACCTCAAATATTTATCATTCTTGTGGTAAAAACATTTAAAATTTTTTATTTTAATGTATTTTGAAATATACAATTTTTTTTTGAAATGAGGTCTCACTCTGTCGCCCAGGCTGGAGTGGAGTGGTGCGATCTCGGCTCACGGCAACCTCTGCCTCCCAAGTTCAAGCGATTCCCCTGCCTCAGCCTCCCGAGTAGCTGGGATTACAGGCACATGCCACCACACCCAGCTAATTTTTGTATTTTTAGTAGAGATGGGGCTTCACCATGTTGGCCAGGCTGGTGTTGAACTCTTGACCTCAGGTCATCCACCCGCCTCAGCCTCCCAAAGTGCTGGGATCCGGCCAATACATTATTATTAACTATAGTCACCATACTATGCAAAAGATTACCAGAATTTATTCATCCTGTTTAATTGAAACTTTGTACCATTTGACCAACATCTCACTTTCCCCATCTACCCCTTACCCCAGCCTCTAGGAACTACCATTCCACTCTACTTTTTTTTTTTTTTTGAGACAGGGTCTCATTCTTTCACCTGAGCTGGAGTGCAGTGGTATAATCATGGCTCGGTGCAGCCTCAACCTCCTGGGCCCAAGCAGTCCTCCCACTTCAGTATCCTGAGTAGCTAAGACTATAGGCACATACCACCACACCAAGCTAATTTTAAAATTATTTTTTGTAGAGATAGGATCTCACTGTGTTGCCCAGGCTGGTCTCAAACTCCTGGGCCCAGGTGATCTTCCCACCTTAGCCTCCCAAAGTGCTGGGATTATAGGCATGAGCCACTGTGCCCAGCCTGGGTATGTTCTTTTTTTTTTTTTTTTTTTTTGAGACGGAGTTTCGCTCTTGTTGCCCAGGCTGGGGTGCAATGGTACAATCTTGGCTCACTACTATCTCCGCCTCCCAGGTTCAAGCAATTCTCGTGCCTCAGCCTCTTGAGTAGCTGGGATTACAGGTGTGCGCCACCATGCTCAGCTAATTTTGTATTTTTAGTAGAGATGAGGTTTCACCATGTTGGTCAGGCTGGTCTTGAACTCCTGACCTCAAGTGATCCACCTGCCTTGGCCTCCCAAAGTGCTGGGATTACAGGAGTGAGCCACCGCACCCTGCTGGTTATATTTTTAAAAGGAAATTTTTTTGAGTCCACCAAATGGAGGACATGTATTATCTATTAAATGAGTTTTTTTAAGCATTTGAGTATTTTTTTTAACTTTGTATGCCAAGACTTTTTTATTTTAGTGATATATACAAAATAAATGTAATTTTTTTTTTTTTTGAGGCAGAGTCTCACTCTGTTGCCCAGAGTCTCACTCTGTTGCAGTGGCGCAATCTCGGCTCACTGCAAGCTCCGCCTCCCAAAAAAAAAATTTTTTGTGTAGAGATGGGGTCTCACTTTGTTACCTAGGCTGGTCTTGAATTCCTGGGCTCAAGCGTTCCTCTCTCCCGCCTCCCAAAAGCTGGGATTACAGGCATGAGCCACCGTACCTGGCCTTTGGCTTTTCTCATTAATGCCCAGGCCTGGGTCTCCCACAGTCGCGAAGAGGCACTGCTGCTGCTACTATCTTGTCTCTGCACCTGACCCTTCCCAGGACCTGTGATGCCAAGGCCATTGTGAGGGGCAAAAAAGTCAGGGTTTAGCCCCAGCTAAGCCGAGGGCTCTCGCTCTTCTGGTCTCCTGGGTCTGCCCTACCTGAAGACATGAGTGGTGAGTTGGCTCCAAGTAAAAGCACAGAGCATGTATCCACCTCGCCCATTCCCTGACAAATAATGACATATACTGCATATTTTCCAAGCATGGCAAAGTTGTAAAGGTTACTATAATGAAATATAAAGATACCAGGAAGAGTAAAGAGGTTGCATTTATTTTATTTTTGGATAAAATACTCTGCACAAAACAGTACTAGGGCAATAAACAACGGTTATTTGGTAGAGTGATAAAAGCAAGCATCACTATTGACAACAGAAGAGCAGCCGAGTTCACCCAAAGGCAGAACTACTTTGATGAATCTAAGTGTTATGTTTGTGGGAAAAGTGGACACCTAAGTTACGCCTGTCCGAAAAATATGCTTGAAGTACGTGAACCTCCAAAGAAGAAAGAAAAAAACGAAAGTTCCTGAACCAGTAGAAGAAACTGAAGAAGTAGAAGACAGAGAAGATTAAGGGGAGAATCCTACTCTTTGACAGCCTTATGCCACAGCATTCCAGCAAGCCAAAACTGAGGAAGAAGAAAAGAAGAAAAAAAGAAAATCCAGTTCAGGAGGTCCCTCAACATCAGATGATTCAAGACCTTCAAGAATAAAGAAGAGCACATATTTCAGTGATAAGGAAGAACTTAAGTGATTACGATTAAAATTACATTTATTGGCCGGGCATGGTGGCTCACGCCTGTAATCCCAGCACTTTGGGAGGCCGAGGCGGGTGGATCACGAGGTCGGGAGATCAAGACCATCCTGTCTAACATGGTGAAACCTTGTCTCTACTAAAAATACAAAAAATTAGCTGGGTGTGGTGGCGGGCGCCTGTACTCCCAGCTACTGGGGAGGCTGAGGCAGGAGAATGGCGTGAACCCAGGAGGCGGAGCTTGCAGTGAGCCGAGATCGCGCCACTGCACTCCAGCCTGGGCAACAAAGCGAGACTCTGTCAAAAGAAAAGAAAAGGCAAGACAACCAAGGAAAAGGTTTATTTTAACAGTCACTACTTTATGCCTTTTAACTCTCAAAGTGCATAAAGACTCAAGTTAGGACCATATACATTCAATTGGTGTTAGTGTAATTAGTTATTTACTTTTTGCTCTCCATTTTTTAGTGTGATAATAAAATAAAGAACCAGAAGTACATTGCCTGTGAAAAAGGGATTAAGGGATTTGGGAAATGAATAATAACTATTAGTATTTTCTCATCTTTAGTGCTATCCACCTCTGTTTATTAGAAATAAAATTTGGAGGCCCGGAGTGGTGGCTCACGCCTGTAATCCCAGCACTTTGGGAGGCCGAGGCGGGCGTATCACGAGGTCAGGAGTTTGAGACCAGCCTGGCCAGCATGGTGAAACCCCGTCTCTACTAAAAATACAAAACTTAGCTGGACGTGGTGGCGGGCACCTGTAATCCCAGCTACTCAGGAGGCTGAGGCAGGAGAATTGTTTGAACCTGGGAGGCAGAAGTTGCAGTGAGCCGAGATTGCACCATTGCACTCCAGCCTAGGTGACAGGGTGAGTCTCCGTGCCAAAGGAAAAAAAAAAAGAAATAAAATTTGGAGAAAGCTGTAGTTTGGCCAGGTTGTGCATGTGTGTAGGTGTTCAAACACAAGCAAACTAAAGCCCTAACATTCGTATCCCTTTTGTCTCTGGCCAGAAACTCAATGGTGGGATCCCCAAGGCTGCTTATGCTGGTACCATAACCAAAAAACACATACTATATAGAGCAGACAGCATTTGACTTCACTGAAAGCAAACAGTATCCTTAAAAGTTAAGGCAAGGCCAGGTGTGGTGGCTCATACCTAGAATCCCAGCACTTTGGGAGGCTGAGGTGGGTGGATCACCTGAGGTCAGGAGTTCGAGACCAGCCTGACCAACATGGGTAAACCCCATCTCTACTAAAAATACAAAATTAGCCGGGCATGGTGGCGGACGCCTGTAATCCCGGCTACTCATGAGGGTTAGGCAGGAGAATCGCTTCAACCTGGGAGATGGAGGTTGCAGTGATCCGAGATGGGGCCATTGTCCTCCAGCCTGGGCAACAGAGTGAGAGTCTATTGTAAAAACAAAACAAAACAAAACAAAACAAAAAAAAGTTAAGGCAAATAGGCAATCAGAATGATTAAACTTAGTTTTCATTTTTTTTTCCAATGGTAAGTAGAAGAGGGAAAAGATATTCTCTAAAAACTAAGGACTTGAAAGAGTTAAAAGAGTAAACACTTTGAGAAACGTGTTAAACAAAGTTCTCTTTCTTGAAATTGAACATTGCTCCTATTGGCATTAGCATTTTTCCTTTAGGGCTCAAAATACCTTCTTTGGGAAGAAATACATTTAATTTAGGTTTTCCAAATGCTTATACTCTAGCATTCAAAAATCTCTCTCTTATAACTTAAGGGGAAAAATTATTTATTTGTTTACTTTATTTTATTTATGAAACAGGGTCTCACTCTGTTGCCCAGGCTGGAGTACAGTAGTACAATCTCAGCTCACTGCAACTTCCACCTTCTGGGCTGAAGTGATCCTCCCACCTCAGTCTCCTGAGTCGCTGGGACTACAGATGCACACCATCATGCCTGGCTGATTTTTGTATTTTTTGTGGAGATGGGGTTTTAGCATGTTGCCCATGCTCAAGTGATCTGCCCACTTGGGCCTCCTAAAGTGTCAAGATTATAAGTGTGAGCCACCACACCCAGCCAGTAAAACATTTACTTTTAAAAATCAGTTTATCTTTTTTTTTTTTTTTTAAGACAGAGTCTCGCTCTGTTTCCAGGCTGGAGTGCGGTGGCGCAGTCTCAGCTCACTGCAACCTCTGCCTCCCAGGTTCAAGCGATTCTCCTGCCTCAGCCTTCTGAGTAGCTGGGACTACAGGCGCGTGCCACCATGCCCAGCTAATTTTTGTAGAGATGGGGTTTCACCATGTTGGCCAGGATGGTCTTGATCTCCTGATCTCGTCATCCGCCTGACTTGGCCTCCCCAAGTGTTGGGATTACAGGCGTGAGCTACCATGCCTGGCCCAAAATCAGTTTATCATTTTAACCCTTTGGGAAGACAGAGTTTTATATGATATAACCTATTGAAATATTGTCTGTAATAATCTTGGGGACAAATACCTAGTAGTGAACATAAACTTGAAATTTTTTTGGGATATCTGTGATCCAAAAATGTATGAGTCTAAGAGAACCTCTTTAGAGCTGATATTCTCCTTCCAGACATTGGAGAGTTAACCATAGACTAATATAGTCTTGGAAAACTCAGGTTCACTGATAAGAAATGCATAATTCTTTCTACAGTATTTTGCTTGAATTCTCAGAGTTAGGTTTTGTTTTTTTTGCTTTCAGCCCATGGTAGAGCACTGGTCCCTTCACTGGCTAGAATTAATTTCCCACTTTGGGGATCTAGCTCGTGGCCTTGGCTAAGAGAAGAGCGTCCCAGTGGTAGATGTTATAGCACAGAACCAAACCACACATGCCACTTTCAGATTATAGATGTAAGGTTCTCTGTCATGTCCAGATTACCTTCAGAAGTCTTTAAGGAAAACACGTGAATAGGGCTCTGAAGGCAACACTCTAACCGATAAGTGATTCATCAATTTGAATTCTCCTTGAAGCTGTCAGTGATGCTGAGCTGAAGGATCAGTGTTAAAATGCAGTGTTGTTGAACAGTCCTTGCTCAAATGTCTCCTGAGGAGGGAAAAGTTTTGATGATGACAGGGCTTTTCTTGAATATAGTCTTTGGCTTTTTGGCCTTGGATCCTTGACAATATGGATAAATAGTAGTTGTTTTCTTGAAGTTTAAAACCTTTTTAGCGATAACTGAGCATTATACAAGTAAATTCAATGGTACCTTCTAAGCTGAAACATAAAGTTCTAAAATACAATGGGCTGGGCGCAGTGGCTCACACTTGTAATCCCAGCACTTTGGGAGGCTGAGGTGGGTGGATCACCTGAGGTCAGGAGTTCGAGACCAGTATGGCCAACATGGTGAAACCCTGTCTTTACTAAAAATACAAAAATTAGCTGGGCATGGTGGTGGGCGCCTGTAATCTCAGGTAGTTGGGAGGCTGAGGCAGGAGAACTGCTTGAACCTGGGAGGTAGAGGTTGCAGTGAACCAAGATCGTGCCATTGCACTCCAGCCTGGGTGACAGAGCAAGACTGTGTCTAAAAACACAATAATAATAATAATAAATAAAATACAATGGAGAACTCTTGGAACATAGTTTAAGTGTTTTCTTAAGCTGCTAAGTTCTGGGTTAATACAATTTTTAAAAAATACAGCACAGTGAGGCCAGGCGCGTTGGCTCACGCCTGTAATCCTAGCACTCTGGGAGGCCGAGGCGGGCGGATTGCCTGAGCCCAGGAGTTCGAGGCCAGCCTGGGCAATACAGTGAAACCCCGTCTCTACTAAAATACAAAAAATTAGCTGGGCGTGGCAGCATGCACCTATTGTCCCAGCTCCTCGGGAGGCTGAGGCAGGAGAATTGCTTGAACCTGGGAGGCAGAGGTTGCAGTAAGCGGAAATCGCGCCGCTGCCCTCCAGCCTGGGCAACAGAGCAAGACTCCGTCTCAAAAAAATAATAATAATAACACTGTGGGTCTAGTGCAGTGGCTCACGCCTGTAATCCCAACATTTTGGGAGGCCAAGGTGGGCGGATCATCTAAGATCAGGAGTTTGAGACCAGCCTGACCAACATGGAGAAACCTCGTCTCTACTAAAAATACAAAATTAACTGGGTGTGGTGGCACATGCCTATAATCCCAGCTACTCGGGAGGCTGAGGCAGGAGAATCACTTGAACCCGGGAGGCTTAGACTGCAGTAAGCCGAGATCGCACCATTGCACTCCAGCCTGGGCAACAAGAGCGAAACTCCATCTCAAAAAGAAGAAAAAAAAAAAAATACAACATAGTGAACCGTGATCTGCGTTTTAAAAAATACGATAGATGGGCCAGGCATGGTGGCTCATGCCTGTAATCCTAGCACTTTGGGAGGCCAAGGCAGGCGGATCATGAGGTCAGGAGATCGAGACCATCCCGGCCAACATGGTGAAACCCCGTCTCTATTAAAAATACAAAAGTTAGCTGGGCGTGGTGGCGCACACCTGTAGTCCCAGCTACTCGGGAGGCTGAGGCAGGAGAATCGCTTGAAACCAGGAGGTGAAGGTTGCAGTGAGCCGCGATTGTCCCGCTGCACTCCAGCTTGGCGACAGAGCGAGACTGTCTCAAAAAAAAAAAAAAGATAGATGTTAACAGATTACATTGCACAAAATAAGAGAGTTGTGTTATTTGGAAAATATTTTATTCAACTATCTATGTATGTATACATTGGGTTGCAATGTAAACTCTATTATTGTAAGTCTTGATCAAAAACTTTGATGTTTAGATTATACATACTTATTTGGTAGTAGGAGTTTCTGTCCTATGTTTAGAAGATATTACACATCAGACATTCTGAAACTTACAATTTTGAACATATTACTATATATTTAATCAGAATTGACAATATTGGCCAGACGTGTGGCTCACGCCTGTAATCCCAGCACTTTGGGAAGCCAAGTGAGACCCTATCTCAAAAAAAGAAAAAACAGAATTGGCAATGTTCAGTTATTATGGAATGGGGAAAAACTATGTTGTATCACTAGATAATGTTTATAGCTCTAATACACACACCACTTCACACCTCCCAGTGGAGAGTCCCTACCAGTGTAAACTTGGTGAGATGTTTCCTGAATGTAAAGTCCATCAGGTTGGGAAAACAAAATGGAGACCCATTGTGTTAGGCCATCATTGAAGGAACTTTTACAAAGACGTGATTATAGTTAGCCCTGATTTCTGAATTTTTCCATTGTAACAGGCAAAACTAGATGGTGGAAGACAGCAATGGAGACCTGTCCTCATGGCTGTGACTGAGAAGGATTTGCTGCTCTATGACTGTATGCCGTGGACAAGAGATGCCTGGGCGTCACCATGCCACAGCTACCCACTTGTTGCCACAAGGTAAGTAAGACTAAAGATAAGGAAGTAAAATATTTATCCTACTCTAAATCTACAAAAGAATTTTAAAGTGAATTCTGTTATCTTAGGTGCCTAAAAGAGCATTTAAGTAGCGGATATAGTTGATGCAGACAAAAATTTTTTGTTTTACAACCTTATTGATCATTTTGCAGCTCCTAGCTCAGAATAAATTGTTTTTATCATGAGCGTTTTTGTGTGTACCTTTTAAGTTGTCAAGGAACTTCCTAACTGTTCCCTTACAAGACTTGCTTAGTCATGAAGATTATAGGGTTTTTTTTCCTTTATTTTATTGACTGTGACTAGAAAACCACTGAAATTGTGGCAGCCTTTTGACTGAGTGATGAAATCATTTAAACCAGAATGTGGTACTGTGGATAAACCACTTAACTCAGCCAAAATATTCTTCAAGTTCTCTTTCTAATGTAAGAACACATCATTTTGAGTCTATGAAATAAACATTGATTTGACCTGAAGCCACAGGGTGTTTCTAGCATTCCAGATATGGAGGGCTGAAAGGGAAAAGAATAGAGAAATTTAGACTTGGGAGCCAAGGTGTCTTAAGGGATCATAACTGTGAAACTAGAAAACATATCCAAATTCAAATTTTTTTGGCCTTAACAAAAGAATCAGGTGTTGATATAACTCAAAAACTACACATTAAAGAAGAGCGCCAAGGAAAACTATTTGGTAGTCAAAAGAGCTAAATGATGAAACTATCTGGAATATCCCAGTGGGAATAGTGGGGATTTCCTGCTTTGAGGAGACAAAGATTCATGTAAGGCAGAGTATTCTTTGCATTACTGGAAAAGTTTCACTTTAAAAGATTTCCTTTAACTTGCCACATATATTATTCTTCCTTTACATATATTATTCTTTTTATAAAAAATATATTTTTCACATGGCCTTCCAGTAGTATCTCCGTAATTTAGAGCTGGAGCTCCTAGATCACAGAATGAAGTAAAGGATTTGGTGAGCCTCAGTATTAGGGAGGTGTGCCCTCATTAATTCCTTCAGGACAGAATAGTCCTGCAGAAAGACTGAATTTAATTATGTTTCTCTTTTAAAAAAATAAGATATACACTATTGTTTTTTGTAAATTTCTTAATATTTGGTTTTTTAAATCCCCACTAAATTATAACCTCCTTGCAGTCGAGAACTCTGACTTAGTCATCTCAGCACTTCCCACAATGCTTTGCGTGTAGTAGGCCATCAATAAATCTTAGTTGAATTGAATTATTTACTTAAGTTATAGTTTCTCTGTCATGGTTACATTAGGAACTTGACAGTAATCCTACAAAAATATGTAACCATGTCTTAGTAATTATAATTAGAGCAATTAAATTTATATTTTCCAAGATTTAGAATTTAGGAATATGGCTGTGGAGATCTCTTAAGTTTAAATTTTGTAGAATCAGCTTACACTTTGGTTCTGATCATAGAATGCAAGGACGGTAGCTTTATTCTTTTTTAAAATGTGTGCACCTGGAAGCATGAAGCAGAAATTTACCACGTTCCGTAGAAGAGCTTTTGTTTAATACTAGAAATTATAATGCCATAAGCAAATAATTTCTTGGCTATAGAGTAGATTAGGCATGGACCACCAAAGCACTTTGGTACTAAAGATGGAGATGGGGTGGTGTATGTACTATCAGTGGTATTAATTTGCAAGTAGGGAAAAGATACAGACAAGATTTAAGAGCTAAAACTATAAAACTCATAGAATAAAATATAGTAGATCTTCATGACTTTGGGTTAGGCAGAGTCTTCTCAGATATGATACCAAAAGCACAGTTAACAAGAGAAAAAATAGATAAATTGGACTTTCAGAAACTTAAAAGCTCTTGTGCTTCAAATGTCACCATCAAGAAAGTGAAAAAATAACTCACAGAATGGGAGAAAATATTTGAAAATCATATATCTGACGAGATTTGTATCTAGAATATATAAAAAATTCTTGGCCAGGCATGGTGGCTTACATCTGTAATCCTAGCACTTTGGGAGACCGAGGCAGGCCTATCATCTGAGGTCAGGAGTTCAAGACCAGCCTGACCAACATGGTGAAATCCCATCTCTACTAAAAATATAAAAATTAGCCAGTGTGGTGTTGCACACCTGTAATCCCAGCTACTCGGGAGGCTGAGGCAGAAGAATTGCCTGGATATGGGAGGCAGAGGTTGCTGTGAGCTGAGATTGCACCACTGCTCTCCAGCCTGGGTGACAGAGTGAGACTCTGTCTCAAAAAAAAAAAAAAAGAGATAATTATTCCAAGTCAGTAATGAAAAGATTACCCAATTAAGAAATGGGGCTGGGCGCAGTGGCTCATGCCTGTAATCACAGCACTTTGGGAGGCCAAGGCAGGTTGATCACCTGAGGTCAGGAGCTCGAGACCAGCCTGACCAACATGGTGAAACCCCGTCCCTACTAAAAATAGAAAAATTAGCCAGGCATGGTGGTGTGGACTGTAATCCCAGCTACTTGGGAGGCTGAGACAGGAGAATTGCTTGAACCCAGAGATGGAGGTTGCAGTGAACTGATATCTCACCACTACACTCCAGCCTGGGCGACAGAGCCAGACTCTATCTCAAAAAAAAAAAAAAAAGAAATGGGAAAATGATATGAATAGATACTTGTCCAAAGAAGATATACAAATGGCCAATAAGAACATGAGAAGATGTTCAGCATCCTTAGCCATCAGGGAAATGCAAATCAAAACCACAGTGAGATATCATTTCCCACCCACTGGGATGGCTATAATTAAAAAGACAGATAAAATAAAAAGTGTGAACAACGACGTGGAGAAAATGGAATCTTCATACACTGCTGGTGAGAATGTGAAATGTATACTTGCCGTGCAAGGCAGTCTGGCAGTTTCTCAAAAGCTAAACATAGAGTTACCCTGTGACCCACAATTCCATTCCTAAGTTATGCCTAAGAGTAACGAAAACTTATGTCCACATCAAAACATACATGACTGTTCATAATAGCATTATTCACAATAGCCAAAGAGTGGAAACAACCTAAGTGTCCATCAACTGATGAATGGATAAAGTGTGACATATCCACACAATGGAATACTATTCTGCAGTTAAAAACAATAATGTTCTGATACATTCTGCAGTGTAGATGAATCTTGAAAACATTATGCTAAGTGAAAGAAGCCAGACACAAACAACCACATACTGTATTGTTCCGTTTATATGGAAAGTTCAGGATAGGCAAACCCAGGATAGACAGAAGGTAGATTAGTGGTTGCCGGCGGGGGAGCTAATGGGTACAGGATTTCTTTTTGAGATGATGACAGTCTGCTAAAATTGAATGTGGTGATGGTTGCAAAATTCTGAATATACTAAAGACCACTGTACTTCAAGGGATAAATTGTATGGTGTGTTTTATATTTTAATAATTCAGTTATTTAAATAAAATAATTAAACCCAACAAGATTGAAAAGAGAGACTAAGACTGATTCCTAATAAACTGAATGTTATACTAAGTAAGCGATAGCATGCTACTGAACCTTTCTGTGCCACATATTTTTCATTTGTTAAGTGCACCCTAATGAGATAGGGTGGGTGTTAGTATTAAACGAGTTAATACTAATAAACTGCTTAGAATGGTGCGTGACACGTTGTAACTGCTCAAGTGTTAGCTGCTTTAATTATATTTATTATTAAATGAAAATTATGCCCAAGAAGAATCTTTGTAAAAAGCATAATAATTAGGCCAGGTGCAGTGGCTCACGCCTGTAATCCCAGCACTTTGGGAGGCCGAGGCTGGCGGATCACGAGGTCAGGAGTTCAAGACCAGCCTGATCAACATGGAGAAACCTCGTCTCTACTAAAAATACAAAAATTAGCCCAGCGTGGTGGCATGTGCCCGTAATCCCAGCTACTTGGGAAGCTAAGGCAGAAGAATCGATTGAACCCCAGAGGCGGAGGTTGCAGTGAGCTGATACTGCACCACTGCACTCTAGCCTGGGCAACAGAGCAAGACTCTATCTCAAAAAAAAAAAAAAGTATAATAATTAGTTTAATTTGGTCATTGTTAAAAGAGGAGCTCTGGCCCAGCGTGGTGGCTCACGCCTGTAATCCCAGCACTTTGGGAGGCCAAGGCGGGCGGATCACAAGGTCAGGAGATTGAGACCATCCTGGCTAACACAGTGAAACCCCGTCTCTACTAAAACTACAAAAAATTAGCCGGGTGTGGTGGCAGGCGCCTGTGGTCCCAGCTACTAGGGAGGCTGAGGCAGGAGAATGGCATGAACCCGGGAGGCGGAGCTCACAGTGAGCCAAGATCGCGTCACTGCACTCCTGCCTGGGAGACAGAGCGAGACTCCATCTCAAAAAAAAAAAAAAAAGAGGAGCTCTTAGCTGGGTGCCATGGCACGTGCCTGTAATCCCAGCTTCCTGGGAGGCTGGAAGAGTCACTTAAGCCCAGTAGTTCAAGACCAGCCTGGGCAACATAGTGAGACCTCTGGTCTCAAAAAAATTAAAAGAAAGGAAAAGGAGCAGTTTTTTGATCTGCCACCAATTTTTACAGATAGTCAAAGTTTCATATTAAAGGTGAGGAATTCAAACATGCTCATACATGCAAATTAAACTCACCATTAATTAAATGGGTGGGTCTTATAGAGCTTCCTAGACTGATTGTCTGCCTTCCTTCCTCCTTTCCTTTTTCTTCCCCTTCCCCTTCCCTCCCTTCCCTTCCCTTTCCTTTTCCTTTCTTTTCTCCCCTCCGTCTCTCTCTCCTTCCTTCCTTCTCTCTTTTTTTTTCTGACGAACTCTCACTCTGTTGTCCAGTCTAGAGTGTGCAGTGGCAGGATCATAGCTCACTGTGACCTCAAACTCCTGGGCTCAAGCCATTCTCCCACCTCAGCTTCTCGAGTAGCTAGGACTATAGGCATAAGCCACTATGCCAGGCTAATTTTTTATGGAGGTGGGGTCTTGCTGTGTTGCACAGTCTGGTCTCAAACTCCTGGGCTCAAACAATTCTCATGCCTCTCAGTCTCCCAAATTTCTGGGATTGTAAGTATGAGCCACCATACCAGTTCATGTTGTTTCTTAATAAGTTTAATTAATGTAACAACAGGGATTCTTTACTCCTTGTTCAGGAAGTACTGGTGGATTAGAATAAAAAATGACAGATGAACGGTTTAGTTTTTCCATGTGGCCATGTTGGCAAGGTAGAATTGGTTGAAGTCACAGCACAATAGAATTAAGTGAGGCTTAATGATCCTCTACCAACCAGAGGGGGGTAAAGGGTAACCCTGAGAGAGACAAGAAGATGAAACCAGACCAGAAGGTATCCTGCAGAGGGAGGCAAGGCCAGAAAGTGTTTTTAATGTAGGGGAAAGGGAGTGTTTGAGATTTAAGTGAGTAATGAGAAAGGGCTGAATGTTTAATTTCCCTAATTCTATTGTTAATACTTTGGACCATGTTCTTATGAGTGGATGAGACAGAATAAAAAAGGATTGCATAAACACATAGGTAAGGAAAAGAAATTAAGGACCTTTATTATGTTAAAAAAAGTAGATAACTCCTGAAAAATTAAGAGTTGATTGTAGTTCAAAATCAAATAACATCCTTAGAGTAATGTAAATTAACCATGAGCTGCCATTTATATTGGATTGCACATTTACAGATTCTTCAAAACCAAAGCTCTGTACGTGTGTGGGTTTTAATAGCTGATAGTTCAGGCCAATGAGGAATAAGTAAAGCATGAAAGTGATAAATGAAGAGGATTTTTATTTTACACATTTCTTGAGATTAAAGCCAGATACATGACACAGGTAGAAAGACACTGGTTTTATAGGTGCTCTGGATTTTTCAGGATATGGATTTTGTTGTCTTTTCCTATAAGCCTTCTTTGGAAGAGAAAAAAGATCTCAAAAAAAAAAAAAAAGTGGTGACTTTAGAATGTGGAATATTGAGTAGTGCTGTGCTTATGGGACTTGTGGGGCAAAAGCTGCCAAAATGCCTTTGCATGAACTCATCTGGCCTCTCCACAAAAGGGGGGCCTTTTAGCAGTGTTCCCAACCAACCACTGCTCAGCGAGAGTCCAGCATCTGGTTTGAATTAGATTCCCTTTGCCAAATATTTCATAATCAAATCTGTAGGAAAAAATTCTCTTAGACTTTATGTTTTTTAATGTCTGTTTTGGGATTAGCATTCAAACTGAATATGATAGAATATCTATTGCTTTCCCCAACACTTTGTCTTACTTGGATCCTCTGTGGAGTAATTTTGAAACTTACTTAACTCTTTCTGAGGTAGCTAATGTTTAATTGGCATGTTGGTTTTTTGGGAATCAGCTCAGTAAAGCAGTTCTCAAAGTATACTTCATGGACCTCTGCGGATCCCCTTTTCAGGGGCCTTGTGAGTTCAAAGCTATTTTCATAGTAATACTAAAATGTAATTTGCTTTTTTTCATATTGTTGACATTTACACTGAGGATGTGTAAAATTGCTGGCACCTTAGCATGAATCAAGGCAGTTGGCACCAAACTGTTTTGGGAGTCATTGTATCCATCCCCACGTGGACTTGCAGAGGGAAAAAAAATGCCAGTTTAACTTCAAAATGTCTCTGCTGAAATAGTAAAAAATATTAATTTTATTTAATCTTGACCCTTGAGTATTCATCTTTGTAACATTCTGTGTGATGAAATGGGAAGTACTCATGGAGCACTTCTGCTGCATACTGAAGAATGACTGTTGTCTCAAGGAAAAGCACATGTGTGATTGAATTCTCAGCTGAACTCCATCCATGCTTTTTCATGGAAACATCATTTTTTACTTGAAAGAATGACTGATTGACAAATACGTTGAGTGAGACTTGGGTATTTGTCACATCACCAAAATGAGTCTGTGACTTGAGGAAAACACTGATAGTATTTGTTGCCAATGATAAAATTGTAGCTTTCAAGCAAAAATTAGAATGCTGGAAAACTCATATCTGCTACTGTGAGCTTGACAGCTTCTCAGTACTTGCTTTTCTGGGGAGATTAGTGGTAATACCAAATGAGATTTTTTTTATCTTTTATAATGAACCATTTTTAACATGGAAAATCTGTGTAACTCAGTGAACAAATATTTTTCCAAATGAATGATATATGGTGTTGCAAAATTATGCATGCATAAAAAAGATCCATTGAAATTTCAAGGGAAACCAGTTGATTTTTAATGTAAACATGATACAGAAACTATTGATAAGGTTTCAGATTCCACATTGCAATTAATCTTTACCAAACCACTTGTTGAGTTTTGGTTCTGTGGACAGAAGGCTATCCACATAATCTGAATGGGCTATTAAAATACTCTTCCCTTTTCCAACTACATATTTATGTGAGGCTGTAACTGCATATTACAATAGAATGCTGAAGCAGATGTCAAAATTCAGCTATTTTTAAGCTAGACATTAAAGAGATTTTATTTATTTCTCTTTGATGTACATTCCTCACCAAATTTTTAAAAATCCTGTATAGAAAACATTGTGAGGTGAGTGAATCTTTATAAATGAGGTAATATTTTGTTCTGTTACACTGATCTACTTAATACTTCTTTAAAATAGGGAAAATATAAAAAGTGAGGCCAGGAGTGGTGGCTCATGCCTGTAATCCCTGCACTTTGGGAGGCCGAGGCATGTGGATTGCTTGAGCCCAGGAGTTCAAGATCAGCCTAGGCAACATAATGAGACCTTATCTCTACACAAAATACAAAAATGAGCCAGGCACGGCGGCACGCGCCTATTGTCCCAACTACTTGGGAGGCTGAGGTGGGAGGATCACTTGAGCTCAGGAGTTCAAGATCAGCCTGGGCAACATAATGAGACCACATCTCTACACAAAATATAAAAATGAGCTGGGCGTGGTGGCGCACGCCTATAGTCCTAGCTACTCAGAAGCTGAGATGGGAGGATTGTTTGAGCTGGGTAGGTGGAGGTTGCAGTGAGCCAACACTGTGCTACTGTACTCCAGTCTGGGGGACAGAGTGAGACCCTGTCTCAAAATGAAAATTAAAAAAAAAGAAAATATAAAAAGTGAATAGATTAAACTATGAAGCAAAATACTGAATAGTTTCATGACCTTAAGGAAAATTACTTTTCTTATGGTTTTCCTATATGTATACTTCACTTTTTTTTGTAGTGTTTTTTTTTTTTTTTTTTTTTTTTTTTGAGACGGAGTCTTGCTCTGTCACCCAGGCTGGAGGGCAGTGGTGCAATCTCAACTCACTGCAACCTCCGCCTCCTGGGTTCAAGCGATTCTCCTGCCTCAGCCTCCCGAGTAGCTGGAATTACAGGTGTGCACCACCATGCCCGGCTAATTTTTGTATTTTTAGTAGAGATGGGGCTTCGCCATGTTGGCCAGGCTGGTCTCAAACTCCTGACCTCAGGTGATCTGCCCGCCTTGGCCTCCCAACGTGCTGGGATTACAGGCATGAGTCACCACACCCAGCCAATATTGCAGTCTTATGTATTCCCTAAGAAGCCTCACCATCTTTTTGGGAGAGGGGGTGATTTCAATCTGGGCACTAAGGACACTTCTTGCTGTTGGGTTGGTTATTGTTTATTGATGGACAGAGGTGGGAAGTGTGTGTGTGTGTGTGTGTGTGTTAATAAACTCATAACGTGTGCTCGCTTCGGCAGCACATATACTAAAAAAACTCATAACATGGATGACAGAGCCTTAGCAGATAAATTTTTATTTTAAAAAACTCACAAAATTTACCATCTAATTATTTTTAAGTGTACAGTAGATTAGTGTTTACTATATGCACATTGTGTGTAGCAGATCTCTAGAACTTTATCTTGCAAAACAAACTTTATATCTATTGAACAACAATTCTCCATTTCCATCTCTCCCTCAACCCCTGATAACCACATTCTACCTTCTGTTGTTATGAGTATGATTACCTTGGATACCTCATGTAAGTAGACTTCATGTAGTATTTGTCTTTTTGTGACTGGCTAAGTGTGGTAGATTATGACAGTATTTCCTTTTTTAGGCTGAATAATATGTTCCATTGTATATTTATACCAAATTGTCTTTATCCTTTCTTTTGTCAGTGGACATTTAAGTTGCTTCCATCTCTTGGCTATTGTGGTTAATGCTGTAGTGAACATAGATGGGCAAATATCTTCAAGATCTTGTTTTGAGATCTTTTGGATATATACCAAGAAGTGGGTCCTTTGCCCTTTTTTTTTTTTTTTTGAGACGGAATCTCGCTCTGTTGCCCAGGCTGGAGTGCAGTGGCACGATATGGGCTCACTGCACACTCCGCCTCCCGGGTTCACGCCATTCTCTTGCCTCAGCCTCCCGAGCAGCTGGGACTACAGGCTCCTGCCACCATGCCCGGCTAATTTTTTGTATTTTTTTAATAGAGATGGGGTTTCACCGTGTTAGCCAGGATGGTCTCGATCTCCTGACCGTGATCCGCCCGTGTCGGCCTCCCAAAGTGCTGGGATTACAGGCATGAGCCACCGCGCCCGGCCTCATTCTCTTAACAGTATTTTTTGCAGATCAGAAGTTTTTAATTTTAATGAAGTCCAACTTACCAATTTTTTTCTTCAGGGATTGTGCTTTTGATGTTATATCCTTTTAAATCATCTAGAGTTTCTCCTATGTTATAGTTTGTTTTTTTTTTTTTGAGACGAAGTCTCGCTCTTGTCCCCCAGGCTGGAGTGCAATGGCACGATCTCGGCTCACTGCAACCTCCGCCTCTCAGGTTCAAGCGATTCTCCTGTCTCAGCCTCCTGAGTAGCTGGGATTACAGGCGTCCACCACCATGCCAGGCTAATTTTTGTAGAAATTTTAGTATTGTGTTTTACACTTATGTCAAAGATCCATTTTGAGTTAATTTTTGTGAAAAGTATGTAAGGTCTGCTTTTTTTTTTTTTTTTAACATATGGATGTCTACTTATTTGTAGCGGCATTTGTTGAAAAGACAGACGATTCTTGGCTGGGCACGGTGGCTCACGCCTGTAATCCCAGCACTTTGGGAGGCCGAGGCAGGCAGATCACCTGAGGTCAAGACCAGCCTGGCCAACATGGTAAAACCCTGTCTGTACTAAAAATACAAAAATTAGCTGGGTATGGTGGCAGGAGCCTGTAATCCCAGCTATTCGGGAGACTAAGACAGGAGAATCGCTTGAACCCAGGAAGCGGAGGTTGCAGTGAGCGGAAATCATGCCATTGTGCTCCAGCCTGGGCGAGAAGAGCAAGACTCCATCTTAAGAAAAAAAAGAAAGAAAGAAAAGACCATTCTTTCTCCATTGAATCACATTTGTTTCTCTCTTTTTTTTTTTTTTTTTTTGAGAGGGAGTCTCGCTCTTGTTGCCCAGGCTGGAGTGCAGTGGCGCAATCTCGGCCACTGCAACCTCCACCTCCCGGGTTCAAGCGATTCTCCTGCCTCAGCCTTCCGAGTAGCTGAGATTACAGGTGCCCACCACCATGCCTGGCTGATTTTTGTATTTTAGTAGAGACGGGGTTTTACCATGTGGGCTAGGCTGGACTTAAACTCCTGACCTCAAGTGATCCACCCGCCTTGGCCTCCCAAAGTGCTGGAATTGGCTGGACACGGTGGCTCATGCCTGTAATTCCAGCACTCAGGGAGGCCCAGGCAGGCCGATCACCTGAGGTCAGGAGTTTAAGACCAGCCTGGCTAACATGGTGAAACCCCGTCTCTACTAAAAATACAAAAAAAAAAAGTGCTGGAATTACAGACATGAGCCACCACTCCCGGCCTGAATCACCTGTGTTTCTCTGTCAAAGATCAGTTGACTGTATTTGTGTGGGTTTGTCTCTGGGCTGTCTATTCTGTTCCATTGATCAATTTGTTTGTTCTTTTGCCAGTTCCACACTGTTTTGATTACTGTAGCTTTATAGTAAGTGAAAGTTGAGTGGTGCCAGTATACAGATTTATTTTCAACTTTTGTTCTTCTTTAGTATTATGTTGACTATCTGAGTCTTTTGAATTTCCATACAAACTTTGGAATCAGTTTATCAGTATCTACAAAATAACTTGCTGGGATTTTAATGGGATGGCATTGAATCTGTAGATCACCTAAAAGAGAACTGACATCTTAATATGGAGTCTTTCTACCCATGAACGTAAAATATCTCTTGGTTTATTTAGATCATCTTTGCTTTCTTTCAGGAAAGTTTTGAAGTTTTTCTCATAGAGATTCTATACATATTTCGTTGGACTTATGCTTAAGCATTTGATTTTATGGTAACTGACATAAATGGTATGTTTTTAATTTCAAATTTCAATTGTTCAAAGCAACTGACTTGTATATTAATCTTATATCCTGCAACATTGCTATAATTGCTTATCAGTTTTAGGAGTTGTGTACAGGGTCTCACTCTGTTGCCAAAGCTGGAATACAGTGGCATAATCATGGCTCATGGCAGCCTCAACCTCCTGGGCTCAAGCAACCTTCTACCTCAGCCTCCCAAGTAGCTGGGACCACAGGTGCACACCACCATGCTGAGCTTTTTTGTTGTTGTTTTTTGTTTTCTTTTGTTTTTGTAAAGACAAGGTGTCTCTGTGTTGCCCAGATTGGTCTCAAAATCCTGGTCTCCAGTGATCCTTCTGCCTCAGCCTCTGAAAGTGCTGGGATTACAGGTGTGAGTCACTGCATGCATCCAGATTTCCTTTGTCTATTTTGGGGGATTTTTAAAATGTAGACAGTCATGTCATTTGCAAACAAAGACAGTTTTATTTATTTTGGAATCATTTTTTTCACATAACATTTCTTCATAGGCCAAAGAATTCTAGAGTCAAATGCAAAAGCAGCATGAATTTTTAGATAAAACCCGAGTTTATGTTCACTGTGCTTCTTTACTAGCTGCATCTCCCCAGAAGAGATATTCACTGCCTTCTACCATTGGAAGTTCTTTGGTGATTGGACAAGAGATTGATGCTAAAAATATATATATTTTAAGCTCTTTGGCTGAAATATTTGAAATGCAGTTAGCTATCCATTTTTTCTTACAGAAGCATATTTTTCCTCTGAAGTTATTACTGTTAATTTACTTATTTCCTAATCAAAATCATATCTTTTTGATACATATAACCTCTTGGGAGCATAGAGGAGCTCATGGAAAATTAGGGCCACGGTTCATCCAGCCCAGTATCTTGGCCAGGCCCAGATGCTCACGCCTGTAATCCCAGCACTTTGGGAGGCCGAGGCAGGAGGATTATTTGAGCCCAGGAGTTCAAGACTGGTATCTTGTCTGACTGTGACACCAGGGGTCATTTTATGGGAAAACAGAATGGTCTGTATTTCACAGACTATAATCTTGCTTTGAAATGTCTATATCCAAAAACTGCTGATTGCTTTTATAAGTTTCTCTTATCAATGAGCACAAATTCCTGACATTTTTGTCTGATAATGTAGTTACTTTTGATCTCTGCTCTGTTTGTGGTCCTAGGTTGGTTCATTCTGGCTCCGGATGTCGATCCCCCTCCCTTGGATCTGACCTTACATTTGCTACCAGGACAGGCTCTCGACAGGGCATTGAGATGCATCTCTTCAGGGTGGAGACACATCGGGATCTGTCATCCTGGACCAGGATACTTGTTCAGGGTTGCCATGCTGCTGCTGAGCTGATCAAGGAAGTCTCTCTAGGTAGAGATGCTGACTTTTTATTTCTAGTAGTAATTAAATAGAACTGTTATACAGTCATGTGCTGCATAATGACATTTCAGTCAGTGATGGATTGCATACATGACAGCAGTCCCCTCAGATTATACTACTATATTTTTACTATACCTTTTCTAAGTGTACATATGTTAAGACACACAAATGCAGCCTGGGCAACATGGTGAAACCCCGTCTTTACTAAAAAAAAAAAAAAAAAGCCGTGCACAGTGGCTGATGCCTGTAATCCCAGAGCTTTGGGAGGCCGAGGCAGGTGGATTGCCTGAGCTCAGGAGTTCACAACCAGCCTGGGCAATACAGTGAAACCCCATCTCTACTAAAACACAAAAAATTAGCCAGGCGTGGCAGCATGTGCCTGTAGTCCCAGCTGTTCGGGAGGCTGAGGCAGGATAATTGCTTGAACTCGGGAGGCAGAGGTTGCAGTGAGCCAAGATCACGCCACTGCACTCCAGTCTGGGCGACAGAGTGAGACTCCGTCTCAAAAACAAACAAACAAACAAAAACAAACCTGAGGGTGGTGGTGTGCATCTGTAGTCCCAGCTACTCGGGAGACTGAGTGAGTTGAGATCATACCACTGCACTCCAGCCTGGGCAACCAGAGTGAGACCCTGTTTCAAAAAAAAAGATACACGAATGCTTACCATTGTGTAACAGCTGGCTACAGTATTCAGCGCAGTAACATACTATGTAAGTTTGTAGCCTAAGAGCAATAGGCAGTACCATAGAGCTTAGGTGTATAGTGGGGTGTGCCATGTAGGCTTATGTAAGTACACTCTATGATGTTCATACAATCACGAAATCATCTTATGATGCATTATGCATTTCTCCAAACATATTCTTGTCATTAGGTGATGCATGACTGTACCATAATCTGTTTTAAAGTAAAACTATTATTTGTGCCAGACTTAAAAATGTGCTAAAATATGGCAGCTAAAAGTGATAATGATAGAAAGAAACCTGGTTTCTCTAGTTTACTAGCAAAGTTTTTTTAAGCCTGGTATATGACTCAAAGTACATTTATAATACCGTATGTACAACATGACATTTTTATAGTTCATCTCTTTTTTTTTTTTTTTTTTTTTTTTTAGAGTGGAGATCTCTATCACCCAGGCTGGAGTCCAGTGGCATGATCCATCATAGCTCACTGCAGCAGCTTTGAGCTTCTATTTATTTATGTATTTATTTATTTAAAGAGACAGGGTCTAGCTCTGTCACCCAGGCTGGAGTGCAGTGACATGATCCGAGCTCACTGCAGCCTTTAACTCTCCTGTGTTTAAGTGATCCTCCCTCAAGCCTCCCGAGTAGCTGGGACTACAGGTGCCCACCACAGCACCCAGCTAATTAAAAAAAATTTTTTTTTTTTTTAAGTAGAGATGGGCCTCGCTTTGTTGCCCAGGCTGGTCTCAAACTCTTGGCCTCAAGAGATCCTCCTGCCTCAGTTTCCCAAAGTGCTGGGATTCCAGGCGGTGGCACCTGGCCTTTTCAGTTTACTTATTTATTTTTTTGACATGGAGTCTCACTCTGTCGCCCAGGCTGGAGTGCAGTGGCATGATCTCAGCTCACTGCAACCTCCGCCTCCCAGGTACAAGCTATTCTCCCACCTCAGCCTTCCGAATAGCTGGGATTACAGGCACCTGCCATCATGCCCAGCTAAGTTTTGTATTTTTAGTAGAGACAGGGTTTCACCATATTGGCCAGGCTGGTCTTGAACTTCTGACCTCAGGTGATCCACCGACCTCAGGTGATCCACCTACCTTGGCCTCCCAAAGTGCTGAGATTACAGGCATGAGCCACCACGCCTGGTCTTCGGTTTATTTATTTATTTTTTTAGAGATGAGGTCTTACTGTGTTGCCCACGCTGGTCTCAACTCCTGGCCTCAAGCTATTCTCTGGTCTTAGCCTCCTGAGTAACTGGGATTATAGGCACAAGCCACTGTGCCAGGCCAGTTGTCATTTAATCTGCATTTAGTAGTGTAAGGACTAGCCAGGCAAGGTTACACCTGTAATTCCAGCTACTTAGGAGGCTGAGGCAGGAGGATTGCTTGAGGCCAGGAGTTTTAAGACCAGCCTGAGCAATATATTGAGGACCCCATCTCTACAATGAAAAATGAAGCTGGGTACACTGGCTCATGCCTGTAATCCCTGCACTTTGGAAGGCTAAGGCTGGCGTATTTTTTGAGCCCAGGAGTTTGAGACCAGCCTGGGTAAAATGGTGAAACCTCATCTCTACTAAAAATACAAAACTTCAGCTGGGAGTGGTGACACACATCTGTAGTCCCAGCTACTCAGGAGGCTGAGGTAGGAGGATCACCTGAGCCCAGGAACTCAAGGCTGCAGTGAGCTATGGTAGTGCCATGGCACTCCAGCCTGGGTGATGGGAGCCAGAACCTGTCTCAAAATAAATAAATTAATTTAATTAAATGAAAAAAAAAAAAAGCCAGACATAGTGGCACACACTGTAGTCTCAGCTGCTCAGGTGGCTAAGGTAAGAAGATTGCTTGAGCCCATTTCAGGGCTGTAGTGCACAATGATCAAGCCTGTGAATAGCCACTGTACTCCAGCCTGGACAACATAGTGAGACCTTGTCTCTTAAAAGAAAAAATAATGTAAGGACTCATTTACCAAGTACTAGATACATGGACTCTCCAGTTAAGAAGATTGAAATCTAAGTTGTGGATAGGCGCCCTTAAAAGATGAGTATCTAGAAAGCTTATGGCTATGGAAAAATAAAGGATTTGAAATAGGAGTTACTCTACAAAAGTTTGAAAATGTGTGCCCAACACTTACTCAAATAAGTATCTAAAGGAAATAAGGTTGGTTTCTTTCCATTGTGGAAGCGCCCTCTTGTGGTTAGTTGTCATGAATTTGGAGTATTGTTTTTTATATATATTTACATATATGTATACATGTAGATATTTGCAAATTTTTTTCTTTTTTTTTTAAATTGTTTTTGGCTTTGGACAAAATAAAAACCTTTATTTAAAAATACAGGCTGGGGCCGGACGCGGTGGCTCATGCCTGTAATCCCAGCACTTTGAGAGGCCAAGGAGGGCAGATCACTTGAGGTCAGGAGTTCCAAACCAGCCTGGCCAACATCGCGAAACCCCATATCTACTAAAAATACAAAAGTTAGCCAGGAGTGGTGGCAGGCGCTTATAATCCCAGCTACTCAGGAGGCCGAGGCATGAGAATTGCTTGAACCCGGGAGGTGGAGGTTGCAACAAGCCAAGATTGCACCACTGCACTCCAAGCTGGGAGATAGAGTGAGACTGTTTCCAAAAATAGAAATGCTGGAAGCGGTTGCTTATGCCTGTAGTCCCAGCACTTTGGGAGACTGAGGCAGGCAGATCACTTGAGGCCAGATCGAGACCAGCCTGGCCATCATAGTGAAACCCCGTCTCTACTAAAAATACAAAAATTAGCTGGGCATAGTGGCACATGCCTGAAGTCCCAGCTACTCAGGAGGGTGAGTCACAAGAATTGCTTGAACCTGGGAGGCGGAGTCTGCAGTGAGCTATGATCACACCACTGCACTCCAACCTGGGCAACAGTGGGAAACTCTGTCTCAAAAAAAATATATATATATGTATATGCCTTGGGCCAAGCACGGTAGTTCACGCTTGTAATTCCAGTACTTTGGGAGGCTGAGGTGGGCGGATCACTTGAGCCCAGGAGTTCAAGACCAGCCTGGGCAACATGGTGAAACCTCATCTCTATTGAAAAAAAAAAAGTAAATGAGGTTTAAAAAAAAATACAGTATTGGAGGTGAGGCATGGTGGCTTACACCAGAATCACACTGGGATGCTCTGTGTTCCTGTGGGCAGTCGAAGGGTCAGGCCAACACATTCATGCTGTTGCTACCATCTGGGGTCACTGTATTGTCCTCAAGAATTCAAGGGGATATGCTTCCCAAAATCAAGAGTGCAACTTGGATTTTCAGCATTTTTTAGTTCATGTTGTTTCTTTGGTGTCTAGCAGCTAAATTTCATTTTGCAGGTTAAAGCTTCCCAGGCTCATAGTTGTTTAAATATGATGGCTAGAGGAAAGGAAGAGTGAGGGCCAGCTGGTTCCTTGTATTTTTAAATAGACAAAAGAAACATATTTTTTGGTAATTTTAAACTTTTTTGTTCTTATTCACAGCTGTATTTTTTTAAATCAACTTCCCTTTAAAGCCATACAGCTGTATTTTAATATTACCTTGGTAACTGTTAGAGTAGCTAATATTCAAAAGACAAAAAATAACAGATGCTGGTGAGGATGCAGAGAAAAGCAAACTCTTATACACTGTTGGTGGGAATGTAAATCAGTATAGCCGTTACGGAAAACAGTATGAATATTTCTCAAAAAGCTAAAAATAGAACTACTGTATGATCTAGCAATCCTACTATTGAGTATTTATCCAAAAGAAGAGAAATCAGCATGTCAGAAAGATACCTGCACCTCCATGTTTATTGCAGCACTATTCACAATAACAAAGATAGAGAGTCAACCTAAGTGTCCATCAGCAGACAAATGGATTAAGAAAATATGGTATATGTACACAAAGGGATACTATTTGGCCATAAAAAATAATGCAGTCATGTCATTTGTAGCAACATGGATGGAATTGGAGGTCATTATGTTAAGTGAAATAAGGCAGGCATAGAAAGACAAATGTGGCATGTTCTCACTTATATGGGAGCTAAAAAAGTGGCCAGGCGTGGTGGCTCACACCTATAATCCCAGCACTTTGGGAGGCCGAGGCACGCGGATCACCTGAGGTCAGGAGTTCGAGACCGGCCTGACCAACATGGAGAAACCCCGTCTCTACTAAAAATACAAAATTAGCCAGGCGTGGTGATGCATGCCTGTAATCCCTGCTACTCGGGAGGCAGAGGTTGCGGTGAGCCAAGATCGCACCATTGCACTCCAGCCTGGGCAACAAGAGCTAAACTCCATCTCAAAAAAAAAAAAAAAAAAAAAATGTTGATCTCATGGATGTAGACAGTACAAGATAAATACCAGAGGTTGGGATGGGCGTGTTGTGAGGGGCTGTGAAGAAGGGTTGGTTAATGGGTATAAACATACAATTAGAAAGAAGGAATAAATTCTAATGTTCAAGAGCAGAGTGTGGTGACTATAGTTAGCAATAATGCATTGTATAATTCAAATAGAAGAAAGGACTTAAATGTTCCCAACATATAGAATTGTTAAATATTCAATGTGATGGATACCCTAAATCCCTTGACTTGATCATTACACATTTTACACATGTAACAAAATATCAGGTAACAAAATATCGCATGTACCCCTAAGATATATACAAATATTACATATTAATATTAAAAAGATTACACTGTGGTTCGCACCTATAATCCCAGCACTTTGGGAGGCTGAGGCAGGTGGATCACTTGAGCTCAGTCTGGGCAACATGGCGAAACCCCGTCTCTACAAAAAATAAAAAAATTACCCAGGCCTGGTGGTGTGTGCCTGTAGTCCCAGTTACTCAGGAGGCTGAGGTAGGAGGGTTGCTTGAGCCCAAGAGGTCAAGGATTCAGTGAGCTGTGATTACGTCACTGCACTCCAGTCTGGGCAACAGAACAAGACCCTGTCTCAAAAGAAAAAAAAAATTGTTGGGAGATTCAGAACTGTCTGTTAAAACTATAGTTGGCAAAAAGAAATCAATTAAGCTGTTCCTTGTCTCTATGTTTTGGTTATAGTTTACCCATCTAGAAACATTTCAATGAATACCTACAAAATGTGACGAGTAAATTCAATACATAATCTTCCTAATGTTCATTTAGTTTTAAACCTTGATTAGGCTATAGTTACAGTAGAGCTAATCAGTGATCCCTCTGGTACAGAAGGACTTTCTCCTGCTTGCAAGTATGAACTTCAAGATGAGTAGGCATAGAATGCAGCTCTCTTCCTCAAGTACATAAAGCCATTTCCATTTGTCACAGGATTTGAAACTATTTTAAAAATTGTATAGTATACTTTTAAAGGCTTATTTTCATCATACCAATTATTTAAGCCATTAAAGTTTTTAAGTCATACGAGAACTTTATGAAGGCACTTTATATGTCTGTAGTTTTGATGATATGAAGACTAAGAAGCAGTAAATATAGGTAGGAATTACGTTAATAAAAATGAAGAAAATCTAGGAGAAGAGAAGAAAAACAGGCATTTAAAAGGATTTATATTGTTAAAATATATGAAGAAAGAGTTTTCTGTGACCATATTGTTCACCATTTCTTAGAAATTATCTTGAGTCCTTTTTACTCATCTGTTTGGCAAATATTTTTCAGTGTATACTCTGTGCTTTTACTAGCTATAATAAAATAAGGTAAGCATAGCCCCTATTTTTCAAGTAGGAAGGACAGAAACCAAAAGAATAATAGGTATGTATCAGGATTGTCATAAGGCATAAATGAAATACAGGCATCATCTAACCTTCACACACAACTCTCTGGGGCAGATGTTGTCACCTGCATTTTCAAGATATGGGAACTGGTGTTAGTATGGTTAGGACTTGAACTGGGGCCTTTTTGGGCTCCAAAACTAGAGCCTTAAGCCCTGAAATTTCTCTAAATGACTCACACTTATGACCAGGTTAAACTTCTGAAGGATATACAATATCAGTCTAATTTGTTAATACATATTTACTGAATGTTTTAGTATTTATCAAGTGCTGTGCTTTGTAATAAAAGAAAAATAAGTAAGATGTACTTCATGCCTTTGACCAAATAGCAATAAGAGAACACAGTGTCATGTTCTTTTCTGTGACCCTGGGCATGATGAACCTGTTGCCTACACCTGATGGGCTGGCTTTTCCTATGTGCAGTCACTGGGAAGGATGCCCCAGCCTTTCTCTGAGACAGTTCTGGGCTGTCAGGCCAGGTCTAACCTGAAAGACCTACTCCCTTCTGAGTTGCTCTGAGTAACACACACAGTCCTATGGCTGCTAGAGAGATGGGCCTGGGGACTTGCTGGAAACACTAGATAGAGCCCCCCAGAGCCCCAGAAACAGGACCTGTAGCATAGAACTCTGCCATTAGGTTCTTTGTCCCTCATGACACACTGATAACCACCAGCAGTTCTCATTTAAAAAAACACATAGTTGGCCCAGCGCTGTGGCTTATGCCTGTAATCTCAGCACTTTGGGAGGCCAAGGCAGGAGGATTACTTGACACCAGAGTTCGAGACTAGCCTGGGTAACACAGCAAGACCCCATCTCTATTTAAAAAAAATGAGCTGGGCATGGTGGCATGCACCTGTAGTCTTAGCTATTTGGGAGACTGAGGCAAGATAATCACTTGAGCCCAGGAGTTTGAGGCTGCGGTGAACTATGATCACACCACTGCACTCCAGCTTAGGCAACAGAATGAGACACTGTCTCTAAAGAAAATAAAAATAAAAAATAAATAAAATAAGCCTGGGCAACAGAGTAAGACCGCGTCTCTATGAAAAATTTTGAAAGTTAGCCAGGCATGGTGACACATGCCTATAGTCCCAGCTACTCAGGTGGCTGAAGTGGGAGGATTGCTTAAGGCCTGCAGGTCCAGGCTGCAGCACTGCACTCCAGCCTGGGCGACAGAGTGAGACCCTGTCTTAAAAATAAATAAATAGGCTGGGCACGGTGGCTCACGCCTGTAATCCTAGCACTTTGGGAGGCCGAGGCGGGCGGATCATGAGGTCAGGAGATCGAGTCCTTCCTGACTAACACAGTGAAACCTCGTCTCTACTAAAAATACGAAAAATTAGCCGGGTGTGGTGGCAGGCGCCTGTGTGGTGGCAGGCACCTGTAGTCCCAGCTACTCAGGAGGCTGAGGCAGGAGAATGGCGAGAACCCGGGAGGCAGAGCTTGTAGTGAGCCGAGATCACGCTATTGCACTCCAGCCTGGGCGACAGAGCGAGACTCTGTCTCAAAAAAATAAATATAAATACATAGACACAAAGTGGATAACATATACACTGGTTGTACTATCTACACAAAGTGGATAAATACAACACTGGTTGTATTTACCATTGTTCACCTTATTAAATATATATATATACAATTTTTTTTTTTGAGACAGAGTTTTGCTCTTGTTGCCCAGGCTGGAGTGCAATGGCACGATCTTGGCTCACTGCAACCTCTGCCTCCCGGGTTCAAGCAATTCTCCTGCCTCAGCCTCCTGAGTAGCTGGGATTACAGGTGCCCACCACCATGCCCAGCTAATTTTTTTTTTTTTTTTTTTTTGCATTTTTAGTAGAGGCAGGGTTTCACCCTGTTGGCCAGGCTGGTCTTGAACGCCTGACCTCAGGTGATCCACCCACCTCGGCCTCCCAAAGTGCTGGGATTACAGGCATGAGCCACCACGCCCGGCCGAGTGTTCACCTTCTTATAACATCAATTTTTTGATTTATTATTTATTGAGCAAGTTTTCCTCCTAGCTTTATTAAATTACTATCGGGGAGCTTCTTAGAAAGCCATCTCTAATGTATGTTTTATACTTAACAACATCCCCGTGGTGTGAAAAAGCCAGTGCCTCACCCCACAACCCCCAACTTAGGAATCTGAGAAGTAGTAGTCAGAGCAGTAGAAGGAAAACCGGGATTGGTGGGGATGGTAACAGCCATGGAAACCAGAGGAAGAGTATTTCAAGGGAGGAAAAGTCAGTAGGAGTAAATGTATCAGTTGGGATGATTTATGCTAAAAATAGTAGGACATGGCCACTAAAACTAGAATAAATATTAAATATCTTGCATAAAAGAGAGCAAGAGTGAAAGAGAGAGGGCCCTTCTCTTCCTAGTGATAGATCTTTTCAATCTGATTGAGTCAGTTTGGCTCATATGTCCAGTCTGAACCAGAACAATCACCAGGGGAAACCCATGCTTTGATTGGCCCAGAAGCTGTCTATCCATAAGTCGGGAGTACCCTTCCCTGAAACACATTAGGACACAGTAAAAACCTGAATAAAATTGGGGTTTGCCTATAAAGAAGAATAGAGAAATAGAAGCTGATAGACAGCCAACAATTAGTACTACAAGTGCCAAGTAGGATGAGGCTGAAAAAGCAGGTTGGATTTAGCGATATGGAGATAATTGATGCCCTTGGGGAGAGATGCAAAACGATGTAATGGCAATGGCAGATTGCAGAGGTCTGAGGAGTGGACGTGAGGTGAATCATGGGCAAACTGAGTAGACAGCTCTTTCAAGAAGTTTTGATATGAAGAGGAGGAGAGAGGGGGAGTGGTACTTGGAGGTAAGGTACAGAGTTGAGTAGTGGCATTTCTTTTAATAATGAGAGAGGCTTGAGCATTTAAAAAAGGGAATGGGAGGGATCTGATTCAGAGGGACATGTTGAAAACACAAGAGGTAGAAGTAGTAATCAATCTTGTACAGTTTCTAGGAAGGTGGAGGTAGATGCAATCCAAGGCGCAGGTGAGGGGATTCGCCTTAGCCTGGAAGAGGAACAGATGGAAGAGAAGAAACAACAGAGGGAGATGTAGAGCCTATCTTGGCTGTTGAAGTGGGCAGTGCCTTTTACTGCTCAGTAATTTGGGCCATAGACATCCCTGGCTTTTTCTCCATCCCTAAATCCAACTGCAGTTATAGGCCACTTTTATGTTGTTTGAATTTTTATTTTATGTTTTTTGTTTGTTTGTTTGTTTTTAGAGACACAGTCTCATTCTGTTGCCCAGGCTGGAGAGCAGTGTCACGAACATGGCTCACCGCATCCAGGCTGAAGCAATCCTCTCACCACAGCCTCCCAAGTAACTGGGACTACAGGTGCATGCCACTATGCCTGGCTAATTTTTGTAATTTTGGTAGGGATAGAATCTCACTATGTTGCCTAGACTTGTCTCAAACTTCTGGCCTCAAGCAGTCCTCCACCTCAGCTTCCCAGAGTGCTGGAATTACAGGCATGAGCCACTGTGCCCAGCCAGTTGTTTGAATTTTTAAAGTTACATCATGCTTGTATCATCAGGAAAAAAAAAATTGTTTTTTGACTAAAGAGCCATCAGTCAGTCCCATACACTGAAACTCTTATCACTATAAAGAATTTTACAGGCTGGGCATGGTGGCTAATGCCTGTAATCCCAGCATTTTGGGAGGCCGAGGAGGGTGGATCACCTATGGTCAGGAGTTTGAGACCATCCTGGCCAACATGGCAAAACCCTATCTCTACTGAAAAAAAAAAAAAAAAAAAAAAAAAATTAGCAGGGCGTTGTGGTGCGCCCCTGTAGTCCCAGCTACTAGGGAGGCTGAGGCAGGAGAATCGTTTGAACCCAGGAGGCGGAGGTTGCAGTGAGCCGAGATCATGCCACCGCACTCCAGCCTGGGCGACAGAGCGAGACTCCATCTAGAATAAAATAAAATAAAAGTACCTACCGCAGAGCCCTGTGTTTATGTACCTTCCTCTCTTGATACCTGAAGAACTGTAGTTTTTGATTTTTTTTTTTTTTTTTTTTTTTGGTGAGACAGAGTCTCGCTCTGTCACTCGGGCTGGAGGGCTGGAGGGCAGGAGTGCAGTGGTGCAATCTCAGCTCACTGCAACTTCTGCCTCCCAAGTTCAAGCAATTCTCCGGCCTCAGCCTCCTGAGTAGCTGGGATTACAAGCACACACTGCCATGCCTGGCTAATTTCTTTTGTATTTTAGTAGAGACGGGGTTTCACCATGTTGCCCAGGCTGATCTCGAACTCCTGAGCTCAGGCAATCCACCTGCCTCGGCCTCCCAAAGTACTAGGATTACAGGTGTGAGCCACTGCGCCCAGCCAAAACTGTAGTTTTTTACCCCTTTAACTTCAGTACTTACTATTGTGCTGCTATTGTGTGTCTTTTTCTATTTCTGGTAACAACCCTGTTAAACAAAATCAACATACTGAATTTTTTTTTTTTTTTTTTTTTTTTTTTTGAGACAGAGTATTGCTCTGTCTGCCAGGCTGCAGTACAGTGGCCCGATCTTGATCTCTGCTCACTACAACCTCTGCCTCCCAGGTTCAAGCAATTCTTCTGCCTCAGCCTCCCGAGTAGCTGGGACTACAGGCGTCTGCCACCACTCCCGGCTAATTTTTGTATTTTTAGTAGAGACAGGGTTTCACCATATTGGCCAGGCTGGTGTCGAACTCCTGACCTTGTGATCCACCCGCCTTGGCCTCCCAAAGTGCTGGGATTACAGGCGTGAGCCACCGCGCCCAGCCAACATACTGAATTTTTTACTGACTTATCTATAAATTGGAGTGCATAGTGGACACATAGCCATCCAAAAGCATTCTAAGTGAACCAAGACATAATGAGCCACCTGCAACAGCTCCATTAATAAGCCCCAGATGCTATCCCATCAGAAAAGGGCCACTCCTCTTACTAAATGGGGAATTTATACTGAAAAAAAAATTTTAAAAGCCACTTCTCATACACACACACACAGCTGTTAAATCAGAATGAAAGGCTTATTTCCCCTATCTCCCTTTGGTTCATTACTCCTAAAAGGGTAAGGGGTGTCAGGCACTTAATCATCATTGCATCACTGTGGTGTGATGTACTCAGTGTTTAGAGAAAAACTGTTTAATTGGTTCGATTTGGCACAGCATTTACATGACCAGGTCACAGTCTCATTCAGAAGAATCTGGTATTAATTATACATTTTAAACTATGGCCGGGTGTAGTGGCTCATGCCTATAATCCCAGCATTTTAGGAGGCCGAGGTGGGTGGATCACCTGAGGTCAGGAGTTCGAGACCGGCCTGACCAACATGGAGAAACCCCGTCTCTACTAAAAATGCAAAAAATTAGCCAGGCGTGGTGGCGCAGGCCTTAATCCCCGCTACTTGGGAGGCTGAGGCAGGAGAATTGCTTGAACCCAGGAGGCGGAGGTTGTGGTGAGCTAAGATCACGCCATTACACTCCAGCCTGGGTGACAAGAGTGAAACTCCATCTCAAAAAAAAATTTTTTTTAAACTAAAACAAGCTCAATATCTAGACCTAAATATATTAAGTTTGACACACACACACAGAATCACACACAGTCACATTTGCTTTCCATTCTTTCCTTCTCCAGGGGAAACAATCCAAAACAGAACATTTAAGAAATCTCAGGCCGGTCGCGGTGGCTCATGCCTGTAATCCCAGTACTTTGGGAGGCCGAGGCGGGTGGATTACCTGAGGTCAGGAGTTTGAGACCAGCCTGGCCAACATGGTGAAACCCTGTCTCTACTAAAAATACAAAAAATCAGCCAGGCGTGGTGGCACATGCCTGTAATCCCAGCTACTCGGGAGGCTGAGGCAGGAGAATTGCTTGAGCCCAGGAGACGGAGGTTGCAGTGAGCCGAGATCATGCCACTGCAGTGCAGCCTGGCCGACAGAGAGACTCTGTCTCAAAAAAAAAGAAAAAAGAAATCTCAGGGGCCAAGCACTTTGGGAGCCCAAGGTGGGCAGATCACGTGAGGTCAGGAGTTTGAGACCAGCCTGGCCAACATAGTGAAATCCCTGTCTCTACTAAAACTACAAGAATTACCTGAGTGTGGTGGTAAACACCTGTAATCCCAGCTACTCGGGAGGCTGAGGCATAAGAATCATTTGGGAGGTGGAGGTTGCAGGGAGCCGAGGTTGCGCCATTGCCCTCCAGCCTGCATGACAGAGTGAGACTCTTATCTCAAAAAAAAAAAAAAAAAAATCTCAGGCCAGGTGCCGTGCCTCACACCTGTAATCCCAGCACTTTGGGAGACCGAGGCAAGTGGGTTGCCTGAGCTCAGGAGTTCGAGACCAGCCTGGGCAAGATGGCAAAACCCCGTCTCCACTAAAAAATACAAAAAATTAGCTGGGTGTGGTGGTGCCCGCCTGTAATCCCAGCTACTCAGGAGGCTAAGGCATGAGAATTGCTTGAACCCGGGAGGCAGAGGTTGCAGTCAGCTGAGATTGCGCCAGTGCACTCCAGTCTAGGTGACACAGCAAGATTCTATCTCAAAAAAAAAAAAAAGGAGGCAGATGTTGCAGTCAGCTAAGATTGCGCCAGTGCACTCCAGTCTAGGTGACACAGCAAGATTCTATCTCCAAAAAAAAAAAAAAAAAAAAAAAAAAAGGAGGCCGGGCACGGTGGCTCATGCCTATAATCCCAGCACTTTGGGAGGCCAAGGCGGGCAGATCACAAGGTCAGGAGTTTGAGACCAGCCTGACCAACATGGTGAAACCCTGTCTCTACTAAAAATACATAAATTGGCCTAGTGTGGTGGCACGCTCCTGTAATCCCAGCTACTCAGGAGGTTGAGGCGGGAGAATTGCTTCAACCTGGGAGGCAGAGGTTGCAGTGAGCCAAGATCACGCCACTGCACCAGCCTGGGAGACAGAGCGAGACTCTGTCTCCAAAAAAAAAAAAAAAAAGCCATGTGCAATGGCTCACGCCTATAATCCCCACACTTTGGGAGGCCGAGGTGGGTGGATCCCTTGCAGTCAGGAGTTCAAGACCAACCTGGCCAACGTGGTGAAACCCTGTCTCTACTAAAAATGCAAAAAAATTAGCCGGGCGTGGTGGTGTGCATCTGTAATCCCAGCTACTCAGCAGGCTGAGGCAGAAGAATTGCTTGAGCCCAGGAGGGTGAGGTTGCAATGAGCCGAGATCACGCCACTGCACCCCAGCCTGGGTGACAGAAGGAGATTCCATCTCAAAACAAACAAAAAAAAGAATCTCTAAATCTCTCTTTTTAAAATTGTTTAGACATTGCTCTGTCACCCAGGCTAGAGTGCTGTGGCATGATCATAGCTCACTGCAGCCTTGAACTCCTGGACGCAAGTGATCCTCCCACCCCAGCCTCCTGAGTAGCTGGGACTATAGGCACACACCACCATGCCCAGATACATTTTTTATTTTTATAGAAATGAGATCTTCCCATGTTACCCAGGCTGTTCTCTAGCGCCTGGCCTCAAGTGATCCTCCTGCCTCCTGCCTTAGCCTCCCAGAGTGCTGGGATTGTAAGCATGAGCCACCACACCTGGGGCATTTGCCAGTCTTGATGACCAAAATTGTTTGTATCCTGTCAATTCAGAGGTGTCCTTTGAATTGTATCTTTGATAGCGTTGACTGTGACTTTTGCTGAGTATAGCCTTTAACTTTGATGAACATAATCTTTATCTTCATCCCAAATGCCAACCAAACCATGTCACGGCTCCTGAAAGGCCTCTCTGCCTTTGCTCCTTTGGTTGTTCCTTCTTGCCCAGTTCAGTCCTTCTGCCTCTTCCTCCCTGCCTGTCCAGTTTTACCAATTCTTTTTTTTTTTTTTTTTTTTTTTGAGACAGTGTCTTGCTCTTGTCACCCAGGCTGGAGTGCAGTGGCGTGATTTCATCTCACTGCAACCTCTGCCTCCCAGGTGCAAGCAGTTATCCTGCCTCAGCCTCCCAAGTAGCTGGGATTACAGGCATGTGCCACCATGCCTGGCTAATTTTTGTATTTTTAGTAGAGACGGGGTTTCGCCATGTTGGCCAGGCTAGTCTCTAACTCCTGACCTCAAGTGATCCGCCCACCTCGACCTCCCAAAGTGCTGGGATTACAGGTGTGAGCCACCGTACCCGGCCAGTATTACCAATTCTTTAGGGCCTATCTGAAGGCCCATCTCCTCCAGGAAACCTTTTCTTGACTTTGGCCTCATTCACTTTGGTGTTTGCTCATGTTCTGTACATTCTGCCTTACACAATTGGGGATTTCCTGTTTATGCCAATGCATTTACAAAGTCCTTGAGAGCAGGGACTGTGCCTCTTACTTCTCTAGTGCCCTGCACAGCCTACACACACTTGCCAGTATGAGTGTTCAGTGGGTACTCGAGGAATTAAATCGAACAGATGTCAAGGAGTGTTATGGTCATTTCTGCCTCATCTCAGTGACCAAAACAAAACACACTTCTTTTTTTTTTTTTTTTTGAGACAGTCTTGCTCTGTCGCCCAGGGTGGAGTGCAGTGGTGCAGTCTTGGCTCACTGCAACCTCCGCCTCCCGGGTGCAAGCAATTCTCCTGCCTCAGCCTCCTGAGTAGCTGGGATTACAGGCACCCGCCACCACACCCAGCTAATTTTTATATTTTTAGTAGAGACAGGGTTTCACCATGTTGGTCAGGCTGGTCTCAAACCCCTGACCTTGCGATCCGCCTGCCTCGGCCTCCCAAAGTGCTGGGATTACAGGCGTAAGCCACCACGCCTAGCACAAAACACACTTTAGAAGTTTCCATACAGGTTAGGTATCACACATTCTCAAGAAAATATTTTTTCTATTTTGAAGTCAGAAGATTCCCTTTTCACTTGATAACTGACATAGCAACTTTACAACTAATGTTTTTTGCTTTTCTTCAACAGGCTGCATGTTAAATGGCCAAGAGGTGAGGCTTACTATTCACTATGAAAATGGGTTCACCATCTCCAGGGAAAATGGAGGCTCCAGCAGCATATTGTACCGCTACCCCTTTGAAAGGCTGAAGATGTCTGCTGATGATGGCATCCGAAATCTATACTTGGATTTTGGTGGTCCCGAGGGAGAACTGGTAAGAGTGTTTCTGAAACACATGTTTATCTAATAGATGTTCTCTTTCCTTCTCATTACTTCTTACCCCTTATATACAAAGTCATGGACTGACATTCCATTTAGAACCATGAAATTTTAAATTAAAAAAAATTTTTTTAAAGATGGGGTCTCTGTCACCCAGGCTGGAGTGTAGTGGTGCAATCATAGCTTCCTGCAGCCTATACCTTCTGGGCTCAAGTGATCCTCCCACCTCAGCCTCCTGAGTAACTGGGACTGGACTATAGGTGTGTGCCACCATGCCTGGCCAATTTTTATATTTTTTATAGAGATGAGGTCTCGCTTTGCTGCCCAGGATGGTCTTGAACTCCTGGCTTCAAGTGATCTTCCCATCTTGGCCTCCCAAGGTGTTGAGATTACAGGTGTGAGCCACTGTATCTGCTCTTCTTCAGTTTTCAAGATGGCATTGGGTGTTGGTTTTTGTTGTCGTCATATTTCTTTTTTTTTTTTTTTTGAGACGGAGTCTCGCTTTGTCGCCCAGGCTGGAGTGCAGTGGTACCATCTCAGCTCACTGCAACCTCTGCCTCCCTGGTTCAAGCAATTCTGCTGCCTCAGCCTCCCGAGTAGCTGAGATTACACGCATGTGCCACCATGCCTGGCTAATTTTTCGTATTTTTAGTAGAGATGGGGTTTCACCGTGTTAGCCAGGATGGTCCCAATCTCCTGACCTCATGATCTGCCCGCCTCAGCCTCCCAAAGTGCTGGGATTATGGGCGTGAGCCACCGTGCCTGGCCTTAGATTTTAAATCCTCTACTATTTAGTTCTTCCTACCAGGCATGGTGAAACCCAGTACACCACCAGTTGTCTCCTAATTGGGGATGTGAAACCTCACACCAGTATTATGACATGGAATAACCTTACTCCATAGTGCACTTTTGCCTGTGGCTTTAAGTTCCTAAGAGTTTCCATAGCTCTGGCACATTCTTTACCTACCTTAAATTTATTTCGCATCTTCGTTTATTAAGTTGTCTGTATATGGTAGTGAGGTAGTGATGCTTAGTGTCCTTTCTCCACAGACCATGGACCTGCACTCTTGTCCGAAGCCGATTGTATTTGTGTTGCACACGTTTTTATCGGCCAAAGTCACTCGTATGGGACTGCTTGTATGAGCAACAAAAAATCAGAAAAGAGCCTTGACTGTCACAAGAAATATTTCCACCTCAAAAAAAAAAAGCACAAAAAGAAACTCTTTGCTCTCCTTCAGCACAGTGCCTTCCCAAGGACCTGCAAATAACTGCTGAACCATAACCGTGTTTAAAGAAGAGCCTACCTTTCACAGTCTACCTTGGCCAGATATTCTAGCACTCTAAAAGGCTCCAAAATGAAGCTGTTGATTTATTCTCATTTCAAAATATGGTTTATGAGTAATTAGGTTTATTTCTACTGCTAAAAAGAATGGCTCATTGTTTTCTTTTTTTTTTCATTGTTTTCATTTTTAGACATAATCGAATACCCAAGCATTGTTTTCTTTTTCTTCTCCCTGTAGGATTTGTGTTGTGCTTAGCCTTGATCTCTTGTTCAGAACAATTGTCCCTTCCCAGGTGCTAGCTTGCAGCAGCCTGTTGCTTCCTGAGCATTCCAGATAGGTCGTATGTCTTGGAATTTACTGTCCTCACTAGCTCCTTCCACCATAGGAAGTCCTTGAATTGTATCACCAAAGGGTTGTTCCATTTGCCCTGGATCTCCCTCTATCTCAGCCTGGCCATCACTTCCCACCTTATCCCAAGCTTTGCCACTGTCTCTAGGACTTAGAACTTGCAAATTTGATTTGCCTTGCCTTCTACTTCCTTTCTAGTGGTGACTGAGTTGAAAAGCAAGTTGGAAGCCACTGCTTTTAAAGAAAAGTTTTGCTTGGTTTAGGTTTTTCCAATTTTATTTTTGTTAGGAGCCAGGGGATAAGATTTATTTTAAACGAAAATCCTCTTCCTAGGTTAAGCCATTTTTTTTATTGCTTACCAAATGTGCCTTTGGTTAGGGTTAGTGGAGCTTTATTAGTCACTATTTGAATAACTGGAAATCACTGCCATTTCAAGGAGATCACCTATCCTAGTTTTGAGGAATAGTCGTTGAGGTGGGTTTCCTTAATGGCATCTCTTCTAGTAGGCAGATCTGTTTGAACAAGATAAATCCTAAAGAGCCAGCCTGCTTGAGAAGTAGACTTGGTGGGTGAAGCCAGCAATTCCGCACAAACATCATGTTGAGTTGTTTTGGGCTGCCCAAAAACAACAGGATGCAGCATCCTGGCTGTGGCCTGGCCCTTTGTGGCAGCAGTGGCATGGACAAGCAACTGCTAATTCGAGACTTACTATTGGCTTCACAGCACACCCTACAGTGAGCAGGGTGATGAGACCGTGGAACAGCTACCTGCTTTTGGTTAAGATTGCCAGATATCATTAGGACACAGTAGCAGCAAGAATGCTGATTTTGTAGTGTTAGAAAATGAACTCAGCTTGTTTTTCCTAATTTTGAAGGTGGTATATATCTGCAAACATTTAAAATGGTATAATATCAATATAAAATGTCAAAATTAGCACAGTCCCTGGATCTCAAAGAATAGGTAATATTGACTTGGATGTTCTTTATGCTCTCTGAAGAAAGGTCTAGGGAAAGTTCTTGTTTGCTTGATTGATCAAGAGTGCCACAGAAGAATGTGAGCGCTATGGAGGGTGGAGGAGGGTGTCACTTCAGATGGGGCAGGCACAGGGGGAGAAAAGAAGAGAAAAACACACCTGTGTGCAAAATGAGCTATTTGGTTTCAGTGCGGCCTGACCGATGGGGAGGACCCATGAGCAGAGAGAGTTCTAGGTCAACATTGTAACTCCATTGTCCTCCTTCACCCATAAGTCAGTCCTCCTTCCTCATTACAGTGAAACCAACAATATGCAGAGGTTGGGGAGAGATGCCTGTTCTTCCCCCAGCTTCATATAATTGTCAAAGTTCCAAAAATGAATTATCTGAACTGCTTAAAACTGGAAATTAAAATCTAGACAAGAGTATGTCTTTCAAGAGCTTTTTATGTTTTGAAAGTTCATAAACCTAAGATTGGCTCCATCTGAGATAAATTTTCTTTTCTTTTTTTTTTTTGAGACCGAGTCTCGTTCTGTCTCCCAGGCTGGAGTGCAGTGGCATGATCTCGGCTCACTGCAACCTCCACCTCCTAGGTTCAAGTGATTCTCCTGAGTAGCTGGGGTTATAGCTGCCCACCACCACACCCGGCTAATTTTTGTATTTTTAGTAGAGGCAGGTTTTCACCATGTTGGCTAGGCTGGTCTTGAACTCCCGACCTCAAGTGATCCACCTGCCTTGGCCTCCCAAAGTGCTGGGATTATAGGTGTGAGCCCCCGTGCCTGGCCCACAATAAATTTTCATTTCAGGGAAGGAAAAAAATCTCTTGAATGTCCAGAAATGATTTCTGGAATCAGAATTTCAATATGTAATACCCTCAGGTAGGCAATCTTGAACCCTCTATGCAGTGAGAGCATTATTAATGTGAGATGTTGAATGATGCCTTTACAGACTTCAGCAGCAAAGCCATTTGGTTGAGGTTTTCTGTGTTAATGTGAAAGGCTAAGCCACTGAGATTTGCAGGGGAGCTTCTGAGCCACCCTGCTTGTTGGTTATATGAGGATGTAAAATAGGTGGAATTAAAATGTGAGCAGGAAAGGCAAGGCATGTGTGCATTTTCACTCATTTTGGTCAAGGTGAAACTGACATGTATAGCACTGAGGTCTGTAGGGTTCTTAATAATATCTTTTGAGTCTTGCTGTGAAATGAAAGTGTGGGAGGTTTCCTTTGTCCATTAGCAGCCCCAAGAACCAGAACCCTTTTGCTGCTTTTCTTACATGCCTAACAGCTCTCCAATCATGATGACCAAGGTTGTTCTTCAATCAAATGTGTTTGTGGGATTTTCAGTCCGCAAATGAAGTGCTCTCAAATGAAAGGGACACCATGATAAATATGTATTTATATTTAGATGCCAAAGTATGGCAAATTATTTCCAAATGATAACTACAAATGGGAATTTTCAATATTCTGCCTTTTTTATAGAACCAGCTCACTTTTCATTTCTTTTTCATTTTGAATTAAGAAAATTGTTGAGGATGTGGTGGGTTCCAGTGTGTGGAATGGAAAGGAAACTGCAGAATAGTGTCTGCTCCCCATTCAGAGGGACTGCTTCCTGTGCCCCCCAGACCCGGGGCTTCGACAGCTTCTCCACATTCCACACAGATGCCTAGGAGCAGTGAGTTGGTATATGAAAAGTCTCCCACCTTTTCTCCTAAAACTTCTCTCCTTTCTCTCCATAAAAAGGAAAGGAACAAAAGAAAAACATTCAGTTTTTCTTTTTCTGAAAAAGGTAAGTCCTTTCCTGAAGTCATCAAATGAAACATTATCTGGAAATTAGTTTCTAATGTTGTATATGAAGAAATACTTAAATATAAGTTCCTACAGTATTTATTAGATAGTTGTAACTGTAAACTCACCTCCCTAGTAGATAAGAGTTTCAGGTTAAATACTGGAACATATATAGGCAGTCAAAAATACTACTTTAAATGTCATTCACCTATTTTAAAGCCATGTTTTAGCACTTTTTAGGCCAAAGAAGGTCTGATAATGCCTGTTTTTATGTTCTGTACTCTCACAAACTTTGTTACTCAAAATTATTGCATGGCAGGAGAGATTGGATTATTTATTTCTTATATTTTTATAAGAAATCTTTCTAAACAACAAATACCTAACATTATTACTGATTGTTTTCCTAATTTATCCTAAGTTGAATGGTAACAAAGCTTTTCCAGCTGAATGAATGCACTTAGCTGATAAACCAGAATTTGTTCTTTTTTTTCCTTCTTTTTTTTTTTTTTTGAGACAGGTTCTCACTCCGTCACCGAGGTTGGAGTGCAGTGGTATGATCATAGCTGACTGCAGCCTCAACCTTCTGGGCTCAAATGATCCTTTCACCTCAGCCTCCTGAGTAGCTGGGACCACAGGTGTGTGCCACCACACCTGGCTAATTTTTATGGATTTTTTTTTCTTTTTTTTTTTTTTGTAGAGACAGAGTTTCGCCATGTTGCCCAGGCTGGTCTTGAACTCTTGGCACTCAAGCAGTCCTTCTGCCTCAGCCTCCCAAAGTGCTGGGATTACAGATGTGAGCCACTGCACCTGGCCCCAGAAATTATGCTTAAAAAAAAATTTAAGCTGTGTGGAATCTGGACAAGGCTATGTTTCTCCTAGAAACAGGTTTTGCTGTAAATGGTTTTGATGGGCAAAAGTGTGAGAAAAGGTTATAATAGATTCTTTTTTTAATTTTGTGAGAAACTCCAGGTCTTCTTGCTTAACTTATATGCATGTGGATATATTTGTTTTCAAAGCCATGGAAGAATCTCTGTTCATATATTTTAATGCAAATTACCTTGTATGCTGCTATGCAAATTCTATTAAAAGGCCTACCTGCTTAAGAATTAAACATTTTTGAAACTTTCAGGGAAGACCTGTAGACTCAAGCACTTTCTCTGCTTTTTTGTATCTTATCTTGGACACTTATGCTGAATTATGTTCTTATTATTTTCACTGGTTATAAGCTATTCCTTGTACATAATATTTAAACTATCCAAATATCCAGCATACATTTCCATGTGGCTGCCATCGGCTGTTGATGCCATGAATGAAATGGCTGGTTAGAAAGCCAAAGGTCTTCTTTTTTCAATTCCTAATGAATAAGTAAAATGCCAGATCTCTTTGGTCTCAAAGCAAATTGCTCTGATCAGATCAAATATCTATGTAATGAAAAGAGACTTAAATTTGGGATTCTGCTTAAACTTCAAGTTGAATTTGACTGTAGTCATTCATTCTTTTTATATATCTCTGTCAGGTATGACATTAAGTACCAGGTGGTATTATACTCTACTTTGAGTTTGGAAATCACTTTCAGTTAAATTTCTGTTGTTATTGTGGCTTTTTTTTTTTTTTTAACCCCACTGAAGATGGAAGTAGAGCAGTCTGCCATCTCCTGCTGTTCTTTCTCTGTGCCCCCTAATTGCTTGGTAATCTAAAATTATTCTGACTTTCCACATACTGTCTTTAAAAGCCAATTGTAGCAATCTGCCCCCCTCCACCCTTTAAGCTAAATCTTTCACTGTGCTGGATACATAGACACTCGATAAATGTGTGATGATAGTTCTAAAATAATTATGCTATATATCAGGGTTCTGTATTTTTGAGCAATATCATTAGTCCTATGCTGTGATGTTAAATGGAATTTATTTTACACTAGTAATAGACTGCTCAAGTGGCTGATTTGAAACCTTTCTCTAAAAAAACAAAAACATCTGGGAGATGAGTGACACAAATTCATTCTCTTAAAGGATAGAATTTCAAGTTAAGGATAAGGTACAATAAATAGGCACATAGAGGACATCTGTTTTTGTTTTTGGTTTTGGTTTTGTTTTTTTTTTTTTTTTTTTTGTCTCTCTGACTAGCTAAACTGCCAACTAGAAGAATGGTTGTTATGTAGTAACTCAGAAGAATCTTTTAATAAGTTTCTTCTTTTGTTTCAAAACAAACTTGAGCTTCATTTCTTGCCACCTCTATTCTTTCTTCCCACGTTGGGTGACTGAACTGATGCTTATTCTAGTTTTAGAAGAGGATCCACATTTAATGTAAGGCATAAATATGCCTTTTGCAAATTATTGCTTGTTCTCCAGTGAACATTTGATCATATTCAACAGAAATCCACCAGATAAGCCATAATCCTTGAATTGCCCCTTTTAAAATAGATTGGTTAAAACCAAAAACCTATAAGAGAGAAATGATATTTCATTGTATTGTAGGTTTGAGAATCCTGGTTAGATTTATAATTTCTGGCCGGGTGCAGTGGCTCATGCCTGTATTCCCAGTACTTTGGGAGCCCAAGGTGGGTGGATCACCTGAGGTAAGGAGTTTGAGACCAGCCTGGCCAACATGGTGAAACCCCATCTCTACTAAAAATACAAAAAGTTAGCTGGGCGTGGTGGTGCGCACCTGTGGTCCCAGCTACTCGGGAGGCTGAGGTGGGAGAATCGCTTGAACCCAGGAGGCAGAAGTTGCAGTGAGCTGAGATCGTGCCATTGCACTCCAGCCTGGGCAACAGAGCGAGACTTCATCTCCAAAAAAAGAAAAAGAAGAAAAAGATTTATAATTTCTGAGTCCCCTAAGTCCCTTTCTCAGTTTGCAATAATCTTACGTCCATGCTATTGACACTAATTTTGAAACTGGAAAGCTAATTAATGACATATTCATGTGTTCTTTCATCTAATAAACATTTATTAATGTATAGTTCTACACCAGGCATTCTGAAGGGTCCAAAAGAAAGTTCCTGCCCTCAAGTAGCACATAATCCATTATTTCTCAGCACACCATGCCATCTGTTTATCATTCAGCAGTTAAGTAATTCATCACTTGATATTTTTACCAAAGTATATTTACAAGTCTGTTTATCTGGATCTGGCAAACTGGAAAATGTTTGAAGGGATACTCAGGCTTTGATCCATGCCAACATGAAAGGACTCCAAGCACATTTAAGTAGGCTGGTCTTTTCATCATGCATGATTTTTTTTTAGTGCAAATTTAGACTTTAGTTTGGGAAAGAGAACAGTATACAGTATCCTTTGTAAGATAAATCACAACAACAAAAATTAAGTTTTATTGCCCAAAGTAGATAAATGAGAAAGTCTTTCTTAAAAAATGCTTAACTGTAACAGCAAAACTAAATGCATATTTTATCAACCCCTTATTTCTAATTGCTGTATTCATTTCCACCCTTAAACTATTTAAGCATTTCATATGCTGAAAGTCCTTATATACATGGTAGACGGAGTATTTCTCCATTAATGATAGATCAAAATGAAGATATTTAAAAATTAACAAAATCAGGCCAAGGCAGGAGGATCACTTTAGCCCAGGAGGTCCAGACCAGCCTGGGCAACACAGCGGGACCCCGACTCCATTTAAAAAATTAAAAAAAAAAAAAAAAAACTTTTAACATTTAAAAAATAAAAATTAACAAAATTTCACTTATTCCAGGACACGCTGGCATTTGGACTCAGTGAAAAGGGCACCTAAAGAAAATAAGGCTGACTGAATGTTTTCCATAATTTTCACACAATAACAGTCCCTTTCTATCCAGCTTGCCTTCCATTTATCTCTAGGGTTAGCTTTTCAGGCAACATCTTTGGTCATTGCCCAGAAAGTACCTGAGCTATCAGTGATTGGAATGGCACAGGAAACCGAATCACATGGGTGCCCTCCCCTTGGTTTTCAAGTATCTTGGAGTTGTGCACAAAAATTAGGTCATGCCTTCAGTGTCTTGTTCGTTAAACCTACCCTTTGACAATCAGGTGCTAATGATTGTATACTATTAAAACCAGCACATAAGTATTGTAAATGTGTGTTCCTCCTAGTTTGGAAGAAATGTCTTTCCTTCTATCTGGGTCCTGTTAAAGCGGGTGTCAGTTGTGTCTTTTCACCTCGATTTGTGAATTAATAGAATTGGGGGGAGAGGAAGTGATGATGTCAATTAAGTTTCAGGTTTGGCATGATCATCATTCTCGATGATATTCTCACTTTGTCGCAAATCTGCCCTTATCGTAAGAACAAGTTTCAGAATTTTCCCTCCACTATACGACTCCAGTATTATGTTTACAATCCACTGGATGAGTGCAGCATTATAAGACCTTGGTGCCCAGAAAAATCTGTCCTTTTTGGTACCAAACCTGAGGTCTTTTGGAAGATAATGTAGAAAACCACTACCTATTGAAGGCCTGTTTTGGCTAATCTGTGCAAACTCTGATGATACCTGCTTATGTGGATTCTTTTCCACACTGCTTTCATTTTTAAGTATAAAGACTTAGAAAACTAGAATAATGCTTTTACAAATAATTAAAAGTATGTGATGTTCTGGGTTTTTTCCTTCTTTTTAGAACCCTGTATTTAAACAAGCCTTCTTTTTAAGTCTTGTTTGAAATTTAAGTCTCAGATCTTCTGGATACCAAATCAAAAACCCAACACGTAAAACAGGGCAGTATTTGTGTTCCTAATTTTAAAAAGCTTTATGTATACTCTATAAATATAGATGCATAAACAACACTTCCCCTTGAGTAGCACATCAACATACAGCATTGTACATTACAATGAAAATGTGTAACTTAAGGGTATTATATATATAAATACATATATACCTTTGTAACCTTTATACTGTAAATAAAAAAGTTGCTTTAGTCACGTGGGGTTTTTTTTTTCCAATTTTTAAAATGCTGAAATAGTTTTGAACCTACAGGAAAGTTACAAAAACAATACAAATCTCCTTCACCCAAACCTTCCAGTTGTTAACATTTTGCCATATTTATTCCATTACCTTGTCTTTCTCTAATATGATTCTCTAGCACCCTTAAATTCTCTAGTGAGGACCTCCAAAACATAAGGACAGTCCCTGCATTGCCACCATAAAGTCCTCCTAATCAAGAAATCAACATTGGCACACCACCACTCATTCCATAGACCCCATTCAAATGATGCCAGCCATCCCGGCCATGTCCTGTTTTCCTCTCTGGCCTTGGATCCTGGCCAATACCACTTTCTTGCCTTTCGTCGTCGTGTCTCAGTTCTTCAGTCTGGAATGTTCCTCAGCCTTACTCTAATTCGCATGTGCCTGAGTCTCAGCACAAGGCTTTGATTGTTCAGCACAGCTCTCCAGCTGGCTCTATTCGGTGTTGCCTCACAACCAGGCTGTGTCACACACTCTTGGCAGAGATGCCATGATGCCATGCTCTCTTCAGGGTATCATGTGGAGAGACACACGAGGGCCACGCATCCCACCACCAGGGGTGTTCCCTTCGGTCGCGTAGTCAAGCTAATGTCCTCATTGTTTTCTCCTTTGTATTTATTTATTTAGAGATGGAGTTCCGCTCTTGTCGCCCAGGCTGGAGTGCAATGGCGTGGTCTTGGCTCACTGCAACCTCCGCCTCCCAGGTTCAAGCGATTCTCCTGTCTCAGCCTCCCAAGTAGCTGGGATTACAGGTGCCCGCCACCATGGCCGGCGAATATTTTGTATTTTTAGTAGAGACAGGGTTTCGCCATGTTGGCCAGGCTGGTCTTGAACTCCTGACCTCAAGTGATCCACCTGCCTCGGCCTCCCAAAGTACTGGGATTATAGGCGTGAGCCACCACGCCCGGCCTCTCCTTTGTATTTAATTAGCATTTTGTGAAGAGAGATTAAGGTGTGCCAATTTTTTGGGGTTTTTTCTTTTTTTTTTTTTTTTTGGAGGCAGGGTCTTGCTTCATTGCCCAGGGTGGAGTACAATGGCCTGGTCACGGCTCACTGCAGCCTCGACCTCCCAGGCTCCAGCAATTCTCCCAACTCAGCTTACGGAGTAGCTGGGACTACAGGTGTGCGCCTCCATGCCCAGATACGTTTTTTATTTTTTGTAGCGATGGGGGTTCACCTGTTGCCGAGGCTGTTCTTGAACTCCTCGGCCCAAGCAATCGGCCTGCCTCGGCTTCCCAAAGTGTTGGGATTACAGGCATGAGCCCCCATACCCAGCCTCAACTTGGATGTTTTTTGCCCTCCATTTTTTTTCTCTCACAGGATAGACTTGTGGACAAATGGATCACTTGCCTCTGGTGCGTTTTTTTTTTGTTTGTTTGTTTTGTTTTGTTTGTTAATTTAGCGACGAGGTCTTACTATGTTGTCCAAGCTGGTCTTGATCCTCGGCTCAAGCAATCCTCCTGCCTTGGCTTCCCAAAGTGCTGGAATTACAGGCGTGGGCCACTACACCTAGCCCTAGAACTGCTTTGATCATTGTATCCCCAGAAACTAGCACACAACGCTGCACACAGTAGGTGTGCATGCCTGTAATCCCAGCTACTCGGGAGGCTGAAGCAGGAGAATCGCTTGAACCCGGGAGGCGGAGGTCGCAATGAGCCGAGATCATGCCACTGCACTCCAGCCTAGGCGACAGAGCAAGACTCCGTATCAATCAATCAGTCAATCAATCCAAGCAAAACAAAACTGGCTTTGAACAGTCAGCGGCATCCCACCAGGGATTGAGCCCCAGTGTGGGGCACACTCTGTTTACATTAGCTAGCTCATTTATTCCCCACAAAAGCCAGACAAGGCAGGTGCTAATTATGATCGTGCGGTATTAAACATGGAGAAACCAACGCTCTGATAAGTTCGTTTTATTGTGAGAATAAAACTGCTCAATGGGCGCTGTTATTCCAAGCGAGGTCAGGATTTCCGGATTCTACCCCACTCCGCCCCTGGCCCCGCCCCTAGAATGTACGTCCCGCCAGGCCCCGCCCCGGCCTTGTCCCACCCACCCCCGTCCCCGCCCCCTGTCCGTCTCGCCCTAGTCCCACCTCCTCGTCCCCAGTCAGTCCTGCCTCTCGAACCGCCCCCTGCCTTCGCCGAGGCAGGGAGAGGTGCCTGCAGTGCGAGCCGTGGCCGCTAGGGGGCAGCCGCTCGGCTCGGGCCCGACCGCTCTGGGCTGCGCTCCTCGCTTGCCCTCGGACTCGGCTCCCGCTGCGAGCGGCCGCCCTGCCCGCGCACCGCGCTCAGCGCCCACCGCCGGGCTTCCCGCGCCGGACCCAGTACCTCGGCTCCCCGGGGCCGGACCGAGGCCGCAAGCAGCGCCGCGGGGTGTGGGGCGGACCCAGGAGATGAAATGACAACGTCAACCCTCCAGGTACCTCGTGCGGCCCGGCCCGACTTCGGAGGCCGAAGGCAGCGGGGCCTGCGGGCCGCAGAGCCGGGCGGCGGGCGGGTGGTCAGGTGGGCGCCTCCCAGCCCCGGCCTCGCGACCCCGCTCCGGCCGCCCCCTCGCCGCTTCCGCCCGTGTCTGTTTCCACGCGCTCGGAGCCGGGTGGCATCTCCACCCTCAGGCCTTCCGGCCCTGCCCGGCTGGCCCAGCCCCAGGGCCGCTTCGTGTAGCCGGCGCCCCGGTACCGCCGTGGGGATCAGCCTCACCCGAGCTGCACAGGCACCCTCAGGAAGCTCGGCCCGGGGTCCGGCTGGGCGTTCAGACAGCGATGCTCGCTCCCTCCTCTCCTGTCTCACTCCCTCCTCTCCTGTCCCGGGTCCTGGAAGTCCCTCGACCTCACTTCGAACAAGCCCCGGCCCCTTCCCCAATCTTCGACTTCCTCTTCTCGGCCAGCGACCCTTCATTCATTCCCTAGATCCTGCAGGGTGGTGCTGGGATGGCGCCACCTGGGTGAACAACTGACCCACCCTCTAGGTGCTGTCAGTCCTGCGGGGCCAGAAGAGATCAACATGCTCAGGCCTCATTCCGGGGTTTGAATCTCAGCTCTGCCACTCACCAGCAAGTGACCTTGGGCTAGTTTTTTTTTTTTCATCTTCGGGTCTCGAGTTTCCTGGTCTGTAAAATGGGGTAATGCCCTCTAGGTTGTTGTGATGATAGCTTTAAATTGAATAATTACGGTAAAGCATTCTTGTATGTCTGGCACATAGTAGGTGTCCATTAAGTGACAGCCAACAAAGTGCCTGGGAGAGTTAGACAAGACTTCATGGAAAAAGGGACATCAGAGTTCCAGTAGCATTCAGAGACCTGGAGGTGGAGGAGGGCAGAAGTAGGAGCAGACATGGAATGAGTTGGGGTACCAGGTTAGGAATTAGAGTCCATAGCCAGATCCCACCGTACCACCAGCAGAAGCCGCAGATCCCGTCTGCCCAGGCAGGTTTTTTATGGCCCGTGAACCGAGAATGTTTTTCAGTTTCAAACACAGCTGTATTTATTTATTTTTAAATTTTATTTATTTATTTTTTTGAGATGGAGTCTCACTCTGTCGCCCAGACTGGAGTGCAGTGGTGTGATCTTGGCTCACTGCAGCCTCTGCCTCTCAGGTTCAAGCGATTCTCCTGCCTCAGCCTCCTGAGTAGCTGGGATTACCGGCACCCACAACCACGCCCGGCTAATTTTTGTACTTTTAGTAGAGACGGGGTTTCACCGTGTTGGTCAGGCTGGTCTCGAACTCCCGACCTCAGGTGATCTGCCCACTTTGGCCTCCCAGAGTGCTGGGATTACAGGTGTGAGCCACGGGTCTGGCCTAAACACAGCTTTATTAAGGTATAACTTGTGTGCTTACCATATAACTCACCCGTTATATATTTTTGTTTTTATTAATTTTTTTTTTGAGACAGTCTCATTCTGTCACCCAGGCTGGAGTGCAGTGGCACAATCTCAACTCATTGCGGCCTCCGCCTCCTGGGTTCAAGTGATTCTCCTGCCTCAGCCTCCCAAGTAGCTGGGATTACAGGCACCTCCCATCACACCCAGCTAATATTTTTTAGTATTTTTAGTAGAGACGGGGTTTCACCATGTTGGCCAGGCTGGTTTCGAACTCCTGACTTCAAGTGTGATCTGCCCACCTCGGCCTCCCAAAGTGCTGGGATTACAGATGTGAGCCACTGTGCCCAGCGCAACTCACCCATTTAAAGTGTATAATTCAGTGCTTTTAGTATATTCATGGTTGTGTGACCATCACCATAATCACTTTTTAGAATATTTTCATCACCTCCAAAAGAAACCCCTCACCCACAACCCCTCTCTCTCCCAGCCCTGGGCAACCACTACTAATCTACTTTTTTTCTCTGTGGGTTTGCCTACAGAGAAACCCACTTTATATAAACAGAGTCATACAATAGGTGGTCCTTTGTGGCTAGCTTCTTTCATTATGACTTAACATAATGTCATAGGTTTTTACATTTTTTAAATGGCTTGAAAAACAGTATTTCATGACACATGAAAATCCTATGAAATTCACATTTCAGGGTCTATAAATAAAGTTTTATTGGAACACATCCCTGTTCGTTTATTGATATACTGTCTACAGCTGCTTTTGTGCCATCAAGGTAGAGTTGAGTCGTTGCTACAGAGATTATCTGACTGGCAAATCCTAAATTATTTACCATCTGGTCCTTTACAGTAAGCGTTTGCCAGCCCCCATTAGCACTCTTTTCTTTCATCCTCATCTTTTGCCATACGTGTTACTAGAGATGCGGCGGGGCTGGCAGTTTCTCACCTTACCCTCCTGTTCTGTAAAACTGTTTCTCTCCATTGAAACTTGGACCCCCCGTGTGTGAAAAACTGTATGTGGCTGCCAGAAAAGTCCAGTGCACTCTTTTTTTTTTTTTTTTTTTGAGATGGACTCTTGCTCTGGCATGATCTCGGTTCTCTGCAGCCTCCACCTCCCGGGTTCAAGCAATTCTCCTGCCTCAGCCTCCCAAGTAGCTGTGACTACAGGCACGCGTCACCACGCCCGGCTAACTTTTTGTATTTTTAGTAGAGATGGTGCTTCACTGTGTTAGCCAGGATGGTCTCAATCTCCTGACCTCCGGTGATCCGCCCGCCTCCGCGTCCCAAAGTGCTGGGATTACAGGCATGAGCCACCGCGCCCAGCCCCAGCACACTCTTAGGTGTATTACTAGAATTTCCAAAAGGAGGGAGGGGATGGGTCAGTGCTGCTCCTTATGGGACAAAGAATACCTTCAGTATTGTTCTAAGGATAGACCCAAGCATGAAGCTACAGAGAGTGAAAAAGTCCAAGGTACTGGGGGTGTGTGTTCTGGAGACGAGAAGCCACCAGGGAGAGGAGCGCTGCCTTCCTGTCTCATCTGAAGGAACATCATGCAGAAGAGGGCAGACAAGGGCAGCCTGTGCCTAAGCTCATTTCCAAGAAGGTTTGGGGCTCCCAGCCATTCATTGTAGGTAGTAGAGGGAGCAGAGGCTTGAAAATAATGGCCAGCACTCACCCCTCTTCTCATCTCTTCAATCTGCTGAGTTCATTTCACATCAAGCTGGCCCAGCCTCCCCCGGCCTGTCTGTTTTGTCGAGCTGTCTGTGTGTGTTTCTTTCGGAGACTTCTTCCTTGCAGATAAGAGAGGGCTGAACAAATGCCCCGGCCCTGCCAAGAGCCGGTCAGGAGGTTTATTGTTTGCTGTGCCTGGAACCGTGGGTCTGTGGTGGGACTGCCTGCCTGGTAACTGGTGCCGGATCTGAGGAGGAGAATTCTGGTCATGCTTCGTGCAGGCGTTGGTGAAGCTGCGGTTTTTAAAACCAGGCTTTAAAACCATGTAGGTGCTTTACTGACCGGTCGCGGTGGCTCCTTTCTGTAATCCCAGCACTTTGGAAGCCAAGGCGGGTGGATCACTTGATGTCAGGAGTTCGAGACCAGCCTGGCCAACATGGTGAAACTCTGTCTGCACTAAAAATACAAAAATTAGCCGGATGTGGTGGTGGGCATCTATCGCTTGAACCCAGGAGGTGGAGGTTGCAGTGAGCCGAGATCGCGCCAGTGCACTCCGGCCTAGATGATAGAGTAAGACTCTGTCTCAAAAAATAATAATAATAAATAAAACCATGTAGGTGCTTTCAGTTCAGCCTAAGGCACTGGCCTACAGGATTTATGAGATTCCCAAAGACACTCATTCTCACAGAGCTCTTAGAAGGTTCCAGAGGGACACAGTTCTCTTCTGTTGGCAGCAGGGAGCAAGCAAGTACTTTTCTTACTGGAGCTACTGGTATGTGGAGCATTGTGTGTAAGCATCCCTTCCCGGGGCGTCACTTTAGACAGCGAAGGAAACTGTCTTCTCTCTGCAGCCTGGAGAAGCAAGCTGCATGGAGCCAGGAGGAGGAGGAGAGAGGCCTTTCAGTGTATCCTGTGCAAACTTGCAGTCCGGGCAGGACTTTCCTTCTGGCTGGCTCTTCTCTGGCCCTGAGGCCGGGTGCAATTTCTGGTCTCCTTGCTAAACAAACCAGCAGTCACTTGCTCCCGCGTGTCCCTTCTGCCAGGCTCTCAGCTCGGGTCTGTTTCTCTTTCCCTTGAGGCAGCAGAATAGAAAGTCCCATGAACTTGCCCCTTGAGCCCTGACCTGAGATACTAGGTCAGGTTTCCACTTGCTGAAATCCAGAGCGTGGCTTTTAACTGTCTGAGCTTATTGTGAAGATGGCCGGCTGGTTTTCAAAGCCTCCTTTGAAGGCCTTTCTAGCGGATGTTGAAAAAGTAGGCCAATGAAACGGCCCGCAAGCAATAAATCCACAGGCCCAGCGGCATCCCTCGTCACGTTTCATCCCCATGCCTGTGACCCCAGGGACTTTCCACATCTCCGAGGAAGCACTGAGCCATTTGCTTTGCCTTTCCAGAAAGCCATTGATCTGGTGACGAAAGCCACAGAGGAAGACAAAGCCAAGAACTACGAGGAGGCGCTGCGGCTGTACCAGCATGCGGTGGAGTACTTCCTCCATGCTATCAAGTGTGAGTCCCACGCGGGGTCCTCAGGCTGCCGCACTCCAGAGGGGAGGGGAGGAGAGGGGGTGGCGCACGAGCCTCACAGGGGCCCGCCCCTCTGTGTTCCCTTTCACAGATGAGGCCCACAGCGACAAGGCCAAGGAGAGCATTCGAGCCAAGTGCGTGCAGTACCTAGACCGGGCCGAGAAGCTGAAGGATTATTTACGAAGCAAAGAGAAACACGGCAAGAAGCCAGTCAAAGAGAACCAGAGTGAGGGCAAGGGGTGAGTGTCTGCAGCGTCCGCCCAGGAACCTGGGCCCTCCTCACGGCTCCCTATCATTCCTGGCGCTCATGCTGCCTTGGACTTCCCTGTGGGAATGGTCCTCATAGTGCAGGGATGACAGTGCCAGCAGCTGCTTTCAGGGAGCATGGCCTGGAGCACTTCCATGTTCACCGTCTCATTGGATCTGACCCACAAGCCATGGGGAGAGGGGGAGCTTGGTGCAGATGGTAAAGCCTCTCAGGACGGGACCCCAGCTCTGTCACCTCCCAGCCTAGTGCCAGGACCCCGTGTGCCTACCATCTCCACATCTTGGAAGGGGGGAGGTCGTGGAACTCCCTTCCGAGCGTTGCCACAGGGAGCAGTGAGATGACGTGGGCAGTGCCCTTGGAGCTTGGCACACGAGAGCATGCAATGAGTGCCAGCTGCTGTGACTGTCAAAGAGTCACCTGCCTCCAACAGGTGGGGCGGCCGGCTCGGGTTAGGAGCCCTGCCAAGGTGGCACATGATGGAACTTGGACCCCCAACGCAGGGCGGGTGGCCCCGATTCCCCAGCCAGGGTCCTCTCCACAGCCTCTCACCTCAGGTACTGGGTTCGCCCACCACGGTGATCCCAGTCATATTAACACAAATGCTGGTGGTATCTCGGAGGCGTGGGAGGGGAAGTGAGGGGGTCCCCCAGGCAGGAGAGGGGTGGGTGGTGTCAGCTGCCTCACCAGAGGCAAGGCCTCCTCCTGGATGGAGGGTCCGCACCGCGTTCCCATCCGCAGAGGGAGAGGTCTGGCGAGGCAGGGGTGGAGGCCAGGGATCTCCAATAAGGATTAAAGTTTTGAGGATGACAAATTCCGTCCAGGGAGGAAGTAGCCCTGGGGTGACAGCAGTGGCTGCGTTCTCCCCAGGAGTTCCCTTTCGATTTCGGTTTTGCTTTCTCCTCTGTCCTTCGGCAGTGGCTGCTTTGGAGTCAGGGGCACATGCTGTCCCTGAGTCTCTACAAAAAGCTTCTGGTGCGGGGCGCGGTGGCTCACACCTGTAATCCCAGCACTTTGGGAGGCCGACGCGGGCAGATCACTTGAGGTCAGGATTTCAAAACCAGCCTGGCCAACATGGTGAATCCCGTCTCTATTAAAAATACAAAAAAATAGGCCGGGCGCGGTGGCTCATGCCTGTAATCCCAGCATTTTGGGAGGCCGAGGCGGGCGGATCACGAGGTCAGGAGATTGAGACCATCCTGGCTAACACGGTGAAACCCCGTCTCCACTAAAAATACAAAATATTAGCCGGGCGTGGTGGCGGGCACCTGTAGTCCCAGCTACTCAGGAGGCTGAGGCAGGAGAATGGCGTGAACCCGGGAGGCGGAGCTTGCAGTGAGCCGAGATCGAGCCACTGCACTCCAGCCTGGGCGACTGAGTGCGACTCTGTCTTAAAAAAAAAAAAAATTAGCCAGGCATTGTGGCATGTGCCTGTAATCCCAACTACTCGGGAGGCTGACGCCAGAGAATTCAGAGAATTACTTGAACCCGGGAGGCGGAGGTTGCAGTGAGCTGAGATCGAGATTGTGCCATCGCACTCCAACCTGGGCAACAAAGCAACACCCCATCTCAAAAAAAAAAAAAAAAAAAGAAGCTTCTGGCAGCTGCATTGTTTGACTGGCTGCTTTTTTTTTTCCCCCCCCCAGACAGGGCTTCACTGTCTCCCAGGCTGGAGTGCAGTGGTGCGATCTTGGTTAACTGCAACCTCTGCCTCCCAAGTGGCTGGCACCATAGGTGCGTGCCCCCATGCCTGGCTAATTTTGTGTTTTTTGTAGAGACAGGATCTCGCTGTTTCCCAGGCTGGTCTCAAACTCCTGGGCTCAAGCGATCCTCCCGCCTCAGCCTCCCAGAGTGCTGGGATTACAGGGGTGAGCCACCGCACCCAGCCTGGGCTGTGAGAGCCACTGCAGGTGGCCTCCCAGAGTATGAGGTGTGAGTCACCGCACCTGGCCTGGGCTGCTCTTTAAGTCCAGCTGAAGCACATTTCCCTTACGGCCTTCAGGAGAGGGCTGACCCGGATTCCCATCTCCTCCGCGAAGAAACAGGGCGGGTTATAGGAGTGTTTGCTGGGGGGGTCCTGAAGTGAGCTGCTGAGAGCATTGGCCCAAATGTCCCTGAAGTACTTGCTTGTGAGTCACACGGCACTGTTAAGCCAGGAAGGCTTCGTTCCTTAACCAGTGTGCAGGCAGCGGAGCCTGGACTTGCTGGGAGCACCTCTGTGCTCCAGGCTGAAGAGCCAGCTTGTGACTTTCCGTCTCCCTTCCCAGCAGTGACAGTGACAGTGAAGGGGATAATCCGGAGAAAAAGAAACTGCAAGAACAGCTGATGGGTAAGTGGCTCGCGGCCCTGTGGCAGTGGCAGGGGATGAGTGGGTCCGCTGCTGGGTTGGCTCATGCCCCTTGGCCGGGCCCGGGCCGGCCTCCCTCTCGCAGGTGCCGTTGTGATGGAGAAGCCCAACATACGGTGGAACGACGTGGCCGGGCTGGAGGGGGCCAAGGAGGCCCTCAAAGAAGCTGTCATTTTGCCAATCAAATTCCCACACTTGTTCACAGGTGAGAGTTGAGCCACTTCAAACCCCAATGTAAAAATTCCAGGCTTCCGCAGGGCTGGCACTCCGAGGCACCCAGGAGTCAGTGGCGACTCAGTCCCCGTGGCCTGCAGAGGGCCAGGCCTGGCTGCTCGCTGGTGTCCACAACACTGCTGTGGCTGGAGCTAAGAGATGAAGATCACGTCACAGGGTGGGGGCAGGATCAGGAAGCAGTGCCAGCCGGTGTCACTGTGCAAGGTCATGGGGTCATAGCAGGGGCACTGTGCAAGGTCATGGGGTTATAGCACAGGGCACAGCAGGGAATGTAGCTCCCATCACTCGTTTGCCAGTAGAGTCTGTTGTTTCACAGAATGCCCTGTTTTACTGTATGTACGGGACTCGAGACCCTCTGCTTTTCCTATTCCTTTCCCCAGTCAGGAGGCCTAACTTCTGTGGTTCTCTGTTGCAGGCAAGCGCACCCCCTGGCGGGGGATTCTGCTGTTCGGTCCCCCTGGCACAGGGAAATCCTACCTGGCCAAAGCCGTGGCAACAGAGGCCAACAACTCCACCTTCTTCTCTGTGTCCTCCTCAGATCTGATGTCCAAGTGGCTGGGGGAGAGTGAAAAGTAAGTCGGCCACCAGGCCATGCTCTGCCAGCAGCCCCGGCACTGCTAGTGACCCAGCGGCCCACCCTGTGGAGTCACCTCTCGGAGGAGTGGTTTGGTTTTCAGGGAGGGTACCCAAGAGCAGTGTGTCGCTAGCTTATTGGCTGGGACACAGTCCCAACAAAGACAAGTGAAGGTGGAAGGGACCTGGGAGAGGTGAAGTACTCCACAAGAGAAGGGAAAGGAAGTGAGGATATTTTTGGGGTCTGGGTTGCGGTCCCTGTTGGGGCAGTGTGTGGGGGACATGGTTCCCCACACTGACTCCTGTTTTGCATGTGATGAGACGGGCTCGGAAGAAGGGGACTGACGTGTCGTAAGTGCAGAGCTAGCGCATGGGGCTCCTGAGATTGAGGCTCTGCATTTGGGGCTGACACCAAGGTGTGCTCCTCCTCTTGGTGCAGTGTGGCCCGAGGGCTCCTCACCACCACGTTTTCCGCAATTCCGGCATGACCGTGGCCTGCGCCTCCCTGTGGGAAGGGTGAGAAGAGGGAAGTGCCGGGAGCCCAGGCGGGCACGGACGTGAACGTCTTGTCCTCACCCCCTTTCTCACCTTCACAGGCTGGTCAAGAACCTGTTTGAGCTGGCCAGGCAGCACAAGCCCTCCATCATCTTCATCGATGAGGTGGATTCCCTCTGCGGGTCCCGAAATGAAAATGAGAGTGAGGCCGCCCGGAGGATCAAAACGGAGTTCTTGGTCCAGATGCAGGGTGTGTGCCGGGCCCAGGGCCCCCTTGGTTCTTGTTGCACCTGAAGCCAACCCTGGGCTTTATTCTGAGCTGTGGCTGGATTTGGTTGTTCTCAGCCTTGGAGAGGCACTCCCCAGCTCCAGCCCCTCAGGGCACGGGTGGACTTCAATTCCCAAGAGGTGCCTGACGCCTCTGCCTCGTGGGCCACTCCACCCCTCCCATGGCAGGCAGTGCCATAGGTCTCACCTGGCACAGCCAGACCAAGATGTGGTTTAATCTCACTTGGGACCCTGCCAGTGGTGGGTGGCACAGGGATGGCTTCAATTGCTGACACACAAAGCCCCCGGGGTCTGTCCCCAGGTTTCAACTGACCCGTGCAGGTGTCCAGAGTCTGGGTCTTTGTCTCCCTTTCTCCACAGGGGTGGGGAATAACAACGATGGGACTCTGGTTCTTGGAGCCACAAACATCCCATGGGTGTTGGATTCGGCCATCAGGAGGAGGTGAGTCTTCCCCAGGAGAAGCCAGGGCTGGAGGCTTCCTCCCACCATGGTCACGGTCCGCCTGCTGCTGGCAGCCCGGGTGCGGCCTGGCCCCTTTTCCCTGGAGTCTTCCCGTCTGCCTGCCAAGCAGAGCCCTTTGTGAGGCTGGCTTGTTGAGGATGTGCCGCCAGCATCACTGGCCCATGAAATGCGTCCGTTTCACTCAAATCTTCGTGCCTCCCCTTCCGTGAATACCATTCCATCATCCGCTGTCAACTCCTGCCGTGTGCTGGGCTCTCTAGGTTTGAAAAGCGAATTTATATCCCCTTGCCGGAGGAAGCTGCCCGCGCCCAGATGTTCCGGTTGCATCTCGGGAGCACTCCCCACAACCTCACGGATGCAAACATCCACGAGCTGGCCCGGAAGACGGAAGGCTACTCGGGCGCGGACATCAGCATCATCGTGCGGGACTCTCTCATGCAGCCCGTGAGGAAGGTGCAGTCGGCCACACACTTCAAAAAGGTGAGTGCCCGCGGCCACTGCTGAGAAAAATCTCATAGTAAGAGCGGGATGTCCGTTTTTTTTTTCCCAGCTCCTGGTCCTGCTCCCCGGCTGCTCAGGTGACACAGTCTCTGAGGCCTCCTGGAGAGCCGAGGGCCAGTGCCATGGGGGCTGCACCCACTGTCCCCTCCCTACAGCTCTTCTGGAGTGTGGCCATCTCAGGGTGTGTGAAAGCAGAGGACAGGGCCACTTTACTGTCTTAACCCTGCTGCGGCCTCCTCCGTCAGCACTGTGTGCTCTTGTGCGGGGTGGACACCAAATCAGTGTTTGGAAAGTGTTGGATATAAAATGACCAGGAAGACCTGTCCATTCATCCAGCAGATCTCTGCTGAGTATTTGCTGTGGGTCCTCCTGTGTGCCTGGCCCTGTCCTAAGTGCTGGGAAGATATGAGCGACCAACAGACAAAAATCCTAGACCTTCCGTTCTTGGTGGGGAGACAGTCAACACAGTCAGTGAGTTTCTCAGAGGATGGGGATGGAGCAGGGTTAGGAGAGAGGTGTCTCGGGCATGGAGGGAAGGGCAGATGACACTGGGGTGATGCCTGAGACAGGAGGTGAAGGTGTGAGGGAATGAGCCTTGTGGACATTGGGGGAATGTTTTGCCAAGGCAGCAGACTTCAGTTGGAAAACCACTTTGTGTTAATCTATTTTCATGCTGCTGATAAAGACATACCCGAGACTGGGAAGAAAAAGAGGTTTAATTGGCCTTACAGTTCCACATGGCTGGGAGGCCTCAGAATCATGGTAGGAGACCAAAGGCTCTTCTTACATGCTGGTGGCAAGAGAAAATGAAGAAACAAAAGTGGAAACCCCTGATAAACCCATCAGATCTCGTGAGACTTCACCATCACGAGAATAGCACGGGAAAGACCAGCCCCCATGATTCAGTTACCTCCCCCTGGGTCCCTCCCACAACATGTGGGAATTCTGGGAGATAGATACAGTTCAAGTTGAAATGTGGGTGGGGGCACAGCTAAACCATATCACACTTTTAATGTCACTGTATTCCTGGTGAGACGTGACAGTGTTAATGAGGAAGACATCAAGGCATTGGGGCTACAGATTGCCGGAGTCGCATGCAAATCATGAGTCGCTCGGACCACCCAGCCCGAGTTCTGAAGGAGCCCGTCCTCCTCAGATGCTAGGGACCCACAGAGCATTCTCTTTGGGACTTCTTAGAGACCGGAGGGGTCGAGCCCCTCTGACAGTGAGGGGCAGCTGCCCCAGTCAGATCCATTTGGTTTCAGGTCTGTGGCCCCTCTCGCACCAACCCCAGCATGATGATTGATGACCTCCTGACTCCATGCTCACCAGGGGACCCAGGAGCCATGGAGATGACTTGGATGGATGTCCCTGGGGACAAACTCTTAGAGCCTGTGGTTTGCATGGTAAGTGACTGACAGGGGAGGGAAGAGGGCTGCACAGAGCCCAGAAAATTGAGGGCTTGGGTCCAGAATAAAAACGGTCTTCTCCAGGCCGGGCATGGTAGCTCACGCCTGTAATCCCAGCACTTTGGGAGGCCAGGGTGGGCGGATCACAAGGTCAGGAGTTCGAGACCAGCCTAGCCAATATGGAGAAACCCCGTCTCTACTAAAAATACAAAAATTAGCCGGGTGTGGTGGTGTGCACTTGTAGTCCCAGCTACTCAGGAGGCTGAGGCAGAAGGATCGCTTGAAGCCGGGAGGCAGAGGTTGCAGTGAGCAGAGATTGGGCCACTGCACTCCAGCCTGGGTGACAGAGCGAGACTGTCTCAAAAATAAAAAATAGTCTTCTTCTATGTCCTGGGCTGTTGAGAATGGCCTTTGTAGCTCAGGGAAGTTGGCATTACACTCACTGGGGGCCCAGAATGCAGGTGGCAGCATTAGCATTTTGTACATATAGAGAAAGGCTAGATGCAGTGGTGCAATGATAGCTCACTGCAGGCTTGACCTCACGAGCTCACACAATCTTCTGACCTCAGCCTCCTGAGTAGCAACAGGCACACACCATCATGCCCAGCTAATTTTTCCTTTTTTTTTTTTTTAGAAACGGCCTTGCAGTGTTGCCCAGGCCAGTCTGAAACTGCTGGGCTCAAGTGATCCTCTCAGCGTGGCCTCCCAAAGTGCTGGGATTACAAGCATGAGCCACCACACCTAGCCTGCATTTTATATTCTTTAGCAAGTAAAGTCAGGTCCAGATAATATGACATCAATCCATGGGTTTGGCTTTGCGGTGCAGTGAGGCAGTGAATGTGTCAAGACTGTGATGCAGTTGCAGAGGCAGCCCCTCACCTGCATAGCCTGGCCCTCTCATTATGGCCCGTGCCATCCTGGCAAGTGTCTGCCCTTGTGGCTGGTGTTGGGGGTGTGCAGTTAAGAAAGCTCCTGGCTGGGCGCCGTGGCTACGCCTGTAATCCCAGCACTTTGGGAGGCGGAGGCGGGCAGATCACCTGAGGTCAGGAGTTCAAGAGCAGCCTGGCCAACATAGTGAAACCCCGTCTCTACTAAAAATACAAAAATCAGCCATGTGTGGTGGCACGTGCCTGTAGTCCCAGCTATTTGGGAGGCTGACGCAGGAGAATCACTTGAACCAAGGAGGTGGAGGTTGCAGTGAGCCGAGATCATGCCACTGTACTCCAGCCTAGGTGACAGACTCCGTCTCATAAAAAAAAAAAAAAAAAGCAAGTTCGTAAGGGGAGTTATGAGATGATGGAGCTTGGATTCTCAGACCAGGAGGAGGCCCATCTGAGCTGCCTCGAGAGGGAAGAGGGTCCCTGCCATAGGCAGATTCAAGCAGGCCTCTGGGGTGGCCTTGAAGGCAAGCCTCTTCCCACCCTCAACTGCGCCTGTTGTGTGCTGAGGGGAGGTTGGGGACCTGGAGCCTGGCTCCTGCTCAGGCACATACTCTTGCCTTCACAGTCGGACATGCTGCGGTCTCTGGCCACCACCCGGCCCACGGTGAATGCAGACGACCTCCTGAAAGTGAAGAAATTCTCAGAGGACTTTGGGCAAGAGAGTTAAAAGCTGCTTCACTTGGGCAATGGTGAAGGTGGGAGGTTGATTGGGGCAAATCCAGGCACTCCCCATGTCAACAGCCAGACAGGGCTCCAGGGCTTGTCCCAAAGTCAATACAGAGTCCCCTCTGCTGTCTGGCCACCTGCCAGGGAGCCAGAAGGAAGGGCCTTGCAGCCACAGAGACACTCCACTGCCCTGGGGCACACAGTGGACACTGCTCTTCCTACTTCCTCCTCTCCTGGATGCTCATCAGCTCCTTCTGCCTCCCCCCCTTTTTTTTCCATCTTTTGTTCCCCTAAATTAATGCTGCTTGGATTTTCATCTTATTTATAAAGATAAAATCACCTGGAAGTGTCAAGGAGTGGGGCGGGGGGTGGAGAAGCAGCCGTGCTGCCAGGTCACCCAGACCTCCAGACAGCCGGCTAGCCCCACTGCCCGTTCCTTTTACGCCCAAGTTTTGCTCCTTGAGAGCAGATTGGCTGATGCCCCTGCAACCCCAGCCCAAGCTCTGCCTCAAAGACCGAGTGACGTAAGCCATTCCCACCCTCCTAGGTTCGCATCCAGGGCTGTGTCTTCCTTGGGGGAGGAGATGGTGTCGTTTAGATCAGGGTAAGGCAGTCAGGCGGGTGTTCACCACTGCCTTTTCTTCCTCTGAGCGTGAGAACACTGAACCCAGCCACTGCCCCTGGGTCCCTGTCCTGGAAATGGTCTAATAAATCCTTTTCCCTTCTTGAGCTATCCAAGTGATCTCATCTTTCTTTGACTCTTAACTGAGACTCTGAAGGGCCACCCTTGCTTCCAATTAAAAGACCCTCTGGTTTTCTGTCTCCTCTCTTTTCTAAAGCAGAGCAGGAAACAGAACACTGCAGTTCTTAGGCCTGTTCTCCAGTCAGGTGTGCAAGGCCTCCTCCCCTTAAGGCCTCAGAAGTTTGGCTGGGGGTGTTTGTGGGATCCAGACAGTTCTTGCCGTTGTTCGGCCTGCAGATCAGAGACTGCAAAGTGGGAGCCCTGCGTACCAGACCCGTCCTGCAGCTGTGTTTGTTTGGTTTGGTCTGCCGCTAACATTTAAAAGTCGAGAGTTGCTGGGCACGGTGGCTCACACCTGTAATCCCAGCACTTTGGGAGGCCGAGGCGGGCGGATCACAAGGTCAGGAAATCGAGAACATCCTGGCTAACACAGTGAAACCCCGTCTCTACTAAAAATACAAAAATTAGCCGGGCGTGGTGGCGGGCGCCTGCAGTACCAGCTACTTGGGAGGCTGAGACAGGAGAATGGCGTGAACCCGGGGGACGGAACTTACAGTGAGCCGAGATCGCGCCACTGCACTCCAGCCTGGGCGACAGAGCAAGACTCTGCCTCAAAAAAAAAAAAAAAAAAAAAAGTCGAGAGTTGACATAAAAATTCAGAATTCTGACTTCTAGAAGATTAAATTAGGTAATGTTGGGCCTGCGTCCTCATGGGGCAGCCTGTCAGCGGCCACTAAGTAGAGGCTGCTCTGTGCAGAAGGGGTCCCCCATCCCCACTCATCTGTGTTGCCTGCCCAGATAGCCCCGTGGCCATTTCAGTTTGCGACCCCCAACAGACCAAGGACCCAGAGCTGGCAGCCCTGGACCCACGTCCGGCAGGCAGTGAAGCTGCAGAGGCTGTCCCACGTTTACCCCATGCATATAAACAGACCAAAGTCAAAGCACATTCACACAGAAAGACCTGGCCTAGTAAATGAAGCTTATAGCCTGCAAAGGGCTTTGTTCCAACCTTCCCTCTCCAAAACCCAATACTGCTCCTCTACCTTTCAAACCTGGTTGGGCCAGAACTGATTACATGGCCAACTCTTGGTTCACACTGGGCTTGCACTGGGCCATTTCTTTGCTCTGGTTCAGAGCCTCTGCAGAAGTGAGCTAACTTTGGATCAGTAGCTCCAACACTTGGCTCCAGTGCTGGCAGGTTACCCCTCAACCATAGCAGCTGGGATCTTTGTGGCTTGGGGGTGCTTGTGTAAGTTCTTGGTTATGTGCCCTCAGCCACCAGGATATGAACCGTGTCTGCAGAGCTTCACTTTAGTGAGCTTACAAGTTTTTAAATTTTTACTTCTAGTTACATTTACTTGAATCAGAACGTTGTTTCCTCATTCCTACTGCTTAAACACCTTGACAAGTCCTAGGGGTTAATAAAGGTTAGCATGGCTATGGTCCATCCCTGTGCTCTAGTTAGAGCGTGAAGACACCTGACTTTCCAGTTGTCTCTCTCCATGACCAGCAACAGGAACCACTGATGCTGAACTTTGGACAGTGGCCTCAGACTCTGGCTGCCAGCACACAACCTGCCATCATCGATGTTAAACATGCTGACATGTGCAGAGGAGTTTCCTCCCTGAAATGCTCTGAAATTCACTTCTCTGCCTGGGGATTCTGTTATAAACCTTCTGCCTACATTGGCTTTCACTGTGGAAGTTGATTTCTAAAACTCTGATTAGCTCACAACGTTGACACATATATGCGTTTTTTGTGAGTGCTTCCTGCTCAAAGTGGGAGAGATTTTACTGGAAATGCAATAAAGTTTGCATTTTATTGCTACCGATGCCCACCACAAAAGCGTTAACCTCAGAAGACTATAAGAAGCATCAAAAGATCGCCATAGCCCCCTGTAAGAGCTTCTGAACATTGTCCAAATGAAAGGAGGCTCAACTGAATTCTAATTTTCCTAAAGACCCATGTTTTCAGCATCTATGAGCTTTCTACAAAATCTCCCCATTGGCTGCGTCTCTGACCTTGCACCAGTATCTGGTTGGGATTCCGTTTTTTTTTTTTTTTTTTTTTGAGACAGAGCCTTGCTCTGTCGCCCAGGCTGGAGTACAGTGGCGAGATCTCAGCCCACTGCAACCTCTGCCTCCCAGGTTTGAGCGATTCTCCCGCCTCAGCCTCCCAAGTAGCTGTGATTACAGGCGCCTACCAGCACACCCAGCTAATTTTCATATTTTTAGTAGAAACAGGGTTTCGCCATGTTGGCCAGGCTGGTCTTGAACTCCTGACCTCAGGTGATCTGCCTGCCTTGACCTCCCAAAGTGCTGGGATTACAGGCATGAGCCACCAAGCCTGGCCGGGATTCCTTTTCAAAGTCTGGCTGCACCTAGAGCCAGTTTGCTTCTGCTTGGCCTCATGGGGCCTCAGAGAAAGCCACAAAGGAGGATGGGTCTTTCCTGGGTTCATTTAACTGCCATTTATAACACTTTTTCCTCTAAACAGCTTACTGGACTTCCTACTACTTGTATAGTTTGATTTTCAGGACTCTGTTCAGCAAGAATACCTACTTTACAAAACTCAGCATAAAAATGAGGTGAAACAGTTTAACTAAAACTGGAGTTTGGCTGGGTAGTGTGGCTCACAACTGTGATCCCAGCACTTTGGGAGGCCGAGGCAGGAGGATTGCCTGAGACCAGGAATTTGAGGCCAGCCTGGGCAACATAGTAAGACCCCCGTCTCTATTAAAAAAAAAAAATAAAAGAATAAATAAAACAAGTTCCTTCACCTCTTGACAAAGCTGACACTTTTTTTTTGAGACAGAGAAAAAAAGAAAACTCTACAGCCAGAATCATACTTTTGAGTCTCGCTCTGTCGCCCAGGCTGGATGGAGTGCAGTGGCGTGATCTTGGCTCACTGTAACCTCCGCCTCCTGGGTTCAAGCAATTCTCTGCCTTGGCTTCACGAGTAGCTGGGATTACAAGGTGCTCACCACCACGCCCGGCTAATTTTTGTATCTTTAGTAGAGACAGGGTTTCACCATCTTGGCCAGGCTGGTCTTGAGCTCCTGACCTTGTGATCCACCCGCCCCGCCCTCCCAAAGTGCTGGGATTACAGGCGTGAACCACTGCACCTGGCCACTTTCTTAAACCTACACATTGGTTGCTGTGATATTAATTCTATTTTTACAAAATAAGTGTATAACCAGGAAGTACTAATCCTGCTTTCTATGTCCCAATTGTTAACAGGAAAGGGCTCAGTGCACTTCTCAATTGTCACCCCGCCCCCAGCCCTGATCCACGGCCTCTACCCCAAGAATGAGCCAAGAACCAGCTGCTCTAGGGATCTCAGCAGCAAAATCCTGCCCAAGGCTGTTAAAATGTGTGGGCACTCATTTACACTCGTGCTGTCATGAAACACATCCTTGAACAGGGACTATTCTGTTTCATTTCCATAAGCAAACTGGCGTCTAAGGCCACAAGCCCTCCGTAAAAATAAGAACTCGGCACAAATGGCCGGTCACATGCTTACCTGCATTTTTAAAGACAGCTTTCAGGTATTTGGGGACTACATTATTACCAAACCTTGGCTTTGGGAGATTATACAGGTCCGAGGAACTCGTGTCTACTGCAGACGAATGCAATTACCCCACCTTCCTCCATACAGAATTGTTAGGAAATGTCCACTCCTTTGGGGGTGATTTTTCTCCTCAAGTTGTAGCCAACATTTTGTCCGTAACTGATTTCAGGGCAAACATTTCTGACATCTTCCTCCAGCTCAGTCTGCCATGCCTTGGCAATCCAGTTTCCTGTCATATGCGAGCCATCCAAGTTGATGCCAAGTAAGATGTGCCCAGCTCAAAGTGAAAGTGTTTGCGTCTTGGTATCCGGAATCCTCAGCCCCAATAGCAAAGCTTTAGTCATTCACCTTCATCCAATAGACGTTTGTGAACGTCCTGCTGTCCATTTTGTCAATAAACAGGCAGCCCTGCAGGTGGTCCATCTCGTGCTGGATGATGCGGGCTGCCCACCCGCTCGCCTGCCACACCACCTGTTCTCCATTGGGGTCCAGCCCTGCAAAAGAAGTTACAGCCCTGGTGAGTGGGAACAGCTGAACTGCATCATCCTCAACCTCCCTACCCCTGCCCCCGGTCCTGGCTGTCCCCATTGACAAGAGGCAACAGCAGATGGCAAATGTAGACAGCAGCTCCTCTTCTAACTGGAAAACGTCCCTCATCTCGGTCCATTACCAAGCGTTCAACCTGGTTCCCAACTCTGGTAATTAGGTTATCGAGCTCACTGTAGAGTTGAGATGAGAAATCATCTTTCTACGGTGCGACCCTTCCGAACACTCCTCCCACTTCTGAGGTACCTGTGGGCTCCCAACTCCTAACAGAGGTTCTGCAGCTTGAGACCCCACTTGTTTTTCTGACCCTCTTGAACCGACGGGCTTGCTCTGCAGGAACAATCACCCCGACCCCAGCAGAGCCCGCATTCCGCGAGGCATCCTGTGGTACCACGGGGGGAATGGCCTAGCCCCCTGGGATGGGTCAGGCTGGGGGGGGGGGGGGCTAATCCCCACTTCTCCAACTCCACCGTGGCGGATCTAACTGGGGCCGAAGAGGGTGTTTGCCTCAGAGAGCAAGGGAGCAGAAAGCAGACGCCAGGCTGTCAGTTAACAGCGGAATTGGGGGACCTCTCCTCGCCCCTGCGTCCTATCTGAGCGGGCTCTGCCCCACAGGAGCTTCTATCCGTCCTGAGGCCTCTCCGCTCCCGCATCCCACTTCGCTCCTGCGGGAGGTCCGGCGTATGAACCGCGACCACTTCTGCGCTCTCGCGGAGTCGGGCAGAAGAGACGCGCGCGCTGCTCCAGCCGCCCCGGTCCCCGCCGCCCGCACCTGAGATCTGCACCGCCTGGAAGCGGGGCACGCAGGCCAGGAAGCCGGCGACGCTCTCGCAGCCCTCGGGAAAGGTGACCAGGCGGCTGTCAAGCACTCGCAGGCTGGGGTTCACGAACACGCGCAGGGGGAAGGGCTCCATCTGGCGGAGCGCGCGCTGGCGGGGCGGGCACTCCCGACACAGCGCCTCGGGGAGCTCCAGCGCCAGCACCTGCCGCGGCACCCCCAGCTGCGGCGCGCTTAGGCCCACGCAGCGCCGCCGCCGCATCACCTGGACCAGCCGTTGCGTCAGCCGCTGCAGCTCAGGCCCGCCTAGCTGCGCCCGCTCCACCGGGGCCGCCACGCCGCGCAGCACCGGGTCCCCGACTTGGCACACGTGCGAGAACGGCGGTTCGGGAGGACCCACCACCAGACGCCTCAGGTGGCGCCAATAGGAGCGCCGCAGCGCCGGGCCCTCGACGCCGTCCGGAGCGGCCGTGGAGCTGCAAGCCCGGACACCGACGGCTGCCGCCCCGCCCCACGGCACGGCCGCCCACAGTGGCCGAAGACTCAGCGCGCCCCCCAGCCGGGCCATGGCGGCCCCCTTAACAGTGACCCGGCCCGCCCCTTCCGGCCGCAGCGCGGGGCACGCCGGGAAGCGCCGTCGGCCAGCGCACAGCGAAGCCGCGACTGGATCCCCGCCTTCCTGCCTAGACTGGCAGTGAGCACCGCCCCCTTCCGCTCTCCTCCCGGGAGCGCCTTCCCGCCTCCCGAACCCGCCCTGGACCTTCCAGGGCGAGGCAGTCCTGGCCACCCCGCGCCGGGAACCTCACGCACCGCGTTCTGGAGGCAGGGGACGCCGGCTAGGGCCCCACGCTGGGCGGTTCTGCCTGCGTCTCCGCTCGCCCTCCCTCCGGGCAGGCTGGGCCCGCGGGCTCCAGGCGTGGCTCCTCGGCGGGAGGCTCTGGTGCTGGAGCTGTGAGCTCGGGCCCCAGCGCCTGGTCATCCAGGGTGAAAAGCGTCTCTCTCTTTGGCAGGATAAAGGCGAGGGGCTCCTGAATGGCGCCGATGTTCACATGCCCTAGGTTACCGTACTTGGAGAGCTGAGTGGGAGGAATGCCTAACCCAGACGTGGGGAAAGCAAAATGGAAAACAGTTACTAATAAAACTCAATATAGAAATTTAAGGGAGGCCGGGCGCGGTGGCTCACGCCTGTAATCCCAGCACTTTGGGAGGCCGGGGGGGGGGCGGATCACCTGAGGTCAGGAATTCCGAGACCAGCCTGACCCACACGGAGAAATCCCATCTCTATTAAAAATACAACATTAGCCGGGCTTGGTGGCGCATGCCTGTAATCCCAGCTACTTGGGAAGGCTAAGGCAGGAGAATCGCTTGAACCTAGGAGGTGGAGATTGCAGTTAGCCGAGATCGCGCCATTGCACTCCAGCCTGGGCCACAAGAGCAAAACTCCGTCTCAAAAAAAAAAAAAGGAAATTTAAGGGAAAAAAAACGAGCCATTACTATTTTTTTTTTTTTTTTGAGACAGAGTCTCGCTCTGTCGCCCAGGCTGGAGTGCAGTGGCGTGATTGCTGCTCACTGCAACCTCTGCCTCCCAGGTTCAAACAGTTCTCATGCCTCAGCCTCCGTGGTAGCTGGGATTACAGGCGCCCGCCACCATGCCAGGCTAATTTTTGTATTTTTAGTAGAGACGGGGTTACTATGTTGGCCAGGCTGGTCTCAAACTCCCAACCTCAGGTGATCCATCCGCCTCGGCCTCCCAAAGTGCTGGGATTACAGGCATGAGCCACTGCGCCCAGCCATCAATTACTATGTTTTAATACAGCAAAAACCTTTGTTACAGGGAATGGGAAGCTATACTGTGAAGCAGAACGTAACGGAACAGCAGTGTAGGGTGCCTGCAGCAGGAACCCAGACCTCAGGCAGCACCAGGGAAAAAGCAGAGGGCAGCCAGGCTTTGCACGTGTGATGCACTGACCCATTGCCCTTTGGGAAGCTGTGCCTCAACCAAGCCCCTCTCCTACCACAAGGGGACAAGGACGTGAAAGTGAATTGGAAAAAAGACTTTAGGACGGGTGTGGTGGCTCACGCCTGTAATCCGAGCACTTTGGGAGGCCGAGGTGGGCGGATCACAGGTCAAGAGATAGAGACCATCCTGGCCAACATGGTGAAACCCCGTCTCTACTAAAATACAAAAATTAGCTGGGTGTGGTGGTGCGAGTCTGTAGTCCCAGCTACTCGGGAGGCTGAGGCAGGAGAATTGCTTGAACCCGGGAGGTGGAGGTTGCAGTGAGCCAAGACTGTGCCACTGCACTCCAGCCTGGCAACACAGCGAGACTCCGCCTCAAAAAAAAAAAAAGAAGACTGTAAAAACCGTTTCTCTAGATATTTCACATAAATGGAATCATACGTATGTGGTTCTTTTGTGACTGGCTTCTTCCGCTTAGCCAGATACAGCCACATAATGTATGATTCCATTTTTACGAAATGTCCAGAAGAGGCAAATCTGTGGCAACAGAAAGTAGGTTGCCAGGGGCTAAGGATGCTGTCGAGGAATGACTACAAACGTGCATGAAGGATCTTTTTGGAGTGATGGAAATATTCTAAAATTGGATTCATATTTACTAAAAAACACTGACTTACACAAATGGATGAATTATTTAGTATGTGAATTACACATCAGTAAGGCAGTTTACAGAATTTTCATTCTCTTACCTAAAGTCTGTGCTATCTGAGCTGGTGGAAAAAGGACTTGGAGACAGCGATTTAAATACGGAACAAGGTCTTCCAGGAAGACAGTGCAGAACTGGACAAAGAGCTCTTGCTCCCCGCTGCTGAAGGCAGCCTCTTCAGCGCGATGGAAGGCCAGGATTATTTTAGTTACCTAAGAGACAAGGGCACCGTCAATTACTGGGACAGCCTATCACCACTGGGACAGCAGTGCATGAAACTAGGCAAAAAAATGTATGCCCCTCCAGTTTTCCTGAACAAAGTAATTTAACAGTACATTATTTTACTGTCTCATTTAAACTCAGAATTATGGTCATTCTCCACAATTGTGTCACTTTATTAATGTGAAGTTCAGACCCAACTTGTTACATTACGGATATAGTTTCCGGTTCCAGTGGAGGAGTGTCATAAAACTATAGAGAGAATACATGGTTTTGGTTTTATTTATTTTTTTTTTTAGAGACAGGATTTTGCTCTGTCACCTAAGCTGGAGTGCAGCGGCACAATCAGCTCACTGTAGCTTCAAACTCCTGGGCTCAAGGGATACTCCCACCTTAGCCTCCCAAGTAGCTGGGACTACAGGCGTGCACCATCACGCCTGGCTAAGTTTTAAAATTTTTTGTAGAGACAGGGTCTTGCGTTGTTGCCCAGGCTGGTCTGGAGCCCCTGGCTTCAGGAGATCCTCCTACCTCAGCCTCCCAAAGTGTTGGCATTACAGGCGTGAGCGACTGCGCCCGGCCCAATACATGGTTCTTAACTTCCACGGAGGACCAACCAGAACTGTGCTGGATCCAGGAAAATGACGCAAAACTATACAAGCTTTCTACTAAGCCCTGAGGTTTCAGAAAGCTAGAACCACTGGAAAACTGTAAGAAAACAGCTAGGAAAGAGAAGTTTCAAAACCAACAGAGCAGCCTAGCTGACACTACAGATATGTGGCATAGCGACAGGGTAAGAACACAGACTCTGATGCTGGACTTCCCAAGTTCAAGTGACTCACACCTGTAATCCCACACTTTGAGGGTCTGTAGCAGGAGGATCACTTGAGTCCAGGAGTTTGAGACCAGCCTAGGCAACATAGGGAGACACTCTCTCTCTGTAAAATAAAACACTTTTAACAATAAAAATAAAAGAATATGCTAAAGGTAAAGGGTTTTGCAGATGTAATTAAAGTCCCTAATCATCTGACTTAATCAAATGAAGTTTTTAAAAGGAGGTACCTAAAAGAAGAGACTCAAGCAAGAGAGTAGCTCTCCTGCTGGCCTTGAGGAAGCAAACAGCCATGTTGTCAGCTGCCTATGGAGTGGACAGCCTCTAGGAGCTGAGGCTTCAGTTCTGCAATTGCAAGGAACTGACCCCTGCCAACTTGAATGAGTCTGAAATGGAGCCCCAACCTCCAGATGAGGCCATAGTCCAGCCAACACCTTGATGGCAACCCTGTAAGACCCTGAGCAGAGAGGACCCGGTTGTGCTGTGCCTGGACTCCTGACCCACCAAAACTGGAAGGTAATAAATGTGTTGCTGGAAGCTACTAAGTTTGTGGAAATTTGTTATGCAGCACTAGAAAGCTAATACGTGTATTACCGAATTGTTACTATAGGCAAATCACTTCATGGACTGTCCTAGGTCCCATGAAGGGCAACTGGCCAGAGCTTCTCAATCAGGAGAACCTCCAAAACCACACTAGACCTCTCCATGTCAGCAGACACCGTCAAATAGACGGGTTTATTACAAAAATCTGGCCACCCATTACCAGAGAAGGCCCAGGGTAGCAGAAAACCAACAGAATGTGCTCACCTTGGCAAGGGCATCTTCCAAGGCCCCAGTCACATCCTGCGCCAGGGCCACAGGGCAGCAGAGGCGCAGATCATTGAAGGCAACCAGAATATTGTTGAGGAAGCAGGCGAGGGGTGGGAAATCTAGGAGCACCATGGGTGGCTGCAGCGTCCCCGGCTGGGTGGCTGGCACAGCAGCAGGCATGTTACTGGTGCCCAGGATGGCTGGAGCCGAGATGAGCATGTAGGAGTTCATTTCTTCCTGGAATTTCTCCACTGTTTCCTGAATTGCTTTCTGGAAAGTGCTGATGGCCACCCGCTGGAAAACAGGAGCCAACTGACCCCGGAAATCAGCTCCCACCCGGCTGAAGGACAGCCCAAAGTACATGCACTGGCCCAGCAGAGAGTCCAGGCGGCCGCCTATGCCCCGGTAAAGGTCGGTCTCCAGCACCTGCAGGAATTGTGAGACCTTCTGTAGCACCCAGCCATGGAAGATGGCACTCTCATTCACAGTGTGCTCACCCATGGCAGGGGGCAGCAGTGGGTCCTCGTCTGAGAAGATGGCACGGTACTGGGTGATGATATCAAAGAGATGGACACGGGAGGCCTCGATGGTTTTTGTAATATGGAAATAGGGATCATCATTAGGAATGGCAGTCAGGATGGACCGGAGCCAAGCATCTCGGGCCTGAAGAAACTTCACCCTCAACTCAGCCTCAGTGAAGACGTCCATGCGCCGCAGGTAGCCAATGACACGGAGGCAGGCGGGAAGCTGGATGTTGGTCCTCAGTTGCTGGATCAGCTGGCTCAGCATCAGCTGCATGGACTGGCGCACTTCGTTCACGATGCCCTGACAATACACAGAGAGAGTCACACTGCGCTGGGAAGGATGCTCTCTAGAACCCATTCCCCTAACTCTGAAGACTGCAGACCAACATTCCCATGGCTTTCCTGAAATGTGAAGTAATTTCCTAAAGCTGATGCCTGTAGGTTAACCAACAAAGATCAGGTTAGTTAACTCTCTTGCTTAAAAAGCTTAAAACCTGGCCAGGTGCAGTGGCTCAAACCTGTAATCCCAGCACCGTGGGCAGGCAGGTCACTTGAGGTCAGGAGTTTGAGACCAGTCTGGCCAACATGTGAAACCTCGTCTCTACTAAAAATATAAAAATCAGGTGGGTGTGGTGGTGCAGGCCTGTAATCCCAGTTACTCGGGAGGCAGAGGCAGGAGAATCACTTGAACCCGGGAGATAAAGGTTGCAGTGAGCCAAGGTCGTACCACTGCACTCCAGCCTGGGGGACAGAGCGAGACTCTGTCTCAAAAAAAAAAAGAAAAAAAAAAAAGCTTAAAATCCTCCAGTGACTTCCCACTGCAATCAAGAAAATTCCAACCACTTGTTGGGACTTACACTGGTGGCCCTACCTGGTTCTCCATCTTCACCTGCTTCCTAGTGCGCTCCCGCTGCTACAATCCATTAACCCTGGCTGCCTCTGTATCCCTTAAACACCTCAATTTCTGCCCACTTCAGCCCTCTGTACTTGTTCTTCACACTTTCTGGTTTGCTCTCTCCCCAGATCTTTGTGGGCTGGCACCTCCTTCTCATTTAGGTCTCAGCTTAAATGTTACCTCCCTAGAAGAGTCCTTCTTGATCACCCTACCTAAAGAAACCTACCCTAGACTCCCTTACCCCATTCCCTGTTTTTTTCTTCAGACACCACTATCTGAAATGATATCATTTCTTTGTCAATTATCAGACTTCCCATTAGCACGTAAGCTGCATGAGAGCCAGGACCACTTTATTCACACTGTATCCCCAGCATATAGAGCAGTGCTTGGCACATGATTAATATGTATTTTGAATAAATTAATGTTTTCTGTTCAGGCATACCTGGCTGGCAGAAACTGATGTGAAACATGCAAGAGTTTCTACCTAAAGCTTCAGTCCTGACCACAGAATAAATGATTACAAGAACATTACTTTGAGTCCTCTCTGGGCAAGGTGGCTACCTGGATGACAGGGATGGAAGAGTATTTCCTCTCCAGTCGGCGTACGTAGGCTGCAAGCTCCAGGGCCTCTTCATAATAACTGTTCCGGACACAGGTGTCCATGAGCTGAGGAATCTCCAGTATTTCCAAAATTTCTGTGTGCCGGTTTAGGGTCAGGCTATTCATCCGGCGGTTGGAGCTGATCTCCTCGGCTTCCTTCACAAAGTTCCTAGTAATAATCAGAAGAATGTTGATCCTTCACTGCTCTGTACCCAAACCTTAGCTACAGTTACCCAGTACCTGCTATGAACATTGGGCTGGATGATCTATCTGATTTATTCCTCACACCCCACCTATAAGGTAAGTATTATTACAATTGAGGAAATTTTTAATCCCAGAAAGGTTAAGCAACTTGTCCAAAAACATACAATTAATAAATCTAACAGATGGAGATCCAGATATGCCACTTGCTGGCTGTGGCAAGGTACTTGGCCTCTCTGAACCTATTTCCTCATTGGTAAAACGGTATACAGGGCCAGGCGCAGTGGCTCACGCCTGTAATCCCAGCACTTTGGGAGGCTGAGGTGGGCGGATCACTTGAGGCCAGGAGTTCAAGTGAAACCCCATCTCTACTAAAAATACAAAAAATTAGCCAGGCATGGTGGTGCGCGCCTGTAGTCCCAGCTACTCAGGAGGCTGAGGCAGGAGAATCACTTGAACCCAGGAGGTGGAGGTTGCAGTGAGCAGAGATGGCACCACTGCACTGCAGCCTGGCCAACAAAGCAAGACTCCGTCTCAAAAAAAAAAAAAAGTATATAGGACCCTCCTCATAAGGGTGTAAGAACTAAATGAGATGATGTGTGTGAAGCATTTAACATAGAATTTGAAACAGAGCGAATGCGTCAAAGTAAAAATAGTAAAAGAGACACAGTTAAATATTTAACAGTAGCTATCATTATTTTCAAAATGAAGCACTAACTGCCTAGAATCCACAATCTTTCCCCTCAGGTCTTCATCTTCTCCTATGCTAATGTTCAACCATAGTTCCTGCCACAGTCTACTTTCAACACTTCTCCATATTTGCAGAGACCTGCTTTATCAAGTCCCCTATCTATTCTGGAGCATGGAAGGGTACAAAAGCTGCTGTCAAATATCCAAAGGCTCAAAAGAAAAATTAAACTTTAATCATGAAAGGCTGGAAGCCAGAACTAGGGATAATGGAGACAGAATATGACTCACAAAGGACTTTTTTTTTTTTTTTTTTTTGAGACGGAGTCTTGCTCTGTCACCAGGCTGGAGTGCAGTGGCACGCATCATCTTGGCTCACTGCAACCTCCGCTTCTCAGGTTCAAGTAATTCTCCTGCCTCAGCCTCCCGAGTAGCTGGGACTACAAGCGCGTGCCACCACGCCCAGCTAATTGTATTTTTAGTAGACATGGGGGTTTCAACATGTTAGCCAGGATGGCCTCGATCTCTTGACCTCGTGATCCGCCTGCCTTGGCCTCTCAAAGTGCTGGGATTACAGGTGTGAGCCACCGCGCCCAGCCTTTTTTTCTTTTTTTAAGAGAGTTTCACTTTGTCACCCAGTCTGGAATGCAGTAGCACAATCACAGCCCACCGCAGCCTCGACCTCCCCAACTGGAGTGCGGTGGCACAATCATGGCTGACTGCAGCCTCAATCTCCCGGGCCCAACTGACCCCCCCACCTCAACCTCCTGTGTACCTGGGACTACAGGCGCACGCCACCACGCCCAGCTAATTTTTTATTTTATAGAGACAGGGTTTTGCCATGTTGGCCAGGCTGCTCTCGAACTCCTGGGTTCAAGCCTCAGGCTCCCAAAGTGCTGGGATTACAGGCTGAGCCACCACATCCAGCCATCCAAATGGAGAGACTTTTTGATATCTGATGCCCTCAAATGCGAGGATTTCCTTGTCACCTTCCCGTCAATGGAAGTTTTGAAGCAGATGACCTCCGGTCCACGCTTTCGTATAAAATAAGTATATAAATGTGTACATATATTCAGCTCACACCTATAATGTTAACTATGTCAGACCCGATAATAAGAGCTTTGCATGAATCCTTTTTCTTTGTGCCCACAACTGCCCTTCGAGGGAGCGACGTGCTTCTGGGTAACCAGTTCTGAATTCGAAACCTCCTAGCTGTGTCCTTGGACGTCACTAATCTCTGTCTTGACTTGCTCATATGTAAAATGGAAATAACAGGGCTGGGCGCAGTGGATTATGCCTGTAATCCCAGCGCTTTGGGAGGCCGAGGCGGACAGATCACGACATCAAAAGATCGAGACCATCCCAGCCAACATGCTGAAACCCCGTCTCTACTAAAAATCCAAAAAAATTAGCTGGGCGTGGTGGCGCGCGCCTATGGTCCCTGCTACTCAGGAGGCTGAGGCAGGAGAATCGCTTGAACCCGGGAGGCAGAGGTAGGTTGCAGCGAGCCGAGATCTCGCCACTGCACTCCAGCCTGGCGACAGGGCGAGACTCCGTCTCAAAAAAGAAAAAAAAGGAATAACAGTACCTACCTCGAAGGCTGTTGTGAGGTTTAAATGGATTAATAAAGCGCTCAGCAGAGAACCTGGAACGTGGTAAACGCTTTATGTGTTAGTTATTTCTACCATCGTAAATGTCAGCTTTTACAGTTATAAAACCCCTTTAGCGCCAGGCGCGTCGCACCTGCAGCTCTGCTGGAAGCTGGGCAAGCGGTCGAGCAGGCGGCCGAGCGACGCCTCCACGTCGCCAAACAGGCGGTGGATGCGCTCGGTGCACTCGGCGCCGCGGATGAAGGTCTTGTAGTTAGCGAAGGCCAAGTCGCGCGTTTGCTGCAGCAGCTGCGCCCGCTCCTCCGCCAGGCGCTCGGGCTCGCGCCGCAGCCGCTCCAGCCCCGAGCCGCTCAACTCCCGGAGGTAGCGGCCCACATCGGGCCGCTCGCGCCACTGGGCCTCGGGGAAGCGGTCCCGGAACAGCGACGCCAGGAGCCCTTCATCCTCCACCTCGCCGAGAGCCGCTGCCGTAGCCGTGGCTACCGATGGGATAGTCGCCGCGGTCGCCATCTTCCCAGCAACAACGTCACTTCCCTTCCGGACCACAGGGGGCGCTGACTCCGAACTTAGGACAGGAAGAAACAGGCACATTTCCGGTCTCTATGCTTTCTCATCCGGCCGGCTTGCTTTCCCCTGCGGTCGTCCAGACTATTGGGCGCTAGCGAGACGAACTATTGGTACGGGGCTAGAGAGGAAGGCTTTGGGGTTGCCGGGGAGCAGCGAGCGACCGACTTCCGTTTCCAGTTACCAAGGCACGAGGATCCGGTGTTCCAACCCAGGGGGAAAAATGCGGCCTTTGACTGAAGAGGAGACCCGTGTCATGTTTGAGAAGATAGCGAAATAGTAGGAGCGCGCGGGGCGGACGCGGGAGTGTGTGGGTGTGGTGGCCAGGGGTGGAGTGGGGGCGCGGTGCCGGAGACCGGTTCGTTCGGGCGCGGTCTCCAGTCCTCTTTTTGCCCTCAGCATTGGGGAGAATCTTCAACTGCTGGTGGACCGGCCCGATGGCACCTACTGTTTCCGTCTGCACAACGACCGGGTGTACTATGTGAGGTGAGGCGGGGCCGGGCAGGCAGCATGGACCCAGGGGAGAGGGGTCCTGGGTCCCACGAGCCTCCTTCATCCGCAACCTTGCTCCCCCTTTACCCTTTTAGTGAGAAGATTATGAAGCTGGCCGCCAATATTTCCGGGGACAAGCTGGTGTCGCTGGGGACCTGCTTTGGAAAATTCACTAAAACCCACAAGTTTCGGTTGCACGTCACAGCTCTGGATTACCTTGCACCTTATGCCAAGGTTTGTGGGGCGGTTTCCAATTCTGCCACGGGCGATGAAGTCAAGGATTAGGCAGATTGTCCGGCAGCTTCTCTCCCACAGAGTCCCTGACAGTGTGCTTGAAGGAGTTTCAGCACATGGAGATGTGTAGAGGTCTTGCAGCTTGAGCATGGTCAGGGCTATGGGATAGGAATGCTATGTGGCTGCGTAGGGTTAGTTTTCTCCAGCGAAGTAGAAGAGCCTAGGCAGACCCAGCTAGAGATCAGAAAGCAAATAAGTGGTAGCAATGAAGACACCGGGGTCCAGAAAAAGAGCTGTTAACCTGGCCATGGAGGATGATCCTCGTAGAGTTGAGAAAATAACTTTTTGCATTTTTTTCTTTTTCTTTCTTGCTCTGTTTTTTCTTTTCATTTCTCTTTCTCTTTCTTCCTGACACAGTTTCACTCTGTCGCCCAGGCTAGAGTGCAATGGTGCGATCTCACTGCAGCCTCCACTTTCCAGTTTCCAGTGATTCTTGTGCCTCAGTAGCTGGGATTACAGGCATGTGCCACCACACCTGGCTGATTTTTGTGTGTGTTTTTAGTAGAGACAGTGTTTCACTGTGTTGGCCAGGCTGGTCTCGAACTCCTGGCCTCAAGTGATCCACCTGCCTCGGCCTCCCAAAGTGCTGGGATTACAAGCGTGAGCCACTGCACTGGGCAACTTCCTGCATTTCTGTTCAGGAGATAGACAGTTTGAGGAAAACATGAGTCTCTCTCTGTTTCCCTTAAAATTATTTCAGAAAATTATTTACAGATCCAGCAGCTAGCTTGTCTGCATGGATAGAAATAGTAACGTTTTTATGTCTCTTGGATTTTAATTCTCTTATAGTATAAAGTTTGGATAAAGCCTGGTGCAGAGCAGTCCTTCCTGTATGGGAACCATGTGTTGAAATCTGGTCTGGGTCGAATCACTGAAAATACTTCTCAGTACCAGGGCGTGGTGGTGTACTCCATGGCAGACATCCCTTTGGTGAGTAGAGATGGTAGCTGTTACAGAACTCAAGTACTCTTATTCAAGAAGGGTATGTTTTCAATCGGAGTGCTTGAGAGAATAAATTCTCAGCACGTTTTGAATCCCAGAAAGACCAGAACTGTACTTTTTCCGTCTTTGTTATTTCCAGCCCTCAATATGGGCATATTGAATGACTTCAGTGAGTTAGTGTCTCTTCTTTTGAATCCCAGGGTTTTGGGGTGGCAGCCAAATCTACACAAGACTGCAGAAAAGTAGACCCCATGGCGATTGTGGTATTTCATCAAGCAGACATTGGGGAATATGTGCGGCATGAAGAGACGTTGACTTAAAACGAAGTCATTCCAAGGACAGACGGCTGTATGGAAAGGCCGAGCTTTGTTTCCTTTGTTTGTGTGGACTCCACCATCATGTTGAATTTTGTCAACACTCTGACCTCTTCAGGGACTTCTTATTTACTGTACTCTCTATCACTGACAAATGCAGGCTGGATTCTTATTATATACAGAGATGGCTCAAAAATGGGGTTTCAGATCTTTGTGTTTGTGACGAAATAGAATACTGTTTCATATTTGAATCAGAGGGCTTCTTGTTCTGAGAAATAGGTTCAAAATCATTGGAACTAGGAACAAGAATAGCTTATTGTTATCTGTGATAACACTGTTTTCTAAACACAAGGATTTTCTTTTTTATTAATATGCAACATAGACATTGCCATAACAGAATAATAAACCACATGTGGGGTTTTAAAAATGAAATTTGGCTAATAGGAGCAATTCAGCTATTTTTCTATACAGTAATTGGTGTGTGGTATGGAAGAAAAACGGGTTCAAACCCCACTTCTGCCACCTACCAGCTATATGGCCTTGAATGAGTCATTCAGCTTTAATAAGGTTCATTTTCTTCTGTTTAAAAAGACACAAAACTTAAAAATCAGCTTTGGCCATCTACCTGAGAATTAGAAAGTCTGATTTTTGGAATCAGAAATCATGATTGTAGGCTGGGCACAGTGGCTCACGCCTGTAATCCCAGCACTTTGGGAGGCCAAGGTGGACAGATCACTTGAGGTTAGGAGTTCGAGACCAGCCTGGCCAACATGGTGAAACCCCATCTCTACTAAAAAAAAAAAAAAAAAAATTAGGTGTGGTGACACATGGCTGTGGTCCTAGTTACTTGGGAGGCTGAGGCAGGAGAATGGCTTGAACTGGGGAAGCAGAGGTTGCAGTGAGCCAAGATGGTGCCATTGCACTCCAGCCTGGGCGTGACAGAGTGAGACTCCGTCTGATTGTAAAGCATCTAGTACAGTGTACAGTGCCTTGGAAATCATAGGTATGGAATAAATGGTAAGAATTATTTTTATATTATATATATTATGTATTCCTGTTATTAAGTGTAGAGTTTTATGAGTATAATTTGATTTTATTACCTTCTTTTTTACAAGCTGTTTTCTCAGTATTTTTCTTGGATGGGATGATGCTAGGCTGGAAAGTTTTTTTCATCACTATGATTTTATAAAACAATTTTTTCTATGAACCTTTACTTACTTGACTGGATTGCACTAAAAGCACTGATCAGAGGCCACGACATAAAAATTCAGTCCCTTTGTCCTTCCCCGTGCCTCCCAAAGTTACTTTAAGATCCTTAGAATATTTCTTTAAATATTTTATAGACAAAAAATTTAAAGACTATCTGTATTGCAAAATTAAACTATTTCTTTAATGAATATATTGCTTATTTTAAGTTCCAAAGGTGAAGTCTTTAAGAATAAAACATTACCAACTCCTGCTTTTATATGTAAGCAAACTTGATTGTGGCCTTTTTCAACTCATCTTCCTTCTAAGGTTTTCTGTTAGCCTCTAAGTAGACTCAGTGAAGGCTAAGGGACTGCTATATGATGAACAGTATTTTGATGCATACATTTAATACATACTTCTTCAGAACTTTTTCATTGTTATGATTTTATTGCCATTTTGCTTTTTTAGATGTGTGCAGCAGACTAAAACATTAATGAGATAAATTGATTTTTGTCCCATAACATTACAAAGCTGATTCGACTAAGCCCCAGAAGAAAACAGCCAGGGTGCTATAGTCACCTTAGCTTAGCATCTTGGCTTCTTTGTATCTGTAGTTGTTGGAACATTGAAGAGACGCTTCAAGAAATACAGTTGCAGGATCCCAGAAAGAATAATAACGAGGCTCTGGGCTGTCGACCACCAGTTCACGTAGTTATAGTTTGATTGGATAAGGAAAAAGTCAGCCATTTTCCTCATCCGGGCAAAGTTGTAGTATCGCCACATGTGAAAGATATTGTTCTGCACCTTTTGTGTGCCGTCCTATGAGAGAGACCATTTTAAAGGGGATTCTTCCAAACCCCCATCTAGCCTCACCTGAGCGCTCACTAGCACTAACCTATCTCAAGTCAAATAATTTACCCATATGATTTTAAGATGTACAATACAATGATAGTTGTTAAATGTTGTGTTTGCTATGTATGAAATATGGTCTGGATTTGAGTTTAAAATTTTTGTTTTTGTTTTATGAGACAGGGTCTCACTTGTTTGCCCAGGCAGGAGTACAGTGGCGCAGTCACAGCTCACTGCAGCCTCAACCTTCTGTGCTCAAGTGATCTTCCCACCTCAGCCTCCCTAGTAGCTGGGACTACAGGCACATGCCACTACACCCAGCTAATTTTTTTTTTTTTTTTAATTGTAGAGACAGGGTTTTGCCATGTTGCCCAGACTCATCTCGAACTACTGGGCTCAAGAGATCCACCCACACTGGCCTCCCAAAGTGTTGGGATTATGGTCATGAGCCACTGCCCCGGCCTTTTGTTTTGTTTTTAAATAATGGAAAACTTCAGTACTCAAACTAGAGAGCTCTTCCAGAGGAAGAGCTAGATTTAGATGTACTCAGCATGTCGTTACCATTCCAGGTGATGTTTTATGTTCTCTGTATATGGTAGAAGACAAGGGCCTGTGGACTTTTTATTAAAAGGCCAGATGGTAAATATTTTTGGCTTTGCAGGCCCCTGTGACTGCTGAACTCTGCCATTGTAGTACAAAAGCAGCCACAGACAATATGTAATTGTCAAATGAGCATGGCTGTGTTTCAAGAAAACTTCCATTTACAAAAACAGGCAGTGAGCTTTTGTGCATTTAGGAGAGACTATTAAGAAAGTGAAAAGTGGCCGGGCACAGTGGCTCATACCTGTAATCCCAGCACTTTGGGAGGCCAAGGCGGGCAGATTACCTGAGATCAGGAGTTTAAGATCAGCCTGGCCAACATGGTGAAACACCGTCTCTACTAAAAATACAAAAATTAGCCAGGTGTGGTGACACACGCCTGTAATCCCAGCTACTCGGGAGGCTGAGGCAGGAGAACTGCTTGAGCCCGGGAGGCGGAGGTTGCAGGGAGCTGAGATTGTGCCACTGTACTCCAGCCTGGCCGACAGCGCAAGACTCTGTCTCAACAAAAAAAAAAAAAAAAGAAAAGAAAAAAAGAAAGTGAAAAGTGGCCAGGCACGGTGGCTCGTTCCTGTAATCTTAGCACTTTGGGAGGCCAAGGTGGGCAGATCACCTGAAGTCAGGAGTTCAAGACCAGCCTGGCCAACATAGTGATACCCCATCTCTACTAAAAATACAAAAATTAGCCAGGCGTGGTGGCACCCGCCTGTAATCCCAGCTACTTGGGAGACTGAAGCATAAGAATCACTTGAACCCGGGAGGCGGAGGTTGCAGTGAGCCAAAATTGTGCCACTGCATTCCAGCCTAGGTGACAAAGCGAGACTCTGTCTCAAAAAAATATAAATAAATAAATAAATAAAAATACAAAAGTTAGCTGGGCATTGTGGCACACGCCTGTAGTCCCAGCTACTCAGGAGGCCGAGGCAGGAGAATCGCTTGAACCTAGGAGGCAGAGGTTGCAGTGAGCCAAGATCTCGCCACTGCACTCCAGCCTGGGAGACAGAATGAAACTCCGTCTCAAAAAAGAAAAAAGAAAGTGAAAAGACATTGCCAGAATGGGAGAAAATATCTGCAACTCACATATCTTAGGAGGGATTTGTATCCAGAATATATAAACAAAATTCAACAATAAAAAGACAATTCAGGCAGGGTGCGGTGGCTCACGCCTGTATTCCCAGCACTTTGAGAGGCTGAGCTGGACAGATCACAAGGTCAGGAGTTCAAGACCAGCCTGACCAACATGGTGAAACCCCCGTCTCTACTAAAAATACAAAATGTAGGTGGGCGTGGTGGCACGTGGCTGTAATGCCACCTACTCAGGAGGCTGAGGCAGGTGAATCACTTGAACCCAGGAGGCAAAGGTTGCAGTGAGCCGAGATCACACCACTGCACTCCAGCCTGGACGACAGAGTGACTCTCTCAAAAAAAAAAAAAAAAAGTAAAATGGGCAAAGGATTTTCATTTTTTTGAGATAGGGTCTCACTGTCACAGCCTTGACATCCTGGGTTCAAGCAATTCTACCTAAGCCTCCCGAGTGGCTGGGACCACAAGTATGTGCCACCACACCCGGGTCATTTAAAAAGTTGTTTTGTTTGTAGAGACAGGGTCTTACCATGTTTCCCAGGCTAGTCTCAAACTCCTGGGCTCAAGCTATCCTACCTCGGCCTCACAAAGTGCTGGGATTACAGGTGTTGGGCCAACTGGCCTGGCCTAAAATGGGCAAAGGACTCGAACAGACATTTCTCCAAAGAAGAGAGATGGCCAATATGCACGTGAAAAGATGCTCAACATTATTAATCATTAGGGAAATGCAACTCAAAACCACAAGATAACATTTCACACCCACTAGGATGACTGTAACAAAAAATAAGTGTTGATGAGGAAGTAGAGAAATTAGAACCTTCATACACTGCTAGCAAGAGTTTAAAATGGTTTAGCCACTGTGGTAAACAGTCTCCAGTAATTCCACTTTCAGGTATACACAGATGAAAACATGCTAACACAAAAACTTGCATGCAAATGTCCATAGCCACGTTATGATAGCCAAGAGGTGGAAAAACCTAAATATCCATCATGTCCATTAACTGATGAATGGATAAATAAAATGTGTATCCATAAAAGAGAATATTATTCAGCCATAAAAAGAAAAGTACTGATACATGCTACAACATGGATGAACGTTGAGAACATGCTAAATTAAAGAAGCCAGTCTTGGCTGGGCACGGTGGCTCATACCTGTAATCCCAGCACTTTGGGAGGCCGAGGCGGGCCAATCACCTGAGGTCAGGAGTTTGAGACCAGCTTGGCCAACATGGTGAAACCCTGTCTCTACTAAAAATGCAAAAATTAGCCGGGCATGGTGGCAGGTGCCTGTAATCCCAGCTACTTGGGAGGAGGAGAATCACTTGAACCCTGGAGGCGGAGGTTGCAGTGAGCTGAGGTTGCGCCATTGCACTCCAGCCTGGACAACAAGAGCAAAACTCCGTCTCAAACAATAATAAAAATAAGCCAGTCACAAAATCCCATGTACTGTGTGATTCCATTTAAATAAAGTGTATAGAGGCCAGCCACAGTGGCTCAACGTGCTGATTAATCTCGGCACAGTAGCTCATGATGCTGAGTAATCTCAGCTCAGTGGCTCAAAGTGCTGAATCTGAGCACTTTGGCAAGCCGAGGTGGGAGGATTGCTTGAGCGCAGGAGGTTGAGGCTGCAGTGAGCTGTGATCAAGCCACTGCACACTGCAGCCTGGACAAGAGTGAGACCCTGTCTCAAAAATTAAGTATAGAATAGGTTAAATCTATAGAGACAGTAGAACAGTGATAGGCAGGCCTGGGGTAATAGAATGGAGAATGACTAATGGGGAGTGGGATTTTGAGGGTGGGGTGGGTGATAAACTTCCGGAATTAGATGCTGATAGTTGCACAGCCTTGTGAATATACTGAAAAACCACTGACACACTTTTAGATGGTGTACGGTGTATGAATTATATCTCAATTTAAAGAAAAACAGGCAATGGGCCAGATTTGGCCTGTCAGCCATACATAGTTTGCCAACCCTTGGTATAAAACGAAGATGGAATTTCAAGAGCTTCAAGTCATAATTTATTTTGAGACGGTGTCTTGCTGTATCCCAGACTGGAGTGTAGTGGCGTGATCTCGGCTCACTGCAACCTCTGCCTCCCAGGGTTCAAGCGATTCTCCTGCCTCAGCCTTCCAAGGAGCTGGGATTACAGGTGCGCACCACCACACCCAGCTAATTTTTGTATTTTTAGTAGAGACAGGGTCTCACCATGTTGGAAAGGCTGGTTTCGAACTCCTGACCTCAGGTGATCCGCCCACCTCGGCCTCCCAAAGTGCTGGGATTATAGGCGTGAGCCACCGTGCCCAATCAAGTCATAATTTATTAAGAAATTCACATCCCCTTGCCTGTTTGGTTTCTACCTAAATGAAGTCATCTTCCCTCTGAAGTTAAAAATCAGTTTCCACAGATGTTTCTCTTCCACAAAACACTTCCTTACCTCAATTGCATCCAGAGTATCATTCAGTTGTTTTCTTTCCTTCTGTTTGTGATCAGTCTCAGGCCCCTCATAGAAGACTCCAAAGTTGAGGTACACTTGCACAGAACCGAAGTGATTATGCTGATTACTTAGACAAAGCTGATAAAAACCTGTAAGAATTCTTAGATCATTACCAAGTCTTTGGTCTCCTCCCCTTTGTTAAGGATTCCCTGGAGGTATCTGTCCTCTAGTTTTGGAATTCTACTACGGGACCTTCTTTTTACTTAGAAAGTACAAAGATCCCGTTTTTGACATGGAAGACACGGACCTTATGTTAAACTTATACTAAATATTACTTATATTTGGCCAAATTTTAGTAACTCGTTCTTTCCATACTGGGTAGTGGCAAACAATGTTTTCTCTTTAACATATAATTCCCACATCTTGTATTAAGGAACTCCTGCTCAACAGATGGAGTTGAAGTTAAGAGCATGGTGTTTGCCTGGTCCTTGTACACCATTAGAGCTAGGGACACCATCTTGAACTTGAAATTAGGAAAGACAAAAAAAAAAAATGGATGCATAGTGCATGAAAGCAGCTCTCCTGGAGTGATTGCCTCCAAGGCGGTGTGTACAGTGACTCATGGTTTGGTTATATCTGTTGGGGCTGGGGTTGCCTCCCTTTGTGTGTGCGGGGGGGAGGGGGGTGCGGGGGGGAGGGGGGTGCGGGGTGGGGAGCGGGTGGGAAGGAGCAAGGTGGAAAGGACCGGTGGAAGATGGGTGGGGTGGGATTAGAAATATGTGGCAGTGTTTGAAAGTCAAAATGATTGGAAGGCACTACTGGCATGTAGCGGCCAAAGATGTTCAAGATCTTTTTTTTTTTTTAGACGAGTCTCGCTCTGTTGCCCAGACTGGAGTGCAATGGCGCGTTCTCGGCCCACTGCAGTCTCTGCCTCCAGGTTCAAGCAATTCTCTTGCCTCAGCCTCCCAGGTAGCTGGGATTACAGGCGCCTGCCACCACACCCAGCTAATTTTTGTATTTTTAGTAGAGACGGGGTTTCACCATATTGGTCAGGCTGGTCGCAAACTCCTGACCTCAGGTGATCCGCCCACCTTGGCCTCCCAAAGTGCTGAGATTACAGGTGTGAGCCACCGCGCCCGGCCTGTTCAAGATCTTTTAACACTGATACACATGCTGTGCTTCATAGTGAAGGACTGTCTGATGCCCCTGTTGAGAAAATGTCTTTTTTAGTGCAGCTGGCTATTAAAGAGGGCAGTTAAGACACTGGTGCTCTCCAAAGTGGGACAGGCTTGACCTGGCTGGAGGAGTGCTTTGCTGTGGAGTGTGGATATCTCACATGGATATCATGCATTTTCTTTTGTTCTGAATCTGCTTTTAGTAACTGACTCAAATATTCTGATGACTGGAAAGACATGCTTCCCCGTAATCCATTTGTTAATTGGAATTCTGTATTATAAATGGGTCTCTGTTTTTTGGTCACTTTCCCAGAATCTGATTAACTGGAGATGATGAGATAAAATTGAGCGGCTGAACCCTAGACTTAGAATGCTCACCTGGAGTGTTGCCCCCAAATCGTCAGTAGACTGCCAATTGGCATCCTTGGAGGTCAGCAGCCTCCAGGAACACTGGTTTTTGGTGTTAAAGGCTGAATTTTTTTCCTACTGTTAAAACATCTCTGTATACTTCCTCATTATTTCTGTAATTTCATAGGACCCTATGATTATTATAATAGCCATGGTAATGAAAACAGACCTGTCTCTTGGGTAGAGAAGTTAATCTGGCCCCGAACACCCTGGGAGGTGTCTATGAGAAATCCCTGTGGGTTATGTGCCGTGGCAGCAACATGCCGGTCATGTGACATCCCCACTGTCCGCTGAACCTGCCAAGACACATTAAATAGGTAGCAGAATCCCTGCTACATCACAAGGAAGCCAGCTGAGTGGTAAGATTGACGTCCCACAGTCATCAGCACAGCGGTCTCTCTCTGGGGTGGGACTGCCCAACCCCCTGCTGGGGTTTGGAGTTGATTGGAGGATTCTGAGGTATCACAGTGATGGTGTTAAGGGGAGGCAGCACAGCATTGCTGAACGTCTGCAATGTAAGAAACAGTACAGCAGGACAAAGAACTGCCCAGAATGCCAACAGCACCCGTGTGAAGAAGAAGACATGCCTTGCTCGGAACACACAGCTAGTGTGGATCCATTAAAATGTATGATTCTGGGCTGGGCGCGGTGGCTCACGCCTGTAATCCCAGCACTTTGGGAGGCCGAGGTGGGCAGATTACAAGGTCAGGAGTTCGAGACCAGCCTGGCTAACATGGTGAAACCCTGTCTCTACTTAAAAAATACAAAAATTAGCCTGGCATGGTGGCGTGCGCCTATAATCCCAGCTACTTTGGAGGCTGAGGCAGGAGAATTGCTTGAACCCCGGAGGCAGGGATTGCAGTGACTCGAGATCATGCCACTGCACTCCAGCCTGAGTGACAGAGCAACACTCTGTCAAAAAAAAAAAAAAAAGTACGATTCTGGCTGTAGAATTTTTTATTTTTTTTGAGACAGAGTCTTGCTCTGTCACCCAGGCTGGAGTGCAGTGGAGTGATCTTGGCTCACTGCAACCTCCACCTCCCAGGTTCAAGCGATTCTCCTGCCTCAGCCACCTAAGTAGCTGGGATTACAGGCACATGCCACCAAGCCCGGCTAATTTTTGTATTTTTAGTAGAGATGCGTTTTCACCATATTGGCCAAGGTGGTCTCGAACTCCTGACCTCAGGTGATCTGCCTGCCTTAGCCTCCCAAAGTGCTGGGATGACAGATGCGAGCCACCGCACCCGGCCTGGCTGTAGAGTTCTTGAATGAACTTGCTTGGTGGTTGAGCTCCCCAATGATGTCCCAGATTTGAGCATTTGCTGCTTGGCAGTGCACACCTACAACAAGCACTCCATGGACACTCGCTCCCAAGCTAGATCTTGATTAGCCCAGGCCACAGTGAGCTTAGTAGTGGCTGCTGTTCTAATAGAAATTCAGAGGTAAGAAAAGTCTCTGATAAGTTTATTTAAAATAAATGTTGTTACAGTGGAGTAAGATCAACAAAGTCTATTACTATGTAAACAAAAATTAGAAAGTTAACAGATTTCTAAGATAAAGAACAAAGGAAATGAACAGCCTCTAACTTTCATACTGAGTTCACCATCCTTGGACAGCATGATATAAGACCATAGTATGGGTAAAAGTACTTGACCTTTGAATAAGTAACTTGAAAACACTTACCGTCCTAAAACAAAATAGGATTAACTGGCCGAATACAGAAAACTTGACCTAGTGAATCTCTGACTTGCCAGAATTGCTCCTAAAGGCAGCAGAACCTTTACTCCCCCACCCCATAAGCTGAAGCAGCCTTCTTTGAAATCTCTGGATCAGTCTCCAAAGCACCATTATCCAATTTTGTTTTAATATATTAAAAATGTATTCTCTCCCCTCTCGTCCCCAAATCCGAATACATGTAATGATTACCTCTTCAGGGAGAGGCACCCCGTCTGCCCCATGGCTTTGAGCATGGCCCCTGATGTAAGAAGCCAAACCATATGTTTTAGCTCCTGTTGGTGATTATTCACCCAGCTGGAGTTTCCCTCTAACTGCAGGTCCATTTCATTAACAGGTGGGGAATCACAGCATAATAAAGACAACCAGACCTTGTTTTGGCCTAAAACCTGACCCACTTTATGAGTAAAGGAGAAAAAAAAAAAAGCCCCCCAGTATGGCCAGTCACCCACATACCTCGTAACTGAAATAGAAGTATCCAGTCTGGTGGGCAAATTGCCAAAAGCATTCCGTGCCTCCTGGAGGTATCATGATGGCAAAGTCATATCGATCAGCTCCACGGAAGAGTGGCTGGTCCCCAGAGCCACTTAGAGGTTCTGTCTTCTGGCTCCTGGCAGACGTCACTAGATTCAGAATGACCAGCCCAGCCCCAAAGAGCAAAGGGGACATGCCGCTTTCTGGAGCCTCCTCTGCAGGTGAACTGCTCGCAGCCCAGGGAAATCAAGTCGTTCAGACAACCGCTGGGCTAATGATTAACTCCACAAGTCACATTACGGCCCATTTCAGGGCCATACATAGATATTCATCATAGAACTGCCATGATACTCCCATGTTTGGCTCGCAGGAGGAAATTTTGCTTTCACCTCAAAAACTCAGTGGCTTACCAAACCTACTTCATGGGTGCTACATAGAATCTACCGCCTCAGAAGAGGTCTTTCCACCCTTCATTAGGGCTGTCATTTTTTAGTTCCTGCTTCTTGGGGATATAATACTGGGTAAGTTTACAACTTCTGAATACACTGACAAAAAGTTGGCTGGGGGGATTGTTCTCTTACATCAAATTGCTCCTATAAACACATGGGGCAACACTTCTCTCTCCCCAATGCTGCAGCTCAGAGCAAATCACAGCATGTGTGTGCAAAGATGTAAATGGATGAATACAGTGCCAGAGGATGGTGCTTAGACCCCTCCACTGACAGTCCTCGTCCTGATGCCTTTCACCTAACGGTCACCTAAAGCTATCCAAACCCACTGAAAGACAATTATATTATCCAAAGCCTCAATCTTTTTTTTTTTTTTTTTTTTCTGAGATGGAGCGTAGCTTTGTCACCCAGGCTGGAGTGCAGTGGCACGATCTCTGCTCGCTGCAACCTCCACCTCCCCGGTTCAAGCGATTCTCCTGCCTCAGCCTCCTGAGTAGCTGGAATTACAGGTGCCTGCCACCATGCCCGGCTAATTTTTGAATTTTTAGTAGAGACAGGATTTTACTATGTTGGCCAGGCTGGTCTCGAACTCCTGACCTCAAGTAATCCACCCGCCTCGGCCTCCCAGAATGCTGGGATTACAGGCATGAGCCACCACGCCCGGCCTTGATCTTTCTTTTATTCAGGACTTCTTCAGCACACATGGGGGAAAAAACTATCCAGAACCCACTTAAAGACAATTATATTATTCACATCCTTAATCTTTATTCTTTTATTCATGATTTCAACACCCACCTCCTTCATGGCAGGCACTGAGCTAAGATTTACCTGCATCTTATTTTATTCTCACAATAGCCCTGCAAGGGAGGTATTGTGAGCTCTGGCATTAGAGATGAGGACACAGACATTCAGAGATTCCAGTGGTGGCTCACGCTCCCACAAGCACACCTGGCAGAGCTGGGTCCCCGGTGGGGGCTCATGCTCTTAACCACCAGGCAGGACAGTGTTTCTCATTCTCAAGCTGTCAGTCTCTGAGTTCTGACACTGCCTAACCATTTTTCAGTCCTAATCTTTTTTTTTTTTTTTTTTTTTTTTTTTGCTTCCTTGAGATGGTATCACTCTGTCTTCCAGGCTAGAGTGCAGTGGCACAAACATAGCTCACTGCAGCCTCACCCCCTTGGGCTCAAACAATCCTCCCACCTCAGCCTCCCAAGTAGCTGGACCCACAGGAGTGCACCACCACACCTGGCTGATTTTTGTATTGTTTGTAGAGACGAGGTTTTGCCATGTTGCCTAGGCTGGTCTCAAACTCCTGGGCTCAAGTGATCCCCATGCTTTGGCCTCCTGAAGTGCTAGGATTACAGGTGTGAGCCACCGCGCCTAGCCTTAGTCATAATCTTAAAAAACAAAAAGCAAAACAGCATTAACACCTTCCAGCAATTATTTGCATTGACTCAAAGTGTCACAAGCTAAGTAGGCAGAAAACAGACTCTATACATGGGGTTCAGTTCTAGCAAAGGCCAAATGACAGCACAGCACTCTGGGAGCACAGTGGCTCTATGGCAGTCTTGCTCAAGTGACAGAAGAGTCTGGGAACTTCTATCAGCACACGTGGCAAAGGCATCCCCCACCCGAGTCCCACCACTGTCGCAGTCCTAGCACTGGTCATGCCATAAGCAGTGACTTGGTTTCGGCGAAACAATCGTCAGTTCATAGTAAGTTTTATAGTTCTACAGAAGCTGTAAACATAGTTTTATCTTTGCACACATTTCAATAACTATAATAAAAACAACACTGAATTATGTGAAAAAATATTAATGAACATAGGCATTCTCAAGTTTAAGAAACACTGATGCCGGGAGCGGTGGCTCACGCCTGTAATCCCAGCACTTTGGGAGGCTGAGGCGGGCGGATCACGAGGTCAGGAGATCGAGACCATCCTGGCTAACACGGTGAAACCCCATCTCTACGAAAAATACAAAAAATTAGCCAGGTGTGGTGGCGGGTGCCTGTAGTCCCAGCTACTCAGGAGGCTGAGGCAGGAGAATGGTGTGAACCCAGAGGCGGAGCTTGCAGTGAGCTGAGATAGCACCACTGCACTCCAGCCTGGGTGACAGAGTGAGACTCCATTTCATAAATAAAATAAATAAATAAATAAATAAATAAATAAAAAGAAACACTGATTAGGATATTTTGTTTCCCTAAATGCATCAGTTTCACTCCTCTACCTGGAGAGTGCCATTGACTCACATGAGAGTTAAGGGGAGAAAAGCTTCTGGATTCTAATCCGGTTCAGAGGAGACCAAACCAGCTGCAGGCAGAAGGCGGCTAGCCTGAAAGGAGCTCAAGTTCTCAACTTCTCCCTGTGGTTTCAGTTGGGGTTGATTGATAGAAGAACAATAGGTACTAAACCCCAAAATGCAGTTAATAGGTAATAAAGCTGTATGAAGTTTCCAACTTGTAACTAATGGATGAATTTTTTTTTTTTTGAGATGGAGTCTCACTCTATCACCCAGGCTGGAGTGCAGTGGTGCGATCTCGGTTTATTGCAACCTCCACCTCCCCGGTTCAAGCGATTCTCCTGCCTCAGCCTCCCGAGTAGCTGGGACTACAGGCACCTGCCACCATGCCTGGCTAATTTTGTATTTTTCAAAATTTTTAATTTTAAACTTTTTTTTTTTTTTGAGAAGGAGTTTTGCTCTTTTTGCCCAGGCTGGAGTGCAATGGCACCATCTCCGCTCATCACAACCTCCACCTCCCAAGTTCAAGCAATTCTCCTGCCTCAGCCTCCCGAGAGGTCGGGATTACAGGCGCCTGCCACCATGGCTGGCTAAGTTTTTGTATTTTTAGTAGAGATGGGGTTTCACCATGTTGGCCAGGCTGGTCTTGAACTCCTGACCTCAGGTGATCCTACCCTTCTTGGCCTTGCAAAGTGCTGGGATTACAGGGGTGAGCCACGGCTCCCAGCCAGTTTTGTTTTGTTTTGAGATAGAGTCTCGCTTTGTTGCCCAGGCTGGAGTGCAGTGGCATGATCTTGGCTCGTTGCAACCTCCATCTCCCGAGTTCAAGCGATTCTTGTGCCTCAGCCTCCTGAATAGCTGGGATTACAGGCACCCGCCACCACACCCAGCTAATTTTTGTATTTTTAGTACATAGGGTTTTACTATGTTGGCCGCGCTGGTCTCGAACTCCTGACCTCAAGTGATCCTCCTGCCTCGGCCTCCCAGAGTGCTGGGATTACAGGCATTAGCCACCATGCCTGGCCTAATGGATGAATTTTAAAACTTTAGCATTTCTTTAAACCTTGCCTTTCACTCACTCAGAAGTGAGAAAGGGGGAATTCTTTTGTCCCCAGAAATGATATATGAGGAAACTGAAAGGTTAAGAGGAAACTTCCATATCATCTGTTTGACATAGCTTCCAAGGATTAAAACATTCAATAAAGTCTGACATCAGCTTCTTGATCAAAATAGTTCAGCAAAGTTTGTTTAACATTTTGCTACCTCCCTCTGTGAATACATGCTGTGCTGCAATTAAACAGCTACTTACAGTTGAGAGAAGCAAGACTTTAATGAAGAATGCTACAAGTATGGACAATAATTAGTTCTCACCTTTTAAAAAAAGATTACAGAAAACACTTTACTGAAATTTTTTGCTAAAAAGACAGTCTTTAAGGGTGTCCGGGAGAGACAGCAAGCACAACACAGTACAAAAGGAGAAGGGAATGTTGAATTCCAGTGCAAGACACGAACACAGCACAATTAGGGAATCAGGAGGAAGCAACCATTTCACAAAGAATGAAATTAGGCATTTATATTCAATCAGGATTTTTTTTAAGCTTTAAAAGTCCAGCATAAGGAAGGGAATTGGGAGAAGAGGCAGGGGACAGGGGGCAGGGGATCAGGGAACTAAGCTTATCTACAATCACCATTTTACCAAAAAACACACTGGTTCAACCACATGAGAAGTGGAGGATTAACCTGCCTACATAGCCCAGCAGATGTTGACAGCAAATGCCAAGGCAGACAGGTCTAGGGTTGATGTCACGACTGGCTAAAGAGTTTTTAAAGGGAATCTTATTCCACAAGGACTGGTCTGTCATCAACCTGGGTTCATAACAGACTAAGTTCCTTTGCATTTGCATCAGAAGGCCAGAACTTGACGTGGAACAAATTTACTCCAAATAATACTCACATTGCTGGTTTTAACAGGTCATGGAGTCACAAGTGGCTCCTAATAGACTTCACCATTTCCTAGGAGAAGGTTCTACAGATTACCAGGGATTTAAATTTAAGCAAACCACTAAAGAAGGGAAACGCTAATGATATTCTGGCACTGCACAAGCTGTGTGCCTGTCATCTCTGCCAAGGACATGGGTGGACTTGGCTCTGCTTCTTAGCTCCATGATCTCCAACAGTGATGAAGTGGAAATGGGACCTCCCCCACGTCGAAGGAGGTTGCCCAAAATTCTCATCCCAGCCCAGCTTCTGAAAGAAACAGCAGATGCCAGGCGCGGTGGCTCATGCCTGTAATCCCAGCACTTTGGGAGGCCGAGGTGGGTGGATCACGAGGTCAGGAGATCGAGACCATCCTGGCTAACACGGTGAAACCCCGTCTCTACTAAAAATACAAAACATTAGCCGGGCGTGATGGCGGGCGCCTGTAGTCCCAGCTACTCGGGAGGCTGAGGCAGGAGAATGGCGTGAGCCCGGGAGACGGAGGTCGCAGTGAGCCAAGATCACGCCACTGCACTCCAGCCTGGGTGACAGAGCGAGACTCTGTCTCAAAAAAAAAAAAAAAAAAAAAAGAAAGAGCAGACTATCAGGGGCTATTATTAGGAACCATGCTCCTGTGAATTCTGTGGAAATGAAAGCCTGTTTCAGTTCATGCCAAGTCTTTTCATGGTCCGCCAGCGATCCTTAATCATCACAGCTGTTCGGTTAACAAATGGGTAATTTTTAGAAATGGCAGCCCAGTTTCCTTCCCCATATTTCTGCACTCCAGCCTTGACCCACTCGCTTTCTTCTACAGTCCACTTCTGCAAAAGAAAACCAAAAGATTTATCACCACCTTTCCTCTCCACTTACTTACATTTTCTCCAGTGTAGTGATAAGGTAAACTCAAGAATCCCAGGAGAATCATCTGAACCTGAAATCACAGCTTATGTTTTTAAAACATGGAATGGACAAGATACGAGCACTGTGGATCTGGACACAGGAATTCTTGATGTCCTGCCATTTGATCCTCAAGTAACAATCACTTCTGCATTCCAAACTGCAAACATATCTACATCATTCATGTTCCGGAAAATGTGTCATCTGTTTTCCTAGTCTTTTCTTCCAGAAGATAATTATTACTTTAACTTAGTTTGGATTATCTGAAAATCTCAAAAAAAGGTTTTTACTGGGTACATAACCAGTCTATACCTGTGAGACAGGGCGCGTATTTTACCTCTGCTCTACCCACATAACCAGTATCAGAAAAGAGAATTTTAAATTACCTGCTTTTTTGTTATATTGGTTGTACTGTCTTCATCTGGTGCTGCTGGAAAACATTAAAAGTAGACTCATTTCAGAGTTCACCTTTCTCTGCACAAACCACAAGAAAAAGACATGGAATGTCCCCAAAGGGAAAACTTCTTCAAATTTCACAAGCATTGAGAAGAGAAAGGATATCACTAAAGGATAATTTACTTTTCTCCTTTATTTGCAAACACCAGTCACTTCAGCCTATGAGAACCTGTACAATGCAAGTGCTTTACAAACAGGCATCCGTAAATGCTGGCTAGTGATGGGTTTCAAGCTCTTCAGTAAAATCAACATCGTTTTCTTTTTTTTTTTTTTTTTTGAGACGGAGTCTCGCTCCGTTCCCCAGGCTGGAGTGCAGTGGCGCTATCTCGGCTCACTGCAAGCTCCGCCTCCCAGGTTCATGCCATTCTCCTGCCTCAGCCTCCCGAGTAGCTGGGACTACAGGCGCCCGCCACCACGCCCGGCTAATTTTTGTTTGTTTGTTTGTTTGAGACGGAGTCTCGCTCTGTCGCCCAGGCTGGAGTGCAGTGGCGCGATCTCGGCTCACTGCAAGCTCCACCTCCCAGGCTCACACCATTCTCCTGCCTCAGCCTCCTGAGTAGCTGGGACTACAGGCGCCTGCCACCACACCCGGATAATTTCTGTATTTTTAGTAGAGACAGGGTTTCGCCATATTGGTCATGCTGGTGTCGAACTTCTGACCTTGTGATCCGCCTGCCTCGGCCTTCAAAAGTGCTGGGATTACAGGCGTGAGCCACCACTCCTGGCCTAAATTTTTTTTGTTTGTATTTTTTGTAGAGATGGAGTTTTGCCCTCTTGCCCAAGCTGGTCTCCAACCCCTGAGTTCAAGGAATCCGCCTGCCTCGGCCTCCCAAAGTTCTGGGATTACAGGCATGAGCCACTACGCCCAGCCTAGAATTTTCAAGTCCTTGTTCATTTTATAGAAGTACAATTTGGGTCTGGGCAGTGGCTCACACCTGTAATCCCAACACTTTGGGAGGCTGAGGCGGGCGGATCACTTGAGGTCAGGAGTTCGAGACCAGCCTGGCCAACATGGTGAAACTCTGTCTCTACTAAAAATACAAAAATTAGCTGGGCGTGGTGGCACATGCCTGTAATCCCAGCTACTGGGGAGGCTGAGGCAGGAGAATCACTTGAACCTGGGAGGCGGAGGTTGCAGTGAGCAGAGATCGCACCAATGCACTCTAGCCTGGGCAAAGAAGCAAAACTCTGTCTCAAAAAAAAAAAAGTACAATTTGGTTCAGTTCCCTAAACAAAAGAATGGGATAATAATTATTGCTTTCCACTTCCATGCAAGAGGAAGCTTGAGATCTGCTCAAGCTCCCCTTATAGATAAGAGATCAGGCCTCAAAACACACAGACCAAGATGATTTTTTTTCCTTTTTTTTTTTTTTTGGACAGAGTCTTGCTCTGTCGCCCAGGCTGGAGTGCAGTGGCACGATCTCAGCTCACTGCAAGCTCCGCCTCCCGGGTTCATGCCATTCTCCTGCCTCAGCCTCCCGAGTAGCTGGGACTGCAGGCGCCTGCCACCACGCCCAGCTAATTTTTTCATATTTTTTTTAGTAGAGACAGGGTTTCACTGTGTTAGCCAGGATGGTCTCGATCTCCTGACCTTGTGATCCGCCCGCCTCGGTCTCCCAAAGTGCTGGGTTTACAGGCATGAGCCACTAAGCCCGGCAACCTCTGGATTTTTTAAAAGACCAGAGGGAGGCTGGGTGTGGTGGCTCACATCTATAATTCCAGCACTTTGGAGGCTGAGACGGGTGGATCACTTGAGGCCAGGAGTTCAAGACCAGCCTGGCCAACATGGTGAAACCCCGTCTCTACTAAAAATACAAAAATTAGCTGGGCATGGTGGCAGGTGCCTGTAGTCCCAGCTACTTGGGATTTGTTAGCTTTAGAAACCTGCTTTCACTGTAGTATGAAGTAGTTCATAATTTAAAAGTAATCTGTTCCTGGCCAGGCGCAGTGGCTTATACCTGTAATCCCAGCACTTTGGGAGGCCGAGGCGGGTGGATCACCTGAGGTCAGGAGTTCGAGACCAGCCTGACCAACATGGTGAAACCCCGTCTCTACTAAAAATACAAAAATTAGCTGGGTGTGGTGGCGCATACCTGTAATCCCAGCCACTCAGGAGGCTGAGGCAGGAGAATCACTTGAACCTGGGAGATGGAGGTTGCAATGAGCCAAGATAGTGCCATTGCACTCCAGCATGAGTGACAAGAGCAAAACTCCATCTCAAAAAAAAAAATTAATAAAAATTAAAAAAAAAGTAATCTGTTCCTGTCAGTGTCCCTTTTCCAGAGCATCTTCTTCCATTGTTTAGGAGATACTGCTTAGGACATCACCATCTGCTGAGGCAGACATTCTAGCAGGTTTCATGTTTATGTAATGTTGCCTTTTCTTTCCTTTTTTTTTTTTTTTGAGACGGATTCTCGCTGTGTCACCCAGACTGGAGTGCAGTGGCACGATCTCCACTCACCACGACATAGGCCTCCCGGGTTCAAGTGATTCTCCTGCCTCAGCCTCCCGAGTAGCTGGGATTACAGGCGTGAGCCACCATGCCCAGCTAATTTTGTATTTTTAGTAAAGATGCGGTTCTCCATGTTGGTCAGGCTGGTCTCAAACTCCCGACCTCAGATGATCTGCCCGCCTCAGCTTCCCAAAGTGCTGGGATTACAGGTGTGAGCCACTGCACGCAGCTTCTAGAAGTTTTATATCCTGTTGTTTTTAAATATTTAATGTCATTTTTCTTGTTTTTCTGTTACTTCCCCCACTTTCCACATGATCTTATCTTGCCAACTACATTTTTGCCAATGAAGGTAATTGTCAAGGACAAAACCTCTGGGACTGGCAAAGGATTATTGTTGCTATGTTACAAAAGTCTTTACAACCCCCTACATTAAGGTTTAGCCCTTAGATATTTCCATTAGAACGCAAAATGTGGTGGGAAGAGATTCTAATGCAAATGCTATGAAGTTATTAATTATGGAAGTTTCTCTCTGTCTCTCTCTCTCTCTTTTTAATTTTTTTATTATTATTATACTTTAAGTTTTAGGGTACATGTGCACAATGTGCAGGTTAGTTACATATGTATACATGTGCCATGCTGGTGTGCTGCACCCATTAACTCGTCATTTAGCATTAGTTATATCTCCTAATGCTATCCCTCCCCCCTCCCCCCACCCCATCTCTTTATTTTTTGAGACAAAGTCTCACTCAGTTACCCAGTTGAGTGCAATGGTATGATCACTGCCCGCTGTAGCCTCAACCTCTGGGGCTCAGTCTCCCAAGTAGCTGGGACTACAGGTGTGTGACACCATGCCTGGCTAATTTTTTTTTTTTTTTTTTTTTTTTGTAGATAGGGGTTCTCATTATATTGTCCAGACTGGTCTCTAATTCTTAGGCTCAAGCAATCCTCCCACCTCAGCCTCTCCAAGTGATGGGGATTATACGCGTGAGCCACCATGCCTAGCCAGAAAAGTTTCTTATCATAGAAAAAAAAATTGGGCTGGGCACAGTGGTTCATGGCTGTAGTCCCAGCACTTTGGGAGGCTGAGGCGAGCAGATCACTTGAGGTCAGGAGTTTGAGAGCAGCCTGCCCAACATGGTGAAAACCCGACTACTAAAAATACAAAAATTAGCCGGGCGTGGTGCGACACACCTGCAATCCCAGCTACTCAGGAGGCTGAGTCATAAGAATCACTTGAACCTGGAAGGCGGAGGTTGCAGTGAGCCGAGATCGCACCATTGCACTCCAGCCTGGGCAACAAAGTGAGACTCCATCTCAAAAAAAAAAAGAAAAAAAGAAAACAATTTTGGTAGGGTATGGTATGGTGGCTCACAAGTATAGTCCCAGCACTTTGGGAGGATGAGGCAGACAGATTGCTTGAGCCCAGGAGTTCGAGATCATACTGGCCAACATGGTGAAACCCTGTCTCTACTAAAAATACAAAAAAAGATTAGCTGGGCATGGTGGCAAGGGCCTGTAGTCCAGAGGCTAAGGTGGGAGAATTGCTTTAGCCCAGGATGTCACGGCTACAGTGAGCCAAGATCACACCACTGCATTCTAGCTTGGATGAGAGTGAGACCCTGTCTCAAAAAAAAAAAAAAAAAAAAAAAAGGATTTATATATAGAAACTGTTAAGATTTTTTTTTCTTTAAACAAGAAATGCAGGGAATGACCCCCTACTACCACATCTAATTGAAGGATTTTAGGAAGAACATCAACTATAATTAAATATCATAGGCGTTATTAAAACAAAACCAAGAACTCTCTTTAAACATAAGGCGTTACTCTGACAGTCTCCATTATTTAATGGGAGAGGACATCAGACTGACTCCTTGACCAGGGCACAGTGACTCACATCTGTAATCCCAGCACTCTGGGAGGCTGAGGTGGGAGGATCGCTTGAGCCCAAGAGTTTGAGACCAGCCTGAGCAACAAAGTGAAACCCCATCTCTACAAAAAGTGAAAAAAACAGCCAGGTGTGGTGGTGCACACCTGCAGTCCCAGCTACTCAGGAGGCTGAGGCAGGAGGATCACTTGAGCCCAGAAGGTTGAAGCTCAGTGAGCCATGTTTACACCACTGCATTCCGGCCTGGGTGACAGAGCAAGACCCTGTCTGAAAAAGGAAAAAAAAAAAAAATTGATTCTTCATGAATTGAAATGAGATCGGGAACTTACTGAACTTTTTCTAGTTCGGAGACAAGCAGCTTCTGGAATATTAACATGACAGTAACATGCATCTGTACTTCAGCAAGCATCAAGAAGAGGCCAAGGAGAATCTTCTGCTTACCCTGAACTTGAAACAGTTCATCCTCTTCCACCCAAGTCTCCTTTTCTTCAACCCCATTAGAGCTGTTCCACTTGCCTTTGGGTACTCTGAGGGGAGATCAAGGAGAGCACAGGTATAAAACAAATTCACCCTGGATTGTCCCAGATTCTGGCCTTGGCTCACTCTTGGCCCTGTACTCCTTCCTGTCCCGTTGTGACCACAATCGAGGTTCGCCTGCATGTACCTCCCAAAGCCACTGTCCTTTCTCCTGGCTGGCCAGGCATCTCCACGTAACACCCCTCAGGCTGCAGGACACCCTTCAAATTCAGCACTGAGTACATCAAGCACATCACCACCCCTCTAAAAAATCTGTTCATTTTCCTGTTTTTTTGCTTGTTTGGTTTTGACTCTTTTAAAGGTCTCAGTATTTTTCTGATTTAGAACCTGCAAACCCCTCCCTCTCTTCCTTGGACATGCCTTCTTCCTATATCTGGACTGATTTTTCCGTTTCCATTCCCCCTTGTTCAAGCTCACGGTGCCTTTCATCAGTATTCCACTAGCCTCTTAACTCGAGTCTCTGCCGCTAGGCTCTTCCCCTTCCAAAGCCAAAGATGATTTTAGGACAATCACCCTAAAATTACCACATGCCTCTTCTATTCCCTAATGGCTTCTCTCTGCCTGAACAGTGGCATCTATATGCCTGTATGGGGGAGTCCACACCATCCAGTCTGGCCCGTCAGTTTCTAACCAACCGCCCCACGATGCCCACACCTGTGCAAACAGCACAGCCACACTGTTCTGCTCTTTCTTCCTTCCATAAGCTCTGTACTTTCCTGCCTCTCTGTAGCCCCTCTGCTTGGGAGTCCCTTCCCTGCTAAGTGACATCTCATCCATCTTTCAAGGCCATGGTTCTCAGTGAAGCCTCCTCTAACTACCAACCACAACACACACAGAAAGCCTTTCTCCTCCCGCCTGCAGTGCTGTTTCCACCATACCAAGTGCCACTTTGCAGTGTGCCCCTAACCAGGACCGCCTCGAAGGCGGGGGGCCACATCTTCCTTTGTCCATCCCAAACACATAGCATACCCAGCACAGTAACACAGACCCCAATGTGAGCTGGAGACATATTAGCTGAACTAACATTGCGATTGTCAGTCAGCCACAAGGGAGTTATACCATCAAAGATTAGAGTAAAAAGCAAACAAGAATCCTTCTTGTGAACATGAAACGTTAAATGCTTGGGTGTGGCTAAAAAAAGTACAAAAGCTGAAAATAACCCCAAACTCAAATTATTCAATGAAAATTATAGCCCATTTCTTCTAATCAACTTTGCATTTACCTGATTAATAACTGCCCTGGGAACAGAGCAAAGCACAGATCTGACCTCAGAATTATAACATCTTTTACAAACATGGAAAGTGTCTGAATTCAGTCTTGAGGAATTTATATAAATCAAATGACCCGCAAAAGTTAACCAAGAATAGAGACAAATTTCTGTATTCTTCACCCGCCATGAAGAAAAAACTTATTTTTAATGCTGTTTGGGTATTTTGCAAATGAATAATAAAAGCAAGTTAATGAATAAGTACATAGGCTTGAAAAAATTCCTTGAGTTCCATAAGTTTTCTATGAAATTACTTAACTAAGTGGCTGAGACAAATGGTAGACCTAACTTTCTCTTGTTTTTACATTGGATCTTATCCCCAAATGTTACTTGAGAATAATTTGCTTGAGACAAAGTGAAAACATTTTACAGGAGGTTTTTCCTTCTCAGGATATTCTTGTGTTAATGACTATTCATAAATAAAAATCAGATGGGGTTACAGTTTGTTTTCTATGTGCTTATCCCAGTGCTGGAATAAAACCAGTTGGAATCTCAGTCCCCAGCTGGTCTGTCATGTTCCCTGAGTGGCTGTCCTCCCTCCCTGCACAGTCTTCACAGGTCACCTTCTCCCTGTCCTCTGTTGAACTCTCAGCACTATTACCTGTACAAATACATGCTTTGGTGGTGATTTCGCAAGACCTCTGACTTTCAGGTGATGTGTTCACTGCCTCTCCTGACTTCCCAAGTGGACAGGGCTGAGATCTGGCCGCTCCTCCTAACTGTAATGGGCTGAGTGGTCCTGGCCAAGTCAGGCCACTTCCTGGTCCTTGTGCTCCTGACTGGTAGTTTGAACATGAAGAGCAATGGTCTAGCAAGTGTTGGCAAGCTACAGTCTGGCTGCTGTGGCTTGTGTACCATGAAGCTTGGGGTGAGAATGGCAAGCCCGTTTTTTAAGGGTTGTAACAAAAAACAAAAAAAGACAGTCGGGAGCAGTGGCTCACATCTGTAATCCCAGCAGTTTGAGAGGCCCAGGCAGGTGGATCGCTTATTAAGTCCAGGAGTTCGAGACCAGCCTACATGGTCAAACCCCATCTGTACAAAATATACAAAAATTAGCCAGGTGCGGTGGCACGCACCTGTGGTCCCAGTTACTGGGATGGGGGCGGGGATGGTGGCTGAGGTAGGAGAATCGCTTGAACCTGGGAGGCAGAGGTTGCAGTGAGCCGAGATTGTGCCACTGTACTCCAGCCCAGGTGACAGAGTGAGACCCTGTCTCAAGAAAAAAAGAAAAAGAAAAAACAAGAAAAGAATATGGAACAGACAGACAACTCATGTGGCCCAAAATGCCTAAAATGTTACCCTCTGCTGGCTTTTTACAGGTGTTTTGGGTGTCACTCCTTAACATGCAAGAACAAAGAATCCTTATTTTACTTGGTGAATAAATACCTAGTAAACACATGCTATGTGCAAGGTGCCATGGGAGATACAAGATCGGGGCATGGTGGCCCTGTCCAAGTGACACTGCCAACCCTGCCTTCCCTCCTGATCCCACTGCCCCTCCCTGCTCCCTGGCAGCGGTCTCCAGTCTCCAGCCTCCCTCCCTCCCTTCCCTGAGTGGGGTCTCATCAGGCCTTCCAATTTGTTGTATTAGAATTATCTGGGGCATGGTTTAAAAAGCAGATTAAAGGGCATTCTCCTGACTCTTCTAATTCAGTAGCCAGGAGCCTGGGAATATGTATTTTTTGAGCATTCCACAGGTCATTGTGTCATGAAGCCCAGCTTGAGAGCCTCTGCCTGACACACTAGACTACAGAAATCCCAGGCCTGGCCCATCTAGCATGCAGACTCTCCTACCTTCACTCTTTCCTATGCACCGTATTCTCCTACCATAGGCTCCATGACACTCTGAGGGGCACACCAGGCTTTCTCATGCCTGTATGTAAGGAGCTCCCACTGCGTAGAGTCCCCCAGCCCCCAACACACTCGACAACCTTCTGCTCATCCTTCCCAGGCCAGCTCAATGTTTGTTCCTCTATAAGATCTGAGCCACCTAAAACCTTGCTGAGTAGGCTTTTCTTCCCGTAAGTGGCCAGGGCACCTCACACATACTTCTTTAAAGCAGGGACACTGACCCTTTTTTTCTGTAAAGGGCCAGATAGTATTTTCACTTTGCAAGCCTGTCTCTGCTGTGGCTACTCAACAAACTACCAATGAACAGAAAGCAGCCCTAGATAATACATTGATGATGGGTGTGACTGTGTTCCAACAAAACTTTATTTACAAAAACAGGCAGTAGGCTGATTTGGCCCCAGGGCCACAGCTTGCCAACCCCTGCTGCTTTAGGGGATTCATTAGACTTCATATCCTTGACATATGAGAGAGGGTGTATGTCTGAAACCTTCACAAATCCTCCCATTTACAAAATTACTGTAATCTCGCACTCTCCTGTTTCCTCATCTGTTCCCGGGAGCAATACCTATAGTGCACAGGATTGCTGTGAGAAGCCAATGAGATCCTGTATCAAATGAGAATAACATGCATGGAGCTGCATCCACTGCCCAGCAGCTATGCCCATTTGCCAGCCGGTGACTCACTTCTACATACAAGTAGTGGTGACATAGTGCAAATCTGTGCCTGAGGATAAATCACTTATCAGATGCCACAGCCCTTTGGGGCACCAAGTACAATGCATGCCAGACCACAGGTCCCCAAATAATACAACACAGAGCAGAGGCAGAGGTGGCCTTGGGAGATCCATAAGGTGGATCACTAGTGCTGACCAGGGAGGAGTCTGTGGAGGAGGGAGAAGTTGTTTTTGTTTTTGTTTTTTTGAGACGGAGTCACACTCTGTTGCCCAGCCTGGAGTGCAGTGGTGCAATCTTGGCTCACTGTGCAGCCTCCGCCTCCCGGGTTCCAGTAATTCTCCTGCCTCAGCTTCCCAAGTAGCTGGGACTACAGGTGCCCACCACCACGCCTGGCGAATTTTTGTATTTTTAGTAGAGACGGAGTTTCACCATGTTGGCCAGGCTGCTCTCAAACTCCTGACCTCAGGTAATCTGCCTGCCTCAGCCTCCCAAAGTGCTTGGATTACAGGTGTGAGCCAGCGCACCCAGCCTGAGGAAGGAGAATTGTAAGAGAGGCAACTTGTTGTATATGGTATACAGGCCGTGGGCTTTTCTGTCAAGACTGACTTGGATTAAAAGTCCAAAGCCCATCTTTGCCACTTTTAGCTGTGTGACTTCAGGTGAGCTAAGAACTTTTCTGAGCCCTTCTCCTCTCTGTAATGGGGCTAATATATCATCACCTCACAGAGTGAGGATTGTAGTGACTCAGTAAGATGATACACGAAAGTGCTCTGCCCCCAGAAAGCACTTCATCAACAATGGCTTTTCTTCCCTTTAAAGGACAAATGGGATTTGGACAAGCAATGATGAAGGGATGACGGTCCACTGTGGGGAATGAGAGGAAGCAAAAGTACAGTGGTAGAAACAAACAACGTGTTCCAGAGAGCAAGCAGGCCAGTCTGCCTGGAGGGAAGATCCGCCACAGGACACAAAGGGAAGCAAAACTCAAAGCCAGGATGAGAATCACAATGGGGAGCAAAATTAAAGTATTCTAGCCACTGCCCCACAGTACCTAGCAGGACATGGGAGATTAGTAAGTATTCACTGAACTTGCCAAGTCTCAAATGCTCAGAAGGGTGCAAAATTATACATATTCATCAGTCTCTTTTTAAGGGTCAAAGTATAATGTGGCCCAATGCAAACAAATTTCTTTTAACACACAAGACTAATGTTTAGAAGTCAAGACACTCAGATGTTTGCTAAAAATGAAAGCAGCGATGAGTAGGAGGCTCTGAAACCTTTCCATTCCCACTCATGCCCTAGTGCAAGGCTTGGAAGCCCACATGCGGGGCTTCAGAACCGGCAGGGATGGCTACGTCGTCACTGACCACTCCTGCGTCACATTCTAGCAGTCTGAGCAAGCCTTGGTGGTGAGTAACTTAGCTGAAAGTTACTTCATTCACGGAAGTAATACCAGGCCCAACCAGGACCACCAACCAGCCCCAAAATTTCTACAAAGAAGGTCTTCATACTTGGGATTCTTCTCTCCAGGGAGGGGTTGGTTGAGAACGGTGGGCTTGGATGGTGGCGCTGGAGTGGCCTCCTGGGAGGAGTTGAGGCCTGCGCTGGGCTCAGTACTCTGGCTGTCCTCCTCCAAGACCAATCTGCTTATTGTCATGCGCTTGTTCTTGGGCTGCAGTTCCGAGCCACCCTCACCGTCAGCCGGGGCTGAACTTTCGTTTTCATCTTTTCTGGGTCTCTTGTTTTTGAGGGCTGGTGATGCTGGGAGAGCTTGAGTAGGAAGAACCAGATCCTTCTGGTCCAGTTTTGCAAAGGCTGCCTCAGAATCCTGTGCCCCAGACAGAGTCTTGAAAGCTGCTTTCAGAGTCATCATTCCAATGGTGGTTGGAGGATTCCGTAGCTGCCTGCAAATAAAGCATAGGCACAAAGATGTTTTTCACCACTGTTGATGCTCATCCAAACAGCCGCAACTTTTTTGAAGTTTGAAGCTTCAAATTCCAGTTGAGGAGGCTTTAAATGTAATATGTAAGTTGTATTATGAATTTAAAACTCCAAGTTAGAGAACCTTTATTTTACTTCTCATTTTATTTTTAGAGATAGGGTCTGGGTCTGTCCTAGACAGTAGATAGGACAGAGAGATAGGATACAGTGGCACAAACACAGCTCACTGTATCCTAGAACTCCTGGGCTCAAGCGATCCACCCACCTCGGCCTCCCAAAGTGCTGGCATTACAGGCGTGATCCACCACACCCGGCCTACAACACACTTACAAGCAGGATCTTGAGAATTCTCAGAGTAAAAGGCATGCCACACAGTCTTGGAACAATGAGAAACTGCCTTTTAAAAATAAAGTTCATCTATCATTTGGAACAGTTAGTATGCTTTAGGGAAAAACTGTTAGGAGGGGGGCAAACTGGCAGCCTGCAGGCCAAATCCATCTGGCAGCCTGTCTTGTTGTCTAACCAACATGAAAAAAAATTTTTTAAGTGGATCAACTGTTAACATCCAAAAATTGGGAAATCTCATGGAAAACCCTGGACATCTCATACAAAAATCTGAGCACCTGAAGCCTGAGCATCCTTGGATACTCCCACAGAGCAACAACCACAAGAAGCTGAAAAGCACATCCCCTGGTTCCCAGCCCCATGCTCTCAGCCTAGGTCCACTTTGTTCCTTTAGGTTTCCTAACCGGCCCTCAAAGGGCATCTAAGCTTGTGACCCCTGCTTTAGGAACTGGTTTTGGGATTCGACTCACAGATCTGAACAGTGCTTCCTGAATGTATTAAGAGATTAGGTGTCCACAAGAAAAGTACTGAGTCAATACGGGGGAGGCAAGGAGAGAGAAATGGTGAAAGAGCCTTTGAGGAATGGCCAGTCAGGAAGTTGTCAGGGACCCCAGGCATCCTGTTTCCTTATCTTCCCAGGGTGTGCAGTCTCCCCCAGTGCCTTGTATGAGTAACCTCGTAACACGTTAGTAGGTCGGAGCGCTGAGAGGAACTGATCCTGGCCTAAGGAGGAGACTGCTTCCAGCGACCACCCTAGTGTTTTACCCAAGATCACAAGAGAGCATCTTTTTACCTTGCGGGTTCTCTGGGTGGCTTTTCCACAGGCCCTGGTGCTGGCTGTTTATCTTCCTTCCCTGTACTTGAGGCAGCGGACTCAGATTTCAAAGCCTTTTTGGCCATCTGGGAAAGGAAGGATGTCATCAGGAAGAAGAGGCCACAGAATTGCATTAATTCTCTGCTTCTTTCACCAAGAATATACTCAATATGCAAACAAGTTCACTTACAAATCCAATCTAGGCATAAAACGAAGGACATAAAATGGGAGAGAACTTGTAAGACTTATAAATCAAGCTTTTTTTATTCAAACTTAAGATAACTAATACATTTTTTTTGAGAGGGAGTCTTGCTCTGTCGCCCAGGCTGCAGCACAGTGGTGCAATCTCGGCTCACTGCAATCTCCACCTCCTGGGTTCAAGCAATTCTCCCATCTCGGCCTCCCAAGTAGCTGGGATTACAGGCGCCCACCACCATGTCCAGTTAATTTTTGTATTTTAGTAGAGACGGGGTTTCACCATGTTGGCCAGGCTGGCCTCGAACTCCTGACCTCAAGTGATCTGCCCGCATCGGCCTCCCATAGTGCTGGGATTACAGGCATGAGCCACCATGCCCGGCAATAAATGTTCATACTAATATCTTCCAGTTTGTGTATAGAATTTTTATAACTGTTTCTACAAATGTTTTGCCTTATTAACAACTGTTTGAGAATCCTTATCTATATAACACAAAGAGCCCTGAGTAGGCTAATCTTGCTCTAACTCCATCTGTTCATCTGTCTCCCTCTGGCTTAAGTTTTAGACATTTCCAATCAGTCCAATGTCATTCAGTTTTGGTTATGCTTATCTGTAATGTGTGGTGTCCTAAAAGCCAAGTTCTGTCCACACACACAGACAGCAGCAGGATAGTTTCCAGTTACCTGGAATGGAAAGGAAAGGACCCTAGGCCAGGCTCAACTATCTTGACACCTGCTGCCTGAATATCCCAAACTACCTGCTTATAAATAATCTGAGATTTGCCAAACGACTGCTAAGATCATGGACACTATCCTAATATGGGCCTGGCAGATCTGTTACGAGACAGAATATTTTCCACATTCTCAAAGTCCTGGTTTCTTTTGCCCAGGCTGAAGTGCAGTGGCACGACCACAGCTCACTGGCAGCCTCAAGTGATCTTCCCACTTCAGCCTCCCAAGTAGCTGGGACTACAGGCGCGCGCCACCACATCTGGCTAATTTTTGTATTTTCTGTAGAGACGGGGTTCCACCATGTTGCCCAGGGTGGTCTTGAACTCCTAAGCTCAAGCAACCTGCCTGCCTTGGCCTCCCAAAGTGCTGGGATTACAGGTGTGAACCACTGTACTGGGCCAAAGTCCTGGTTTCAAAAACAAAACAAAACCACTCTCACTCAGTGTTCCTTCACCACAGTCTCCCATCTATGACAGCCTGGGTCTAGTTCTTCCCTATGCTGTCCTGAGCCTCACTGCTTCCATTCTTTTATCTCTTTGATCCAATTAAAGAATGTTTTCATTTGGCTTCTTTCAACTTTATACTTTCAGTGACACCTTTCTCCACACCATGCCTTCTTCCTGTTAGCAACTCCATCGTACCACATCTACCAAACCACCCTTCCTCCAAACTTAGTTCACAAGTCATCGCCTTTGAGAACCACCATCGATTGCAAGTGAATGTTCTACTTCAACCATGGCAGATTAACCATGTGTAAAGGAGATAAAAATGGCAGATGAGGGAGACCAGGTGTGTTCCATTTGCCTCTGCCAGTATCTCTGCTTTTGTGTTTTTTATTTATTTATTTTTTGAGACGGAGTCTTGCTCTGTTGTCCAGGCTGGAGTGCAATGGCGCAATCTTGGCTCACTGCAATCTCCATCTCCTGGGTTCAAGCGATTCTCCTGCCTCAGCCTCCAAAGTAGCTAGGATTACAGGTGCCTGCCACCACGCCCAGCTAATTTTTATATTTTTAGTAGAGATGGGGTTTCGCCATGTTGTTCAGGCAGGTCTCGAACTCCTGACCTCAGGTGATCCACCCCCCTGGGCCTCCCAAAGTGCTGGGATTACAGGCGTGAGCCATTGCGCCTGGCCTGCTTTTGCATTTTTAAGGCATTTAATTAAGAAAGCTAGTGCATACAATTCAATGTCTTTTTCACACATCAACTCTTTTCACTTCAGATATTCTGATTCCCCGCACACCCTCAAGGGCACACCATGGTTATGCGAGAAGGGCCAAGGCGCACCGTGAGGAGGTAGGGCTCGGCGTCATCCAGGTGGCTCTCCAGGAAGCGCAGCATCTTCTGCTGGAAGGTCTCATATGAAAAGTTCTGGATAACAGGATGGGCCAAGTTCTTTTCTCGAATAATATTCAGGAGATCATTTCTCAGCTTCTACACAATGGACCGATATTTGCAACATGAGAAAGTAGAACTCCAGTAAAAATTCAATGATGATGAGGTGAGACAGACACTATGAGAACTTCTGCAATGCCGTCAATGCAAATCACTGGCACACATACAGGAAGGGAAGCCCAACACAAAGGATTGGTCAATAAATCAGGTTCAGCCACAGTGGGTTACTATGCAGCTATAAAAAACAGATAAAGAAGTTCCTTATATGCTAACATAGAATGATTCCAAGATATAATATTAAGTGAAAAAAGCAATTTAGAAAAGTGTTCACATTAGTGTGTAGGATATGCTATCATGTATGTGTATGAGAAGAATGGAGAAAATGGATCTATGTGGATGTCTGTACACACACACACACACACACACACACACAATTTGCTTGCACATGCATAGAGGATCTTTGAAAGCATAAAAGAAAAAAAAAAGAAATTGGTTGCCTCTGAAGGGAAGAAGATGGCTGAGGGTCACAGATGAGAGTATTTTCACCAAACTCTTTGGTTATACCTTTTGAATTCTATATTATGCACATGTATTACCTTTTCAAATAATAAAATTTGAATTTATATAGAGGCCAGGTGCAGTGGCTCACACCTGTAATGCCAGCACTTTGGGAGGTCGAGGCGGGCGGATCACTTGAGGTCAGGAGTTTGAGACCAGCCTGGCCAACATGTTAAAACCCCGTCTCTACTAAAAAATTAAAAAAATTAGCCCAACATGGTGGCACATGCCTGTAACCCCAGCTACTCCAGAGGCTGAGGCAAGAGAACTGCTTGAAATTGGGAGGTGGAAGTTGCAGTGAGCCAAGATTGGGCCACTATACTCCAGCCCGGGCAACAGAGCAAGACTCCATCTCAAAAAAAAAAAAAAAAAAAAAAAGTATATAGAAGAAATGGTTGGGCATGATGATTCACGTAATCCCAGCACTTTGGGAGGCCGAGGTGGTAGGATCACTTGAGCCCAGGAGTTCCAGACCAGCCTGGGCAACATAAAGAGACCCTGTCTCTACAAAAAATTTAAAAAATTAGCCACGTGTGGTGGCATGCAGCTGTGAACCCAGCTACTGGGGAGGATGAGGTGGAAGAACTGCTTGAGCTCAGGAAGTTGAGGCTGCAGTGAACTATGACTGCACCACTGCACCCCAGCTTGAGCAACAAAGCGAGACTCTGCCTCAAAAAAAATAAATAAACAAATGAATAAAAAGGAAGAAGAAAAAATAAAAGCAGGGGACCAACAGAACTTTTGACACCAGGAAACAGGTGCTATGTCCTCACCAAAGAAGTTTCCTCACATCTGCAGGATCACCATTTAATGTAAATAAAGTTAGAAGTGTTACATTTGTCAGCTCCATACCTGGTGCTGATCATTTAAATCAATGTTCTGTTATAAACTAGACAGAAATAAGGCAAGTGAATAATTTATGTCAATTTCTCTAATAAAAACTAAATTTTGAAAAGCCAATCTTACAGTGAGTTATCTTGGATATAAAAGATAACTTGCTGCAGGTGTTACATGTTGAAAGGAGAATATTTAAGTAATATTCCTGACCAAGAACCCTTTCCCTATTTCCCCACAAAAAGCAATGAGATGAATTTAAGTCACAGGAGCAAAAATGTATCAAATTTACCTGAGTTGTGGGGTCCTTGGACATATGTTTTTTCAAAATTTTTGAAGCCTTTTCAAATTCTTTGTTTTTGATACAAATAATGACAGCCTAAAAAGGAGGGGAAAAATCTTTTTTTACTTTTGTAATGACAGGTGTAATCAGAATATCAAACATCAAAATAACTCTCTCTCACATCATATCAAATTTCTGTACTTAAAAACTAACAATTATAAAGCCAGGCGCGGTGGCTCACGCCTGTAATCCCAGCACTTTGGGAGGCCAAGGCGGGTGGATCACCTGACGTCGGGAGTTCGAGACCAGCCTGACCAACATGGAGAAACCCCATCTCTACTAAAAATACAAAATTAGCCAGGCATGGTGGTGCATGCCTGTAATCCCAGCTACTCGGGAGGCTGAGGCAGGAGAATTGCTTGAACCTGGGACGCAGAGGTTGCAGTAAGCCGAGATCGCGCCACTGCACTCCAGCCTGGGCAACAAGAGCCAAAACTCCATCTCAAAAAAAACAAACAAACAATTATTGTTCAAGTGTTATGAACCACTGGAAGCTGTCTCTTTCTGCTTGTAAGGTAGTCACTTTTCAACAATACAATGGCTTTTGTTACATGGCTGATAGAGCAAAATCTGATCCCCTGGATTACAGACCATTTAACCAATTTCAATAGGGCCTCCTGAGGAAAGACAGAATGGACAGGAGTCATTCTACGTCCTGTAATTTCAGGTCCCCAGAACAATTGATTCTGTTCTTTTTGGATGCAAAAGCTTTAAAGCAAGAGGGGGATGAGGGAGGGAGGACATACTGTAGGGGGAAAGAAAGGGATGTGCTGACCACAGAGTTCTGCTAGTTCCATTCTGGAAAGGCCTAAGGCCAGTTCTGTAGGAGAATGAAGGGACAACCCCTTACTACCATAAACCCCAGCTGGCAACTTCAATTAAAGCACCTAGGGAACTACTGAAGCCAACAAACCCAGGTCATTCACAAGCAGCAAATAAAAAGGGCAAAGTTCCAGGTAAGATAAGGTCTCACCAGCCACAGAGAGAAAGTAGAGTCCTTCCATAAAGAAACCTCAAGAGAATGAGGTTCTCTTGAGGAAAAATAACAGTGACTGAACATTTACAAGGAAGTTATAATATATATGAACATCTTTAAAAATTAGAAAAGCCAACAAAAAATTGGGAGTATTTGAAGTTATATGATAGAATAAAGTAGCTATCTCAAATCCTGTCTGAGAGACACAGATTCTTTAAAAAGACCACCATACAAAAAAAGGCAAGCCGACTGGGTGTGGTAGCTTACAACTGTACAACTGTATTCCCACACTTTGAGAGGCCAAGGTGGGAGGATCGCTTGAGCTCAGGAGTTTGAGACCAGCCTGGGGAACATAGGGAGACCCTGTCTCTCCCCCAAAAAAACCCACCTACCCAGGCATGTTGGTGTGTGCCTGTGGTCCCAGCTACTCGGGAGGTTGAGGTAGGAGGATCACTTGGGTCTGGGAGATCGGGGCTGCAGTGAGCAGTGACTGTACCACTGCACTCCAGCTTGGGCAAAAGAGCGATACCCCGTCTCAAAACAAACAATAAAAGGAAAATTGGTTCATAGATATTTTTGATCTTCACAGGGAAGAATGTACAGAGACACAGACTAAGGGGAAGAATAGCAAGGAAATTCATTAAGTACTAATCTGTTGCTTCTATCCTCAACGTGCTAAGCACAGCCATACAGGGCAGAAGGCAACTGATGTCAAATGCCCTTGAATATGCAGGCACAGTTCTTGCTGCGCAGGGAAGGTACAAAGTAAGTCTTCATTTTACTCAGATGACCATATCCATTTATACATCACTTTCAGCAGAAAAACATATACTATACTTACTTTCTTGAATACAAAGTTTTTACTTTTTTAATCATACAGGTCTTACTATGTTTTAAAATTCTATTTAACTTGCATACAACAAAATTAACTTGTTTAGGACATCTGGTTTGGAATTTTAACACATGTAGACTCCTATATCATCCACTACAATGAGGATCCAAAACCTTGCCTTGGCTGTCCTGTGTAGTCACACCTAACCCTGGCAACCACTGATCCCGGTGGCTCATAACTGTAATCCCAGTGCTTTGGGAAACTGAGACAGGAGGATCACTTGAGGCCAGGAATTTGAAACCAGCCTGGGCAACACAGTGAAAACCCATCTCTACAAAAAAGTAGCCAGGCATGGTGGCGTGTGCCTGTGGTCCTAGCTACTCGGGAGGCAGAGGTAGGAGGATCACCTGAGCCTAGGAATTTGAGGGCAGCAGTGAGCTATGATCATGCCACTGCACTCCAGCCTGGGCAGTAAAGCGAGACCTTCTCTCTCTTTAAAAAAAAAAAAAAAAAAAAAAAAAAAAGGGCCAGGCGCAGTGGCTCGCGCCTGTAATCCCAGCACTTTGGGAGGCTGAGGTGGGCAGATCATGAGGTCAGGAGTTCAAGACCAGCCTGGTCAGCATGTGAAACCCTGTCTCTACTTAAAATACAAAAATTAGACGGGCATGGTGGTGCGCACCTGTAGTCTCAGGTGCTTGGGAGGCTAAGGCAGGAGAATTGCTTGAACCTGACAGGCAGAGGTGGCAGTGAGCCGAGATTGCGCCACTGCACTCCAGCCTGGGCAACACAGTGAGACTCCGTCTCAAAAAACAAGAACAAAAAAGCCATAAGTGTGTAGCACTTTTTTTTTTAAGGATGTAGCCTTGAGCTTGGCTCCTTTCACTCTGTATAAGGCCTTTAAGGTCCATCCATGTTGGTACACTATCAATAGTTCACTTTTTCTTGTTGTTGGGCAGTATTCCATTCCATGCATGTACTATAGTTTATACATTCATCCACTGAAGGACATTTGAGATGTCTGCAATTTATGGTTATTATAAATAGAGATGCTAAAACAGTCTCATTTACTCTAAAGTAAAACTTCTCATTTCTCTAAGGTAAATACCCAAGAATAGGATTGCATGGTCTCATGGAAAATGTGTTTATAAGAAATGGCCAAACTACTTTCTGGAGTAGCTGTATCATCCCACATTCCCATCAGCAATATATGAGAGTTCCAGTTGCTCCACATCCTCACTAGTGCTTTTTAAAAAATAGGCTAGGTGTGGTGGCTCACGCCTGTAATCTCAGCACTTCAGAAGGCCAAGGTAGGAGGATCACTTGATCCCAGGAGTTCAAGTCCAGCGTGGGCAACAGTGAGATCCCATCTCTATTTAAAAAACAAATGAAAATTGCACATACTTATGTACAACGTGATGTTTTGAAATATGTAACTAACACTTTTTATAGTTAGGGGTTTTTTTAAATTAATTTTTCTTGAGATAGGGTCTGTATCACCCAGGCTGAACTCAAACTCTTGGCCTCAAGCAATCCTCCTACTTCAGGTGCCCAAGTAGCAGGATTATAGGCATGTGACACCATGCCCCACTATCAGTATTTTTTAAAGTTTGGTCTATTCTAATTGGTATTTGAATCTACTGTGGTTTTAATTTGTATTTCCTTAATGAGTAAATGATGTTGAACATCTTTTCATGTAATTTTTTTTTATCATCTACATTATTTTGGGTGAGCTTTTTGCCCATTTAAAACTAGGGTTGTATAGACTTGTTTCTTTTGAGAGCTCTTTATATACTCTAGATACCAGTTCTTTGTCAGGTGTGATTTGTAAATATTTTCTCCCAACCTGTCGATTGCTTTTCCATTCTCTTAACAGTGTTTTTCTCAGAGCAAAAGTTTAAAATTTTGATTAAGTCCTATTCATCAATTTTTCTTCTTATGGATGTTTTTAAATTCTTATCTAAGATTTTTTTGCCTAACTCCAGGACATAAAGATTCCTTCATGTTTCCTCTAAGTTTCATGGTTTCACATTTTACATTTATAATTTTGAGTTAATTTTTGTACAAGATGTGAGCTTATGGTCAAAGTTCATTTCTGCATATGGACATTCAATTGTTTCAATACCATTTGTTGAAAAGACCATCCTTTTCCCATTGAATAGCCTTCACATCTTTGTCAAAAATCAATTAGTCATATTTGTGTGGGTCTGTTTTTAGATGCTCTCTTCTGTTCTACTAATCTCTATAGTCGTAATTACTGTAACTTTCTCATAATTCTTAAAATTGGGTAGTATGAATCCGAATTTTTCTTTCAATATAACACTTCTTGGTTATTTAAATTCCTTTGCTTTTCCATATGTTTTAGAATTAGCCAGTCTGTATCTATAGAAAATCCTGCTGAGGCCAGATAGGGTGGCTCAAATCTGCAATCCCAGCACTTTGGAAGGTTGAGGTGGGAGCGTCACTTGAGCCCAGGAGTTCAAGACCAGACTGTGCAATATGGGAACATAGGGAGACCCCATCTTTACCAAAAAAAAAAAAAAAAAATTAGCCAGGCAAGGTGGCACATGCTTGTGGTTCCAGCTATTCAAGAGGGTAAAGTGGGAAGAGCACCTGAGCCCAGGAGGTCAAGGCTGCAGTGAGCCATGATTATGCCACTGCATTCCAGCCCGGGTGACAGAGCGAGACCTTGTCTCATTAAAAAAAAAACAACAAAAAAAAACTGAGAAAAAGACAAAGAAAAGAAAGAAAATCCCGCTAGGCCGGGTGCGATGGCTCACGCCTGTAATCCCAGCACTTTGGGAGGCCGAGGCAGGCGGATTGCCTGAGGTTGGGAGTTTGAGACCAGTCTGGCCAACATGGTGAAACCCTATCTCTACTAAAAACACACAAAAATTAGCCAGGTGCGGTGGCACACACCTGTAATTTCAGCTCCTCAGGAGGCTGAGGCATGAGAATCACTTAAACCTAGGAGATGGAGGTTGCAGTGAGCTGAGATTGTGCCACTGCACTCCAGCCTGGGCAACAGAGCAAGACTCCATCTCAAAAAAAAAAAAAAAAGAAAAAATCCTGTTGAGATTGTGACTGGAATTGTATTAACTCTATAGATCAACGGGAGGTAAGTGGCAACTTAATTTATGTCTTCCAATCCATGAACATGAACATTCAGTCTTAATTTTTTTTCTTTTTTGAGATGGAGTCTTGCTCTGTCACCAGACTGGAGTGCACTGCTGCAATCTCAGCTCACTGCAACCTCCACCTCGCCGGTTCAAGAGATTCTCCTGCCTCAACCTCCCAAGTAGCTGGGACTACAGGCGCATGCCACCATGCCCAGCTAATTTTTGTATTTTTAGTAGAGATGGGGTTTCACCGTGTTGGCCAGGATGGTCTCGATCTCTTGACCTCATGATCCGCCTGCCTCAGCCTCCCAAAGTGCTGCCTGGCCTTAATCTCTTTCATCAGCATTTTACAATTTTCCATATACAGTTCCTTCACATTTTGCTAGACTTACACGTATTTCTTTCTGTTTTGAAGCCATTGTAAATGGCATTGTTTTGGTAATTTCATTTTGAATTGTTCACTGCTAGTGTATGGAAATATGACTTTTCTTTTTTTACTTTAAAATGCTGTTTTCATGTGATGTATGACTGATTTTTGTGTTGATCTTGCTAAACTTACAGGATTTTTTTTTTGTATACTTCATGAGATTTCTACATAGTCCTGCCATCTGCAAAAAGAAGTAATTTTATTATTTCCTCTCCATTCTGTATGCTTTTTCCCCCTTGCCTTATTGCACTGGTTAGGTCTTCCGGTATGATGTTGAATACAAGTGGTGAGCATTCCAATTTTTACCATTAAGAATGTTAGCTGTGGGCTTTTTGTAGACACCTTTTATCAGGTTGAGGAAGTTCCCTTCATTCCTAGTTTGCTGAGTGTTTTTATCATGAACTAATGTTGAATTCTGTGAATTTCAGCATCAATTTATATGATCATATGGTTTTTCTCTTAATATGGTGGACTACACTGATTGATTTTCAAATACTGAAGCAGCCTTGCATTCCTGGACTTTGGTTTCCCCACTCTGTCACACACTAACTGCATCTGCACCCAGGGCCAAGCAGCAGGACAGACAGTGGAAGGCTATGGGATTTGTTCCATGTTCTGGGGATCACAGCTCCTTTGGTGAGAAAAAGAGTTTTCCTCCTTCAGTTTTAGATGTCTGCCCCGTTGCCACTGTCACTGCTAGGCAGCTGCTGCCACCAGGATAGTATTGCCTGGGGGCCAGGGCAAGAAAGAAGCGAAAAAAGAGAAAAAACTGGGATTTCTTTCACCATCTCTGACCCTTGAGAGATCCTTCCTTGCTCCTCAGACCAGAAAGAGAAAGCTTCTCTTGGTGCTCTTTCTGTTCACACCTGGAGTGCACTTCCAGGTTTCAGGCTGCCTTTGAGTCTGGGCTGGGTGACACCAGAGAAGGAAAAAATGGTAAACTATTCATCAATGGTTTGGTGGAACTTCAAATTCTGGTCTCCTTCCCTATATGCCTATTTCCAGATAGAATCCTCAGATAGCTACTCCATGCATTCTGTCCAAGACTTATAATTACATTAAGAGGGAGAGACAGAAGAGAGTATGTTTACTCTATGTTCTCCAGAATTGGAACACATATCCTTCTATATTTAATGTGTGAAGCAAGAAAGGAAATATGAATGCTTTCAAATTGAAATGAAGAAGTCTGCTTCAAAGGTTGTGCTATGAGCTTATCTTTTAAAACTATGTATTAATTTCCTGTGGGGGGGAAAAAATTAAAAAGATGAATCACTGCTTTTTCACTTGGCAGTTCCCAGAAGTAAGTATAGTTTCTTCTCTTACGTATTTGTTAAGGTTTCTAGGGTATAAGCAGTATCAATGGTCTCTGAATAAGTTAAATAAAAGGGAAATTCCAAGCACAGATTTTCAAAATAGGTAAGGTAGGTTTATGTTGGGAAGAAATGCCAGAAAGCACATTTATTAACAAAGGAAGAAAAGAAGACCAAACTCACAGAACTGAAGAATAAAGAAGCAGATGCAAAAAGAAGCAAGGCTGTTCTGGGAAGTAGCAATGTTTAAAAAGCCTCAACAAATATTTTTGTTTCAAATGTAAAGTTCTAACAGAGTGTATCTGATATACAAGCACCCCAAATGGGGTAAGGCCCTCAAAGAACATCAAGCTGCTGTTGCCAAAGCTGCAGGGGACAATGCCGCATAGTAAAAAGCAACATATAAATGCTTCAAGGACATGCTATACGTGTTGCTACCCCTTGTTCTCTAAAGAAACCTAACAGATCAATCTCTCCTTTAGTTATGAGGAGAAAACAAATATAGTCTTGATATAATTAACAGCTTGCAGAAGCAGGTCTCAAATTTTTGGTCTCAGGATTCTTTTATATTCTTCTTAAAACGTTAATGCAGACCCTCAAAGAGCTTTCTGTTTATGTAGGTTATATTTGTTGATATTCACTGTATTAGAAACATAAATCAGAAAATTTTAAATATTTATTAATTCATTAGAAAATAACAATAAACTCATTACAAGGTAACATAAATAACATCTTTATGAAAAATTACGGCATTTACTAAGATAAAAGTTTAATGAGAAGGGTGACATTTGTTTTTCATTTTGAAAATCTCTTTAATATCTGGTTTAATATAGAAGATAGCTGGATTCTCATAACTGCTTCTGTATTTAATCTGCTGTGATGTGTTATTTTGGTAGAGTGGGGTTTTTTTTGAGACAGAGTTTTGCTCTGTCACCCAGGCTGGAGTGCAGTGATGTGATCTCAGCTCACTACAGCCTCCTCGCCTCTTGGGTTCAAGCGATTCTCATGCCTCAGCCTCCCAAGTAGCTGGGATTACAGGCTCGTGCCACACACCCGGCTAATTTTTGTATTTTTGGTAGAGACAGGGTTTCACCATATTGGCCAGCCTAGTCTCAAACTTCTGACCTCAAGTGATCCACCCGTCAGCCTCCCAAAGTGCTGAGATTACAGGTGTGAGCCACCATGCCCTACCCTTGGTTAAGGCATTTTTAAAAATCTGGCTTTATACACATACGAAGCTGAAAATGGAGGAGTATTTTAATAGCTTTTTCAGAAAACTGTGGCTATTCTTGTTTGATTCTACATGAAACTGCAGTAAGTAAACTTTTCTTAATCTGTCACATTAAAATCCATCAGTCAGCTGGGCGCAGTGGCTCACTCCTGTAATCCCAGCACTTTGGGAGGCCAAGGCAGGTAGATCATGAGGTCAGGAGTGCAAGACCAGCCTGGCCAAGATGGTGAAACCCATTTCAATAATAATACAAAAATTAGCCAGGGGTGGTGGTGGGCGCCTGTAATAACAGCTACTTGGGAAGCTGAGGCGTAGAACTGCTTGAACCCAGGAGGTGGAGCTTGCAGTGAGCCGAGATCACGCCACTATACTCCAGCCTGGGCGACAGAGAGAGACTACGTCTAAAAAAAAAAAAAAAAAAAAAAATCCATCAGTCTATCTTGTAGTTTAAATAGATCTTTCATCCATGGATGACTTCATAACATCATGCATTGGTCATCTGGAAAATACTGGTTCACTGAGTTATGAAGATCTTCAAATGTTGGCACATTCATTAATTTTTTTTTTTTTTTTTTTTTTTTCTGAGATGGAGTCTCACTGTTTCCCAGGCTGGAGTGCAGTGGTGTGATCTCGGCTCACGGCAACCTCCTCCTCCCGGGTTCAAGCAATTCTCCTGCCTCAGTCTCCCGAGTAGCTGGGATTACAGGTGCCCACCACCACGCCTGGCTAATTTTTTTTGTATTTTTAGTAGAGACGAGGTTTCACTATGTTGGCCAGGCTGGTCTCAAACTCCTGACCTCAGGTGATCTACCTGCCTTGGCCTCCCAAAGTGCTGGGATTACAGGCGTGAGCCACCGCGCCCAGCCTAAAAAATATTTTTTAAATGTCAGTTGTTAATATTACCAATCTTCAGAAAAGACTAAGTATTGGGAAGCCATCAAGCACATGAATACAAGTTTTCCAAAATTCTGTTTTTCACTAGAAAGCTTAAACTTTATCACTGGCAACAAATACTGTCACTTGTTTTATGTGACAGGTTTGCTTTACTCATTCTCAAGAAAATGACTGCCAAATACCCAAGTGTGAACAACTGTAATTTGTCAGTTGTTCTTTCAGGTAAAATAGTATTCCATAAAAAAGCAGCTAGTTCAGCATGCAACTCTAATAATAACACAAGTGCTTTTCCTGGTAACCATCATGTTTTGGTATGCAGCAGAAACATTTCAGTCATACTTCCTCTTTTTTTTTTCTTTTTTGACAGGGTCTTCACTCTGTCGTCCAGGCTCGAGTACAGAGGTATGATATCAGCTTACTGCAACCTCCACCTCCCAGGCTCAGGTGATCCTTCTGCCTCAGCCTCCCAAGTAGCTGACACCACAGGTGCACACCACCACACCCAGCTAATTTTTTGTATTTTTGTAGAGACAGGGTTTCACTATGTTACCCAGGCTGGTCTGGAACTCCTAGGCTCAAGCGATCCACTCACGTCAGCCTCCCAAAGTGCTAGGATTACAGGTATGAACTACTGCACCTGGCCCATACTTTCTATTTCAACACACAAAATCCTGAAAAGATGTTTACTCAAGGCTCTAGAGTTAATAAAATTCATCCAGTTTTTGCTGCTTTACCAAAGACATTCTTTTTTAAATTTTTTTTTAATGGGAGTTCTGGGCTTTTAAACAACTGTGACTAACATTCTTAATTAAAATTGGTAGTTTTAAAAAAAATTGTGGCAGTGAAGAATACAATGACTACTAGTACAATTACTACCATCTTGATCACGCTAAGGAATCACCCATTTTACTCATCCTTGCTTTTGTACCATCAATGCAAATGCCAATGCATTGAAAAAGTCAAATAATGTTTTGGTTTTGCTTATGAAAACAGTTTTGACCTCATGGCTTCTCTGAAAGGGTCCTGGGGACCTCCAGAGATCCCTAGACCATGCACTGAGGGTTCTAACTTAACAAATAACTTACTTGATAAACTTTCCGAAAGATTCAATATACTTTTAAATAAATTGTTTTGGCACTTTACAAAGCTTAAATGCATGAACAAGGCTCACTGAACCTAGGCGTCTGTAGAATTTTCCCGATCATTAACAGATTCCGTGACTGTAAATGAGAAACTTTTACAAAGTAAATTGAAGAGATGGATGAAATAATATCATTTAACAACTAGGAGATCAAGGTAATTGTGGTTGCCAACCTCAAAGGCAGCCCCCAATGCACCTCACCTCTTGCGGAGTCCCATTCACACTCTACCAGAGTGAGTCTAGTCTGTATGGCCAAGAGCATATGGCGGAAGTGATAATGTGTCACTTCCAAGATTAGACTATACAAGAATGAGACTTCTGCCTTGGGTTCTTGCTCTCTTGCATGATTTGCTGTAGGAAAACAAAGCTGCCATGTTGCAAGCAGCCTTATCTGTGAAGAGGCCAGGAGCTGAAGTGTCCAGCCAACAGCCAGTAGGAAAGTGAGTCTTGTTAACAACTATGTGAGTAGGGAAGCAGTTGAGTCTTGAAATGACTGCAAACCTAGCTGACAGCTTGACTGTAACCTCATGAGAAACCCTGAGCCAGAATCACTAATAGACTCCTGATCCTCGGAAATTGAAAGATAATATTAACTGTTTTGAGCTGCTTATTCTTGGAGTAACTTGTTACACTGCAGTAACAATAAGCATAAGATCTAGTACCTGGTGGAGACTGGAAAAGCAGAACAGAGTCAACGTAAGAAAATGGCTACTTTGAGAGCTTAGATTTTTCTAATAGATTTTTCCTAATGAACCACCCAAATAAGGAGCTCTACGAGCCTAAATAATAATAATAAATACGCAGCTGAAAGATGAAAGCCCACAAAGACTCTTCCAGAAGAGGGGCCAGATGGCAAATCTATAGCCTTGTGTTCTAAAGGAGTTGCTACAGGTTGAGCATCCTAAATCTGAAAATCCAAAATCTGAAATGCTCCAATGAGCATTTCCTTTGAGTGCCATGTTGGCACTCAAAAAGTTTCAGATTTGAGGGCATTTGGGATTTCAGATTTTTGGATTTGGGATGCTCAAACTAAATTTAATGCAAATATTCCAAAATCTGAAATCCAAAATGCTTCTGTTCCCAAGTATTTTGGATAAGGGATACTCAATGTGTACTTAATAGAAGTTAAATGAATTATTCTAAACTGGTACCCATTCAAAAGATCCTTAACAGTTCTGAAAGTAGGCATGAATTTCTCCTCCCTTGATAATGTCTTTTCTGGCATATGCCTCCCCTCAACCTAAACCTGATTTTCCTATACTAAAAATGTACTCTTGAAATTATTCTTCCTTGGAAATGACTAATATTTAAGCATTTTTTTACAAGACCAAAAGTAGTATCTGCCCAAGGTCCTTAATTAAATAAATAAAATATGTGCACCTCATGCACACTAGTTGTTTTTTAATAGGGTACCCAAGTACAATGTACACAGCCGAGAGACAGGTTTTCCTTGCGAAGCAAGGTTTTTCTTTCTACCCCACCCCCATCTTTGGGATCCCATCCTTTTAGGGGTGCTCTTTTCTTAACCATTTCCCTATTTTCTACCACCAGGGCAATGCTTAGCTGATGTTTTCCATCTTCACCTCTGCATCTGCTTCCACACCCCCCAGCCTTGGTTTTGGGGGAAGAAAAATCTTTTTCTAACTGGTTCCCACAGCCACTTCTATGTTTTAAATTAAAATAATTTCTACTGTTTGAAGCTACCTGAGCCACAACACAGTGACAATCCCAAATTCCTAGACACTCCATTAGCTTTCTTCTTCAATTCAAGAACACTGCCTGTGCCGGATTTCTATCATTCTTCTACCATTACTATTTTGCTAGCTGGCTCATTATCCCAGCACCTCTGATTCTAATCTATCTGTTCAAAAGGGATATTCTCTATGCCCCTCTTTCTGCAGACAGAAAGAACTCAAAGTCAGTACCACATTTTCCAAAGCCCCAGTTTATCTCCTTGGTTTATTATAAACAAGGGTGACCAAACCCTAGGCCAGAGTTACTTAAGGCCCTTGTAGAGTGCTCCCGAATGGTGCAGTAACCTCCAAAATGTCAGAGCTTCAATGCCAAAGCCACAAGGAAGACCACCCAAATCACAAAAACTGAGCAACTGCCGTTACTTCCCAAGCCTGGGTGGGAAAGGAGACACCTGAAGAGATAACGTCTGTGTGTGCGCTTTCTTGCTTGCTCAATCTCTCCCCATTGCTGTTTTCCTCTGCCCCACACAGTAAAGAGTAAGTGCTGTATCCTCAAAGACCCTTGATTTTTGGTCAAAGAAAAAAGATATAAAAATAGAGCCTTACAGCTTCCTTGACCAGTTTTCTACTGGATTCGACCACTGCTTCTGTCAGTGTAAATTCCGTTTTAATCATCTCCAGCACATTGATAGCTGATTCCAGTGGTGTGAGCTCAGCCTCCATATCAAAGGAACAGTCTAGGACAAAGCACAGTTTTCATTTTAAGCTCTTTTCTAAGGGTAAAAAAGTTATGTCCAAAAGTTATATATATATATTTATGGAAATGGAGCATGCAAATATGGTAAGATTTGCATTTAATTTTTTGACATATTTGCTACAGGTTGACATACACGATAAGGGTCCAAATTCAAATCAATGAATTTAACGTGACCATTTTTTAACACCTGTCAAGACAGGCAAAAAAATTATTTTTAAATACATGCATTTGCCTCTCAAATTCAGAATATACCCATCCTCCTCAGATACGAGTGGCAAGAAACTGACAACAGCTAAATAGCTTTCAAGTTAAATTCAGAGGGGAAAAATGTCAGAGTACTTCCACTCTGAAAAACTCTCTACCATGGGGGAAAAAAGATGTCCATATGAACATAACTCACTTCAGATAGGAGCAAAGTTGGGGTGAGCAATTAACAGGTGGGAGAAGATTTTTAAAAAACACAGAAAAGCAGCCAAGACAACCTTAACCGGAGAAAACTAGAGCCAGTCGAGCCAGAAAACAGACCCACCGTAGAATGAAAAAGACCACTCTGATGGAAACTATCGCACTTTAACCTGGAATCCTTCAGTTCTAGATATAAGTTTTAAAACAAAACCCTACGCAAGTAAGCCCAGAGAAGAACACAAAAATAGCCATACCTAAATTTTCCCCTTCTTCAATGCGCGACAGACACTGCATAACCCGCAGCAATCGGGACACGGTATGCTCCTTCCCCAAGGGCCTGACAAGCAAAGCTGGGAGAGAAGACATCGTTGGCTGGGCGACCCCCAGTCCCGACTCCCGGTCCCCCGGACCCCCTTCCCCAGCGCTCCAACCCCCTTCCCCCGGCCCGGCCCTCACCCTGCATGATGTCCCGGATCTGTCTGAAGTCCCCGTACCGGCTACCCCGAAAGGCCCGCAGCGCCTCGTGGAAGTAGAACTTGAGCACCCAGCGATTGACTGCCTCTTCCAGCCGTGCCTCCCCCGCGCCGCGCTCCGCCGGGCCCCCCAGCCCCGGCTCGTGGCGCCCCCGCCGGGCCCGCCCGCTACTGCGGGACGCCCGCCTGCCAGCTGCCCGCCCGCTGCCGTCGCTACTCCCGCCTCCTCCCGCCATCGTGTCCGATCGCCGCGCGCCCTCCCCGCCCTCCCGGCCGGGCCGCTTCCTCGGCTGTGACGCCGCTGGGTCACGCACGACGCCCGGGCCGGAAGCGGGGCCCGCCGTCCCGGCTCCCGCGGCCATGATAGAAACAGCGTTCCGAGCCGCCCGCGGGCTTCTGGGAGGGAAAGGACCGGAGGGCCCGGCCCCCTTCTCAGACGCCGTAGTTCCCGATGTGCCGGCCGCAATGCCTCCTGGGGCTTGAAGTCCACGCCGCCCAGGCCGGTGAACCCGGCGGGGTTTGCAGTCAACTTCGCTCCGAATTTACAGAAAACAGCTACTATGCTAGGGACGCGGAACAGTGTATTAGAGACTGAAAAACAGGCCGGGATCGGTGGCTCAACGCCTGTAATCCCAGCACTTTGGGAGGCTGAGGCGGGTGGATCACCTGAGGTCGGGAGTTCGAGACCAGCCTGACCAACATGGAGAAACCCCATCTCTACTAAAAATACAAAATTAGCCGGACGTGGTGGCGCATGCCTGTAATCCTAGCTACTCGGGATGCTGAGGCAGGAGACTCGCTTGAACCCGGGAGCGGAGGTTGCGGTGAGCCGAGATCGCGCTATTGCACTCTAGCCTGGGCAACAAGAGCGAAACTCCGTCTCAAAAAAAAGAAAAGAAAAAAAAGAAAACCAAATATGTGCACCTTATTAAACACTTTGAAAATTGTGGAAGAGAGCATACACAGAGGAAAGTCTTTAAACAAATTTGTATTTTAACAAATACTGTAATTATAAAGCAAAGACCAGTGTGATACCAATAAATAGAATGCACCTGGCAACCCAGCCTCTAGACATATACTCTTTGTAATCACAAAAATAACACATTTTGTTGTAGAACAATTAGAAAAATAAGCAAAAGGACCACCCATAGTCCCATAGAGGGTCTGAGTCACTTTCAGATATCTCTGATACTCTTGGAATTCACCAACTGGCACTTGACCAAATGGAGAACCTCCAGCTCAGACCTTAGTTCAGGATGGTGGTTGTGGGTGCCTCTTCCTGAGAGGCCCAGTAACTGGTCTAGCTTCAAAGATTGTCCTACCAGCCCCACTAGTCTGGAACCTGCAAAGATCCAGTTTGGGGCCACTCAAAGACAACTCAGAAGTGCAGGTGGCCAAGTCCTTGAGGATGTGAATCCCATGCTGGACCTGTGCATTAATATCAGGACCTTAATATGTATAGTATCCTGGAAAGCCAAAAGTTCTACGAGGTACACGTTCCGGGATGAGAGAAGAGGCCTCTAGGTCTGACTGATCTTTGGTGATCATAACTGCTTTTCTTTTTTTTCTTTTTTTTTCTTGAGATGGAATCTCGTTCTGTCGTCCAGGCTGGAGTGCAGTGGCACGATCTCAGCTCACTGCAAGCTCCGCCTCTGGGTTCACGCCATTCTCCTGCCTCAGCCTCCCGAGTGGCTGGGACTACAGGCGCCCACTACCATGCCCAGCTAATTTTTTGTATTTTTAGTAGAGACGGGGTTTCACCGTGTTAGCCAGGACGGTCTCCATCTCCTGACCTCGTGATCCGCCCGCCTCGGTCTCCCAAAGTGCTGGGATTACAGGCGTGAGCCACTGTGCCCGGCCCATGGCTGCTTTTCCATTCCAGCCTGCTTGCCTTAACCAGGAACCAAATCACTTGCCTTTATTTTAGTTTTTTTGAGAAAGTTTCACTCTGTAATGCAGGTTGGAGTGCAGTGGCGCAATCGTGCTCACTGCAGCCTTGAACTCCTGGGCTCAAGTGATCCTCCTGTCTCAACCTCCCAAGTAGCTAAGACTACCAGCGTGTGCCACCATGCCTGGGTAATTTGAAATTTTTTTTCGTAGAATTAGGGGTCTTGCCGTGTTGCCCAGGCTGGTCTCGAACTCCTGGCCTCAAGCACTCCTCCCACCCTGGTCTCCTAAAGTGCTGGGGATTTCAGGGTTGAGCTACTATGCCTGGTGCCAAATCACTTGCCTTTCAATTCTAACTTTTTTTTTTTTTTTTTTCTGAGACAGAGTCTTGTTCTGTTGCCCAGGCTGGAGTGCAGTGGCACGATCTTGGCTCACTGCAACCTCCACCTCCCGGGTTCAAGTGATTCTCCTGCCTCAGCCTCCCGAGTAGCTGGGATTACAGGCGTGTGCCACCATGCCTGGCTAATTTTTGTATTTTTAGTAGAGACGGGGTTTCACCATGTTGGCCACGCTGTCTCGAACTCCTGGCCTCAAGTGATCCACCCATTGTGGCCTCCCAAAGTGCTGAGATTATAGGCGTGAGCCACTGCGCCTGGCCAGTGCTAACTCCTCTACTTGCTAGCTGTTTAACCTTGAACGAATCCCTTAACTGTCTCTGTGCCTCTGTTTCCACATCTGTCAAGCACAAATAATGAAGGTACCTCTTGGAAATTATACGAAAAGTCAATGAATTGCTATTTCTAATGCCTTTAGCGAAGGGCTCAGCTTGTGGTAAGGGCTCAGTAAGTGTAAGCTGTTTTTTGTTTGTTTGTTTTTTGAGACAGAGTTTTGCTCTTGTCGCCCAGGCTTGAGTGTAATGGCGCAATCTCGGCTCACTGCAACCTCCATCTCCCAGGTTCAATTGATTGTCCTGCCTCAGCCTCCCGAGTAGCTGGGATTACAGGAAAGCAGGAAGCACTTAAGGTTTTCAAAGAAGTTCCCTTAAAGAGACAGTTGGGTATTTGTGGTAGATAAAGAAGAGAATGATTTTGGGATAACCAGAGGATGATGGGACTTTGAAAAATGAGGAGAAAATCCATCAAGCAGGACACTTACGATTTGCGCACTTTATGTAAGTCATACCTTAATTTTGAAAAAATAAAAGAAAAATGAGTTTTTTTTGATAGAGGAGAGTAGGAGACTTTCTAGGCAGGTCCTGGATGAGTTAATAAAAACAGCTTATACCGGCCGGGCGCTGTGGCTGACACCTGTAATCCCAACACTTTGGGAGGCCAAGGTGGGTGGATAACCTGAGGTCAGGAGTTGGAGACCAACCTGGCCAACATGGTGAAACCCCATCTGTACTAAAAATACAAAAATTAGCTGGGTGTGGTAGCTGAAGCCTGTAATCCCAGCTACTCGGGAGGCTGAGGCAGGAGAATTGCTTGATCCTGGGAGGCGGAGGTTGCAGTGAGCCAGGATCCCGCCAGTGCACTCCAGCCTGGGCAACAGAGCCAGACTCCGTCTTAAAAAATAAAGATGAAATAAGGCCTGTAAATAATGTCTGACAATGCTGGGTGCGGTGGCTCACGACTGTAATCCCAGCACTTTGGGAAGCCAAGACATAAGAATCGCTTGGGAGGCAGAGGTTGCAGTGAGCTGAGATGGTGCCACTGCACTCCAGCCTGGATAGAGTGAGCTCTGTCTTAAAATAACAATAGTAATAATAATAATGATAATAATAACTGGCCAGGCACGGTGGGTCACGCCTGTAATCCCAGCACTTTAGGAGGCCATGGTGGGAGGACCACCTGAGTTCAGGAGTTCAAGACCAGCCTGGCCAACATGGTGAAACCCCATGTCTACTAAAAATACAAAATTAACCGGGCATGGTGGTGGGCACCTGTAATCCCAGCTACTTGGGAGGCTGAGGCAGGAGAATCACTTGAACCAAGGAGGTGGAGGTTGCAGTGAGCCGAGAACATGCCATTGCATGCCAGCCTGGGCGAAAAGAGCAAAACTCAGTCTCAAAAAAAAAAAAAAAAAATTGCCTGACACATGCCAATCAAGCTAGCAAGGTTTTTTTTTTGAGACAGGATCTTGCTCTGTCACCCAGGCCAGAGTGCAGTGGTGTGATCGTGGCTCACCACAGCCTCGACCTCCTGGGCTCCAGTGATCCTCCTTCCTCAGCCTCCTGAGTAGCTGGGACTACAGGTACATGCCACCATATCTGGCTAATTATTATTTTTTTATTTTTTTGTAGCGACAGGGTTTTGCCATGTTGGCCAGGCTGGTCTCAAACTCCTGGGCTCAGGCAGTCTTCCCGCCTAGGCCTCCCAAAGTGCTGAGATTACAGGTCTGAGCCACCAAGCTGGGCCTAGCAAGGTATTTTTTGTTTGTTTTTGTTTTTGAGACGGAGTTTCGCTCTTGTTGCCCAGGCTGGAGTGCAATGGTGTGATCTCGGCTCACTGCAACCTCCACCTCCTGGGTTCAAGCGATTCTCCTGCCTCAGCCTCCTAAGTAGCTGGGATTACAGGCATGCACCACCGCACCCAGCTAATTTTGTATTTTTAGCAGAGATGGGGTTTCACCATATTGGTCAGGCTGGTCTTGAACTCCTGACCTGAGGTGATCCACCCACCTCGGCCTCCCAAAGTGCTGGGATTACAGGCGTGAGCCACCACGCCCGGCCACTAGCAAGGTTTTTTGTTTTGTTTTGTTTTTTGAGACAGAGTCTCGCTCTGTTGCCCAGGCTGGAGTGCAATGGTGTGATCTCGGCTCACTGCAACCTCCGTTTCCCGTATTCAAGAGATTCTCCTGCCTCAGCCTCCCAAGTAGTTGGGATTACAGGCGCCCACCACCACACCCGGCTAATTTGTTTGTGTTTTTAGTAGAGATGGGGTTTTCCCATGTTGGTCAGGCTGGTCTCGAACTCCTGACCTCAGGCAATCTGCCCACCTCGGCCTCCCAAAGTGCTGGGATTATAGGCGTGAGCCACCACGCCCAGCCTCCACTAGAAAGGTTTTAAAAGTTAATAATCGGCCGGGCATGTGAACCCGGGGGGCAGAGCTTGCAGTGAGCCAAGATTGTGCCACTGCACTCCAGCCTGGGCGACAAAGCAGGACTCTGTCTCAAAAAAAAAAAAAAAAAAAAAAAAGGCCAAGCGCGGTGGCTCATGCCTGTAATCCCAGCACTTTGGGAGGCCGAGACGGGTGGATCACAAGGTCAGGAGATCAAGACTATCCTGGCTAACACGGTGAAACCCTGTCTCCACTAAAAATACAAAAAATTAGCCGGGTGTGGTGGTGGGCCCCTGTAGTCCCAGCTGCTCGGGAGGCTGAGGCAGGAGAATGGTGTGAACCAGGGAGGCGGAGCTTGCAGTGAGCTGAGATCACGCCACTGCACTCCAGCCTGGGCGACAGAGCGAGACTCTGTCTCAAAAAAAAAAAAAAGTTAATAATCCCCATTGTCAGGGAAGGTACTGTGAAGCAGACCCTTTCAGCCAGTGCTGGTGGCAGTGTTAAATCAGTACAACCTTTCTAAAGAGCAGCCCAGAAAAAAATCAGCAACAGCCATAAAAATTCCATTGTTGAGAAAGTCATCGTGCAGGAATAATCACAGATAAGTAACAAGTCGTAAGTACAAGGATTTTTATCACTTCATTACTTATAAAGTAGAAAAAACTAGAACTGAAAAGATCTGATAATAAAATTATTAAGTAAATCATGGTTTGTTCATATTAAGGAATTTTATTCTGTTACGAAGGTTTTCTGACCAGGCGTGGTGCCTCATGCCTGTAAGCCCAGCACTTTGGGAGGCCAAGGCGGGTGGATCACGTGAGGACAGGAGTTCGAGATCAGCCTGGCCAACGTGGCGAAACCCCGTCTCTACGAAAAATACAAAAATTATCTGGGCATGGTGGTGCACACCTGTAATCCCAGCTACTCAGGAGGCTGAGGCACGAGAATCGCTTGAACCTGGGATGTGGAGGCTGCAGTGAGCCAAGATTGTGCCACTGCACTCCAGCCTGGGCAACAGAGGGAGACTCTGTCTCAAAAATAAAAATAAAAATAAAATAAAGATTTTCTCCTCTCAATAAGAATAAATATCTAACTATGTACCCAAAGATTATTCTGTGCTTAAGATACAATCAGAGGAGAAAAAAGATAGAAACATAATGGTATAACCACAATTTTTTTTTTTTTAGACGGAGTCTCGCTCTCTCTCCCAGTCTGGAGTGCAGTGGCGCAATCTCGGCTCACCGCAAGCTCCGTCTCCTGGGTTCACGCCATTCTCCTGCCTCAGCCTCTGGAGTAGCTGGGACTACAGGCACCCGCCACCACACCCTGCTAATTTTTTGTATTTTTTAATAGAGATAGGGTTTCACCGTGTTAGCCAGGATGGTCTCGATCCCCTGACCTTGTGATCCACCCATCTCGGCCTCCCAAAGTGCTGGGATTACAGGTGTGAGCCACTGCGCCCAGCCGGTGTAACCACAAATTTATGGGAATAACGATTATATACAATATATTTTTTGCCAGGTGTGGTGACTCACACCTAGAATCCCAGCACTTTGGAAGGCCAAAGCAGGAGGATTCCTTGAGGCCAGGAGTTCAAAACAACGTAGCAAGACCCTGTCTCTACAAATAATTAAAAAATTATCTAGGCATGGTGGTGGCCTGCAGTCCTAGCTACTTGAGAGGCTGAGGCAGGAGGATTGCTTGAGCCCAGGAGTTTGAGGTTACAGCGAGCTATGATTGTGCCACTGCACTCCAGGCTGGGTGACAGAGCAAAACTCTACCTTAAACACACACACACACACACACACACACACGCACACGCGGGGAGAGAGAGAGAGAACATTTATTATATATCACTTACTGTGTGCTGGGGTGCCTTACCTCCTTTATTTCATTTAGTCTGCACTAAAATCCTATAAAGAGGTATTTCTGTGCCAGCTTTTGTTTTGTTTTGAGGCAGAGTCTTCCTCTATTGCCCAGGCTGGAGTGCAGTGGCGTGATCTCGATTCACTGTAGCCTCTACCTCCTGGACTCAAGCAAGTCTCCTGCCTCAGCACCCCCCAACCCCAGTAACTGGGACCACAGGTGTGTGCCACTGCACCCGGCTAATTTTGGTATATATTGTAGAGATGAGGTTTCGTCATGTTAACCAGGCTGGTCTCGAACTCCTGGAATTAAATGATCCACCTGGCTGGGCCTCTGAAAGTGTTGGGATTGTAGGTGTGAGCCACCACACCCGGCCATTGTGCGAGTTTTAGAGAAGAAAAAACTGAGGTTTTAGAAAGTTAAGTGACTCGCCCAACGTGCCTGAATCAGATTTTAAATCCAGATCTGTTTGATATTAACCAAGATAGAATGAGAGATTAGGTTAGTTTTGTCTGTTCTTGAACTTCACAGAAACAGAATCATACACTAGATACTCTTTGCGTCTGGCTTCTTTTGCATAACTGTTTTTGAGATTCATCCATGTTGTTCCTTTTTATAGCTGAATAGTGTTCCATTATATAAAAAATCCACAATTTAGGCCGGGGGTGGGGGCTTATGCCTGTAATCCCAGCATTTTGGGAGGCTGAGGTGGGCGGATCATCTGAGTTCAGGAGTTTGAGACCAGCCTGGCTAACATGGTGAAATCGTGTTTCTACTAAAAATACAAAAAAATTAGCTGGGCATGGTGGCACGCACCTGTAATGCAAGCTACTCGGGAGGCTGAGGCAGGAGAGTTGCTTGAACCTGGTAGGTGGAGGTTGCAGTGAGCCAAGATCGTGCCATTGCACTCCATCTTGGGCAACAAGAGCAAAACTCCATCTCAAAAAAAAAAAAAAGCCACAATTGATTTACCCATTCTCTTATCGATAGACATTTGGGTTGTTGCAGCCTCAACCTCCCAGGCTCAAGGGATCCTCCTGCCTCAGCCTCCTGAAGTGCTAGGATTATGGGCGTGAGCCACTGCACCTGGCTGAATCTATCATTTTCTTTCATTGTGAGTGCTGTTAGTTGCTTGTTTAATAAATCCTTTCTTATTCAGAAGTCATGAAGATATTAGCTTATGTTATCTTCTAAAAAGTTGTAGATTTTTGCCTTTCATGTATTAGTCTTTTATCCACCTGAATTTGATGCTTGCAAATGATATGAAGCAGGGTCCAATTTCATTTTTTTCCATGTAGGTATCCAGCTATCCTAGCACCATTTATTAAAAATATCTCTTTACTCTCTGTAGGGCTACCTTTGTTATAAATTAAGTAACCATATATGTGTAGACCTGTTTCTAGGGACATACAGTTTTTCAAAATTATTTGATGTAATATGCAAGCAAAAAAATGTGAAGACCACTGTACTAAATAAATTGTGTGGCTTTTATCTGGTTATTTAACTTCTCTGAATTTCCTGCACTGTTGGTTGGGAGCATCAGATGGGATCATGCAGTAAAGCAGATAGGAGACATTTTACATAGTAAGCCTCTGGGAGCAGAGGTAGTATCTTTTTTTCTTTTGTTGTTATATTTCCAGTGCCATGCACTGCATGGAAACAACACCCACTTGGGACAGGAGCTGCCTTGGAAAGAGCCCAGAGGATGTGACATTTGGGTGGGTCGTGAATGATGGTGAAATCTGTCATCTCTTTTTATGAGTGTCATCTGTTGACTGTCCATGGCGCATTTCGCATGTGGGTTTTATCTGCTTATTTTAACTGGTTTAGTAGGGCCCAGAGGGAGATGTCTCTGCCCTGTCCCACATACCAGCTTTCGGGGAAACCCTGGTAGAAGTCACCCAAGAAGATCTAGCAGAAGCGCCAGCTTCGTTTTTACTAGACATAGATACATGTTGCTGAGAGTAGGGCTGGGCCTTTTAAAAATTCTGGGCACTGGAGTGCTGCAGGATTCCTGAGTTTCACCCACACACTGCTTTCTTCCCAACCCCCAGCCAGGGGCCAGCAGGTACAGCAACTAACGCACCCACTCACCCCAGCATTGCCACCCGTGGGAGTGGAGAAATCCACACCACACCCCCAGTTCTGTCTTGCCTCTGGAAGAGGGAGCATAGAGTCTTGCACTCAGCAGGCAGTCAGTAAGCATGGAGTGCATAACATGTGAGTAACCCTATTAAGATTAGGCTATATGAGCACATTCCCATCTGCTACTGCATGGCAAGAAATGGATAGATTATGCGGCCCTTCCCAGTCCTGAGGGAGCATCGTTATATATACAGATTCCCCAGCAATGGGAATTTTGTATATTTCTGATTCTTCTCCTAACTGCTGAACTAGGAATCTATTCTGATTCCTCCCCTACCTGCTGAATTAGCATGGAGGGGGTGCGCAGAAAGGAGCTATTTTAAATTAAACTCTCTGGGAGATTCTGGTTTTGATGCCCTGTCAGGTAGGGAAATGATCAAATTATTATATTCCTCATCAAAAGTAACAATTTGGCAGTATCTATCAAAACTTAAAATTCACATGTATTTTGAACCTATGCTTTCTCCCAGCTCCATCCTATGCCAACAATATAGGCACAAAGATATTCAGGGCAGCAATTTTTTTCTTTTGCTTAGATTTGAGATCCCAACAATGCAGCATTTTTGAAATGGACAAATATTTGAGAGTTGGCAAATGTCTATTCATTCATTAGACACATTCTGTTGACATATTCCCACTATCAGGAACAGCAAAAACAAAGTACCTATAATAAAGTCCCTATTCTTACAGAGATGTACTTTTTAATCCATCAAAAGAGGACTGAATAAATAATTTATGATACATTCAAGCAATGGAATATTATGCCTCCATCAGAAGGAATGAGGTTTGTCACTACATATAGCTTTGAAAAGATGTAAAAGACAATTTTTTAAACTTAGGAATCTTTTGAATGTATTACCTCTTCCAAATGAAGAAAATAAAAAAGAGAAAAGCAAGTTTCGGCTGGATGCAGTGGCTCATGCCTGCAATCCCACCATTTTGGGAGGTCGAGGCAGGCAGATCACTTGAGGCCAGGAGTTCGAGACCAGCCTGGCTAACATGGTGAAACCCTGTCTCTACTAAAATTACAGAAATTCGCTAGGTGGGGTGGCACACGCCTGTAATTGCAGCTACTCAGGAGGCTGAGGCAGGAGAATCACTTGAACCCAGGAGAAGGTTGTGGTGAGCAGAGATTGCACCACTGCACTCCAGCCTGGGCGACAGAGCGAGACTCTGTCTCAAAAAAAAAAAAAAAAAAGAAAAAAGAAAGAAAAGCAAGTTTCAAAACAGGGTATCAGTATTATCCTACTTGTGGATAAAAATTATATACATATGGATATATATATATATATACATTCATAGAAAAAATTGTGAAAGAATGTTAAAAAATTGCTAGCAATAGAACTAGAAAATGGAACTAGGAAGGGAAGATTTTTCTTTTCTCTTTATACTCTTTCATGCTGGTTCAAAATTTTATTTTATTTTATTTTTATGTATTTTTTGTAGAGAGGGGGTCTTGCTATATTGCCCTGGCTGGTCTCAAACTCCTGGCCTCAATTGATCCTCCCACCTCAGCCTCCCAAACTGTTGGGATTACAGGCATGAGCCACTACACCTGGCCTAAAAATTTTGACCTAAGGAAAGCTTACTTTTCTAATTTTTTAAACCATTACAAAAATTCCATATAATCTTGAGAGACCATGAAATCTTAAACTTCCAGCAGGGGGCAGCAACGATTCTCAAATATCTCTGACGTCAGCACAAAGCTGAGGATTAGCGTCCCCAGGTTTCCATTTCCAGGCCCAAATACTGTCCTTGCATCACCAGATCATAAAGGAAACAAAACGCAATAACCACAGAAGGCTTAAAATGCCGCAGGAATTGTTGTGTAACAAAACATTTCTGTATGGCTCTTTGTTAACACATCTGCGAGTTAAACTGCCTTTTCTCTCTCTGGAGCTCACAGTTTTCTCATCCATTAAATTGAGGGGGTTTGATGAGATCATGTTAAAACTTCTCTTTCCATTTCTGTAATGCTAAGCCTTTATGACTTAAAACCCAGTATCAGGAAGAAACAAGCCCCAGTGCCCTCTGAAATTAACTGGCTTATCAAAGAATCTGCTTTAAAACCCTCAGCTGGTCAGTGAATTATTGCCAGTTTATCTTTAGTGTAGATCAAAGAATACTTTTTTTCAGGGGGGAGGATGTTGGTATTTACTTAACTCACTGATGGAGAAAAAGAACGCTCCCACTCTATAAATGTTTAGCATGTGTGTAAAGGTCGTGGGTCTGGTGTTCAGAAATTACATACAGGCTTACGAAAGAATCTGCACTGGGTTGGCCAAATTAAACAACAGGCAGTTGTAGAGAAATAAACACAAGTTAACATTTAACCACAGCAAGTCTCTGTTCTTGCTGCTCAGTCTTTCTCACTAGGAGGAGCCTTGAGAAGGTCAGAGAGCTCTGGCTATTCTAGCGAGAGGGCTCTTCTGAGAATGCACTAATCCATTACTTTTATAATATATATATATCGGCCGGGCGTGGTGGCTCATGCATGTAATCCCAGTACTTTGGGATTCCTCATCTGTAAGATGGGAATACCAAAGACCTCTAAGACTGTTAATTGCTGTGAGGGTTAAATGATATAATGCATTATCAAATTGCTTAGCATGGGACCTGGCAACTGGAAAGACTTGTTAAAATATGAGTTAATAATATTGTTTAATAAAGCTTAAGCAATATAAGAATCATACATACAGCCACATTTCTGGGGCGTAGACACCCCTTCTCAAATTATTCAGAATCTCCCAGCACCAAAAGATTCATTTCCTATATTTTTATAAGAAATGTATTCTTCCCCTGACATAATTGTCTTTTTTTTTTTTTTTTTTTTTTTTTTTTTTTTTTGCACCCAGGCTGGAGTGCAGGCGTGATCTCGGCTCAATGCAAGCTCTGCCTCCCAGGTTCACGTCATTCTCCTGCCTCAGCCTCCTGAGTAGCTGGGACTACAGGCGTCTGCCACCATGCCTGGCTAATTTTTGGTATTTTTAGTAGAGATGGGGTTTCACCGTGTTAGCCAGGATGGTCTTGATCTCCTGACCTCATGATCCGCCCGACTCAACCTCCCAAAGTGTTGGGACTACAGGCGTGAGCCCCTGCGCCTGGCTGGTTATCTTTTTTGAGACAAGAGCTTGTGCAGTGGCTCGGTCATGGCTCACTGCAGCCTTGACTTCCCAGGCTAAAGATATCCTCCCACCTCAGCCTCCCAAGTAGCTGGGACTACAGGTGTGAGCCATCCCACCCAGCCCATAGTTATCTTTTGATCATATTAGAATGTCTTCAGGAAAGAATGATGCAAACAGGCCCCAGCCCCCAAGTCCCAAAAGCTGGGGCAAGGTTCCAGGGAAGGAGAGCTGAGATGGAGGCTAGACCTCAGAACAGGCAAATCAAGACAGCCAAGACAGGCAATCAATCATCTGGGGGCATTTGTTAAAAAGTTTCCAGGATCCAGTCTCCAAGATTTTCATTCTGTTCCAAAATGAATTTCAATAGATAGTTTAATATTTTCATAAAACTATAATCACAGGAAGGGTTTCACATGATCTTATTCTGCCGCACACCCCGGTTCCCCACCAGTTTATTTATTGTTTTCTCCCAAACACTGACTCACTTCCTTTATCCTCAGTCAAGGGCATTGCTTTGATTTGCTATAGTGGCTGCCCCTCTCAGCTTCTGAGTCTTGGCATGAGGGCGTGTGAATTCTTCTATCTGAAATCATCTGCTTTCTCACAGCCTAACACTTCGCTTCTCTTCTAAAAGCGACTGACAACTCACCTCCTTCTGGAAGCCTTCCCTGTTCAGTTTTTTCACTTTCTCACTGTGTTCTGTGCCACAGATTCAAGTGGAGTTGTGGGAATACAACCAGGGCCGTGTCCTTCTGTCTTTGCTATGGGTGGGTAAGTTCTGGTTCTTTCCATTGGGGGCAGCATGGTTTTAGGGAGAGAGCAGGGACTCTGGAATCTGTCTGGCATGAACGCATTCAACAGCACTACTCATGAGCTCTCAGATTCATCCTGGCTGTCCTTTGACACGTTGGGATTGATGCTTTCTTCTCATGGGTCATCCCAGTTTCTCCAGGCAGCTTTCTCTTCTCCTCTTTATGTTACTTCTCTCCAAGAGTAGACAAGAAGCCCTTCTCTTTTTTTCTTTTTTAAATAAAATAGAGACAGAATCTTGCTATGTTGCCCATCTTTATTTCTTTTCTTTTCTTTTTTTTTTTGAGACAGAGTCTCACTCTGTCACCCAGGCTGGAGTGCAGTGGCGCGATCTCGGCTCATTACAATCTCCACCTCCTGGGTTCAAGCGATTCTCCTGCCTCAGCCTCCCGAGTAGCTGGGATTACAGGCATCTGCCACCACGCCCAGCTAAGTTTTGTATTTTTAGTAGAGATGGGGTTTCACCATGTTGGCCAGGCTGGTCTTGAACTCCTGACCTCAGGTGATCCGCCCACCTCTGCCTTCCAAAGTGCTGGGATTTCAGGTATGAGCCATCACACCCGGTCTATTTCTTTTTAAGTAAAATAGAGACAGAGTCTTGCTATGTTGCTGGTCTTGAACTCCTGGCTTCAAGTGATCCTCTCGCCTCAGTTTCCCAAAGTGCTGGGATTGCAGGTGTGAGCCACTGCGCCCAGCCGGTCCTCTTTTAATTCTCCAATGCACAACTAAGGTCATACCATGCACCCCACCATGACTGTCGTGTCCTCATCTGTCAAATGGGGATGATTATAGTCCCTGCCTCACTGAATTCTTGTAAGAATGAAATGAGATCAGGCATGTTTCCAAGACTTGGCACCTGGCAAGTTGTGGCAGATGCTTTGGACTGGGTCACTCAAAACCCATCCCAACCCCTTTCTAGATTTGCTTCCTGGACTGTAGAGGATGGAAAGCTAAATATGACATTTCTCAAACACCCTTGCAGCTCTGGTTCTGTTTATGATTTAGATTGTACTGTGTGAGACTTGATAACTATGAGTCACGTGGAGGGGGAGACAGAGCAGGAAGCATCCATTTTGCTGGCACTGGTCAGGGCAGAGGCAATGGTATTCTGGAGCCAACAGCTGTGGTGGCTGCTTAGCAATTCTTTTCTTTTCTTTTTTGAGTCAGGGTCTCATTCTGTCACCCAGGCTGGAGTGCAGTGGTGCAATCGTAGCTCACTGCAGCCTCAAACTAGTGGCTTCAAACGATCTTCCTGCTTTGGCCCCCTAAAGTGCTAGGTTTACAAGCATGAGCCACTGTGCCCAACCACAGTGTAATTTTGAAAGTCATTCCTGGATATTTATCCTAGTGTCTGTTTCTTCAACTTCCCTAATGAGTCCATGAGCTATCCATACCCCTTAATAAATCATTTTATGTTTAAATTAGCAAGAGTGAAATCTGTTTTCTGCAACAAAGAAAACTAACCAATACATACATTCAATAAATGTTAGTTCTTACTATTATTTAAAATACTTCATCAAAGGTTTAGTAATAATGGAAGTAATTACATTTCAGGAAAGGAAATTTTAAATTGGCTACTGGATAGGACTATATAAAATAACTTCTGGAGTAGTACTGTCCCACAGAACTTGCTTTTTCTTTTTCTTTTTGAGACAGAGTCTCACTCTGTCACCCAAGCTGGAGTGCAGTGGTGCCATCATAGCTCAATGCAGACTTGAACTCCTGGGCTCAAGTGATCTTCCTGCCTCAATCTTCCAAATGGCCTCCCAAAGTTCTGGGATTACAGACGTGAGCTACTGAGCCTGACTTGAATTCACAATATCGGCTCACTGCAACCTCCACCACCCAGGTTCAAGCGATTCTCCAGCATCAGCCTCCTGAGTAGCTGGGATTACAGGTGCCTGCCAACACGCTCGGCTGATTTTTGTATTTTTAGTAGTGACAGGGTTTCACCATGTTGGCCAGGCTGGTCTTAAACTCCTGACCTCAGGTGATCCACCTGTCTCAGCCTCCCAAAGTGTTGGGGTTACAGGCGTAAGCCACTGCGCCTGGCCAGAACTTTCTTTAATGATGGACATGTTCTGTATTTGCACTCAATATGGTAGCCACTGATTATATGTGGCTTTTGAGCACTTAAAATGTGGCTTCTATAACTGAGGAACTGAATTTTTAATTTGATTTAACTTTAACAAACTTAAGTTTAAAATTAAATAGCCACTTGTGGCTAGTGGCTACTGTGTTAGATAGCACAGTCTTGAGTATCCCAGCCCTACCTTTCACAAGGGTGTTTTACAGCTCTCTCTCTCTCTCCCTGGCCAAGGAAACATCTTCAGTCAGTTCTTCCACAAGCCCCAGTCTCAGGGCCACACTATAATAATCTACAGAGGTGCAAAATGCCCACGATGATGACAATTTTTAAACGGTAAATTTAGAGTTTCATTGTACCTAAACCTCATTCTAAGATTGCATATTGACTTTT